>NC_141821.1:12813638-13141451 GCF_982586985.1 Callionymus lyra
CTAACAGCGTTTTTACAGGCATGCTGATGGCATTAGAAATGTCTGGTGGCCACGGGACAGTTTTATTATGTTCCACTCAGAGCTTCACTAGGTAGGGCTCAGGTGACCTGACAGAGTGCTTTCATGTCACATGCCAACGGAGAATTTTAGGGAGTCCGAAATGTGAGCGAGATGGATAAAAGTCGATTCAAACAGGTGGTTTAATTTAAACTAAATTGTATATTCAAAAAGTAGGTCATTTGATTGCCTGTTTAACAAGGTAGTTCCAAAACAGAGGAGTGTATAAATTAAATATAAACTTAAATTATTTTGGGGTTTCATGTAGATTTAAAGACAAGATTGTTTGGCTTTTAATTTCTGCTAATTGTCACAAAAACATAAGACACTTGACATAAGAAAAAGCGTATTAATTGTTTGACTTATTATTACTTAAAATAAAAACGGACTAATATAGTTATGTTGTTATCTATTTCGAGTTGAGTATTCAACGTAGTGTTTGGTGGTCAAGGTATGCGCTTTTTTTCCAGGTGGAATTAATTTAATTTGGAACTTGATTCAAAATGTTTTCAGAATTTTGATTTTTGAAGCCGTTTTATAGATTTTATTTAAGTGGTGGTTTCATAAAGATTGAGCTCAATATACGGAGGTTCACGTCATCTCAATGCTTTTCAAGATGTTGTGTTGTCATTATCAGTAGATGTCCACATCATTGACATGAACATGTTTTTAGGCGTTTTCTGTATGTGCAGCACATACTTACACATTATTGGCTTACTTTGGGTCGTGACTGATCACCATGGCAACAGCTACGGTATGTCAATATATGTCTCAGCAAGCCCATTTTGTTTAAAGCACAATGGCATGAAATACCTTTAATTATCTAAAGAGGGCAATTTCCAGAGAATTATTGAGCCTGCAGGTCCTATAACTTCACATCCCCACAATCAAAGACGTTATCCGCCCTTCTAATGGGTGTTATCGCAACAATTATCACGCTCACAAATCTGCATGCCTCGAGGTGTCTTGGATGAGGATGAACTTCAGTCACAGGTTACATTGCTACTTGAAAACATGAAATCTCGTCCTACAGAAGAAGTTTGAAGAGAAATCACCGACCAAAATATTTGATGGTTTTACGATTCAATGTTAGTATGTAAGTAAGTAAGTAAGTACATTTTATTTGTATAGCGCTTTTCCAGACCAGGGTCACAAAGAAGAAGATAAAACTGATGTATCGTACCATACCATACCATATGGTATAGTATAATATGTATCCTGTTCTTCTTTATTCCATTGCCTATGATAACGAATGTTCATTTTCAGTATTTAGTAAAAAGCATCAACACTTATGTCTTACAATATTTTCTGTTACTTTCTATGACAGGTCAGGATTGATATATATATACATTATTTTTAAGGCATTATAGTATAGGTAAATGTAGGGGTGATCCCTTTGATTTCCAAGTCTGATCAACCTTTTAATCCTTCAACTTTTCCAAAATTCTTGGCTTGGCCATGCCTAGAAAAGGGGCCAAAATTGAAAAAATGTATATCTTAATTATATTTATTTATTGTTTTATTTTTAATAATTATTTAAAAGGTTGAAATGCTTAAATAATTAATTTCATGGGTCGAACTTAGGAGTCAATAGAAAAGCAGGAAGTCCCTAATGTATAATTGGTTACAACATGGGTGGAAATGAGCTGCTTGGCAGACTTATGCGCTCTTTAAATGTTTACCTAATCCCTCACCCATACCAGTCTACATTAACTGCCTCTGTTATGACATGAAACAGCAACACTTCATGTTCCTTGTTTTTCTTATTTTCAATATAAAAACGACATGTTTGAAATACTCACTATACAGCTTTGAAATCTCGGTAAGTACGGAACACACAATGTTTAGTTTGTCTGTCTCCAGGCAACATTTCCGGCTCCAAGTCTGAGCTAGTTTTTCAGAGAGAACCGGGAAACCTTGCGATCAGTTACAAATCGCGTCGATCATTTGGCGATAGAAAGGTTTCAACAACATATTCTCAGAGTGCCGCTCAAAACAAACGCTCCGATTCTCTCCCAACAGTGGAGGAAAAACATTCCATGCCCAGGAAAAAAGCTTGTCTTTCTTATTAATATCTCCTTGGCACGGCTCAGCCGGCGATGGTGTAAGACATCAGCAGCCTTCAGGAGGGTGTCGAGGGGGATTAACTGCCTGTTTTGCAGCAGCTGATTGCCAGCAATGAGAAGCCCTCAGGTTCTGATTAACACGCGAGGTAACACCAGCGTCCTCCAACCATAAGCCATCCTCAATTTTCGTATTCATCCGGCGCCTTTTTCCTCGTCTCCGCCGCTCTCATTTCCCTCCATCTCCTCATGAAAAGTCATTAGACGCGACATGCAAGTTCCCATTTGCAGGATTTCTAACCCCCCCCCCCCAAAAAAAATGTTGATCAGTTCGATGGTGGAGTTGAAAGGTGTTCAACGTCGACTGCTCCCGCACTTTCTCTCCACCTCTCTTCCTCTCTTCACCTCCTCTCAGGCTGTTTGCTTTCTTAAATGAATGTAATGCTTCGAACGGAGAATAAATTGTCTTCTGTGTACTCCGACTCATCACATCCATCCCAGAGGGCCCAATCCAAAGTGAGAGGTTGGGGGGAAAAAAAAAGAGAGGAAAACAGGCCATGGAAGTAATTCCCTTGCTTTGCCTGCGAGACACATATTGCTATCAGTGTAAAAATCTCTGTGATAACAGTGATGTGCATTTTGGTGCGTTAGCCATCCCGGCATTATCAAGCCGGAGCAGAGTGGGCCGGAGGAAAAGGGCAGAAAGTCCCTGTCGATGTCGGTCACATGCTTCAGCCCTGATTCCAGGAAAGAAAAGAAAAGATATATATCTGTTGTGCCAACAAGTTTCCAGATTTATTTTGGTGCTCGTAATCAGAACCTTGCAATCTGTGTCCCGGAAAACTGAGGCGTCCTTGAAGGCATCGCCATAAGATGAAATCTGAGTACTCTGCTTCACTTGTGGATATTATTATTTTAATGTAGTAATGAAACAATTTTTAAAATAAGAACTTGGTTTTCACTCAGTTAATTTGTTCATTTTAGTGCTGCAGAGTACCTTCTTTCTAGTGACAGGCTGATGAAGCTTCATTAAACAGTGTCATGTTGTTGAGAGGTCAGTAGGTGGCGCTACCTGTCTAAACTGATGTTTCATTAGAACAGTTGTTGAAAACAAAGGAAAATAGTGCAGAGACCGCCATCTAGTGGACTCCGATAATAATGACACTGCTTCATGAAGCTTCATCAATTTTGTTTCCCCATTTAAAAAATATTAAAATTTTTATTTTACTTTATTTATTTGGTTTGGTGACCTGTATGTATCTTAATCGTTTTGAACATGAATTCCCTCTGTACATACAGTACACAAGGAACACATACTTAAAATTGGTATAAGGACTAGAACGTGAAACACACTTTGAATAAAAAAAGATATACTTGGAGACATAACTCCTGACATTGTATCTAATATTTTTTGTTTCTTTTTGTTAATCTCCTTTTTTCAATATTGCACCACAAATTTCTGAGTAAATTTTTTTTAAATCTTTATATATTTTTCTTTTGGAAACACCATCAATTAATACATACATGTTTGTTAAAAAAAACCTCTATTTCTAAGATCTCTTTTACAATGTAATGTATTTAATCATTTTATTTTTAGTTACTAGTAAATGTACTAGTAATGGTCTGATGAAGCTTCATGAAGCAGTGTCACGTTGTTTAGAGGTCAATAGGTTGCACTAATCGTTCATAAAAGATGTTTCATTAGAACAGTTGTACAAAAGAAATGAAAATAGTGCAGAGACCGCCATCTAGTGGACTCTGAAAATAATGACACTGCTTCATGAAGCTTCATCAGACCATCACTAGTAAATAGGCGTATTCAAGTTTTTCTTCAACGGCTTGTGCATGAAACATTCTATAGAAACTTTTTCTTTTCAAAGAAAGAATCGGTTAAAATTCAATGACCTTCTTGTTGGAATCATTGTCATGAACATAAGATTGTCTCTGGACTGATGAAGTGTCTCTCATGAATATCCATCTCAGTATTTAAGTTTGTGAACATAAAAACAAAATCATCGTATAATCAAGACTGTGATAATAGCAAACATTTAAAGGGGCAATGAAATCAAGCACTTCACGTTCATTTTGGATCCACAACGACATCCCGGGAAAACATAAAGCACGAAAAAACGCAAATAACTCAGTTAGTGACAAGGAGTTGCAATGAAATTATTTAGCCTCGCACGAGTCTCATTACAGCAAAAAACGTTGGTGGATGCAAGACATATCAATTCAAGTCCCCTGAGAGAAACACGGGTTGTTATTAGAGACTCACAAGCAGTTATTAAAGTCTTCACACGGGCGTTTTACGAGATTCATTTGTTTACAGATGAATTATTGAGAGGTGGGATTTAATCAAAGTTGCAGATGTTGCAGTCAGAAAGTGTTGTTTATCGGGCTTTGATTGTGTCTTAATGAAACCATGGACAATAAAGAAATCACGGAGATTGATTGTTGATTGCAGACTTAATTGCAGACACTAAATGAGAGGCGGTGGAGAACAAAAATGTTTGCGGTGGAATTGAGGGAGTGATCGTCTGATTGGAGCCGGCAATCTTCATCAGTGATGGAGTCGTTCACTGGTCTGTTAAGAGCGAAACACGCTGGAGCCGGATCACACCGTTACAACAACATTAATAATAATGATGATGGGAATCGATTATCCAGGGTACCAACAATCTCAGGGTCATTTCAGGAAGTTACAACAGAAATTTCGATAATGTTGGTGAGGCGTAGATGCTTGGGCCATTTTGCGCCCTTTTGCAAATTCAATGTGGCCAACATTTTCTATTATGAACTGTACAAGTCTGCCATCCCAAAATTGGATGTCTAGATCATAATCACTTCAGCTGTTAATATGCCCACTGTGTTCATTTTTTTTACCGCTTATCCTCCGTGGTGGCGAGCCTTTCCCAGTTTCATCGGGCCTAAGGCGGGGGACAACCTGGAATGGATGCCAGCCTGTCACAGGGCATTCAAAGGCAGACAACCATTCACATACACACTTATACTTAAGGATAATTTCCCCAAGTTCCAAATCAACCTCTGTATTGTTTTGGTTACTCTGGGAGGAAACTGGAGTACTCAGAGTTAACGAACGCAAAACAGGGAGAACATAAAAACTCTACACAGAAAGGTCAAAAGTTGGATCCGTCCCTCCCCGGAAACAAACCGGCAGCGAACCCCACTTATTCAAATCTTTTTATTCATTTATTTAATTAATTATATTATATTCTGCAACACCTCATATAGTTCCTGTTTCGTTTTTACAAAAATGACAATAAATGTTTTTTCCGATTCTGATACGAGAATGAAATCAGACACATATGGAATAACTTCCATCTGCTGTTATATATGGTCTGAGGCAATACTTTAAAAACAATAATAGCTCGTAGCAAAATATAGATGAAATAGAACTATTAACTAGTTCATTTTAAGGGCACTAATCTTGTATTGAATTAAATCATTTGAAGTGGGTGAACTGAACTTTGAACTAGTTCACGATGGCTATAAGTATATAAAGTTCTTGGCTATTTAGGATTGGTTGGCTAGAGTTTAAAGCCTGTGATTTATAGAGTTGGAATAGTACCTGCTCGCTTGCATCACCTGGCAGTAACAACTCACAGTGATCCCCACAGTAAACACAAATAAAAGTGTTGTTATTTTGACCCACTTTAAATCACATGTGTCTTAATGTGTCTGTGTCTCTTCGCTCCGTCTGCATTGTTTAGCTGGAGTTGGAGGAGACTTCAAGGGCTCTGCCCCGACAACACCCGACAACAACCCTTCCTGCCAGCGCCTCCACGACTATTTTGCACCCATGCTTGGAGGCGTACTCCGGCGCTGGTAATGGGAGCAGCAGTCAATCACTTTGCAGTTTCAAAAGCAATGCTTTGTTTGCACGCTTGCTTCCCATGGATCCCTCCGAGCCTCCACCTGTCAGGTTGTCGGGCGTAAACACGCCAGCCGACTCCCGTCACCTGAACCTCGCAGTCCCCTGGCAGGTGGAGAGGTTGACTTGTCAGTTGACGGTTGGAAATGGGGTCACTCTATTTTACAAAGCATTCTCAAAGCTGGTATAAAAACTCCAAAAATACACTGTATCTGTAAGATTATATTGCATTTACGACGACACTTTCTATTTCTATATATATTCCTGTTATACACTAAGATACCAAAGATATGTTGAACATAAAGAATACATACATTTACAAGTAGATAACTTGAAATTTTAATTAAACACTTCCAACATAACTAAAACTTTTATTTTAAGGAAAAGCAGTTCACGAAAATAAAGAAAAACATTGGCCTTAAAACTATTATTGATGGAAAAAGAAATCAGTTGACATCTCTGGAGAAGAAATGTTTCCAAGCAAAATCCAAGAAGTTTGACACTATTGGGTTATTTCTTATAGGGTTGTTTTTTGTGTCGGTTAGGGAGGCCAAGAAAAAGTATTCGAAGATTCAGATCTTGTCTAAACAAGAAGGAGCTTTCTCGCCTGCAGATACAAAACTCTGCAGTGAGAATCCTGACCTGCTCTATTAGAAGAACTTACATTTACCCGATCAGGATCAATTTTAAAAATCTGGTTCTTTCCGTCAGATCTATTCATGGTCAGACCTTACAACAGTGATCTGATCCAGCCTTACACCCCAGCTCGGGCTCTGAGGTCTGTGGATCAGAATCTACTGATGGTTCCTGAACACGGTTCAGGACCAGAGGATTCAGACTGTTGCTCCTAAGCTTTGGAACGATCTTCCTCTCCCTCTGAGTTTGATGGATCTACTGACTCCTACAAGAAACATGTTAAGACCTTTTAATTTGAGCTTTTTATTACATTTATTGGGGCTGTTGTGTTTGTTTTATGAGTTTTGGCCTTTTTAGCATTTTTTTTAAACAGTGTATTGTTTTTGATTGCTAAAGCGCTTTGTGACCCTGGTCTGAGAAAGATCTTTACAAATAATTACTTACTTAGATACAAGGAAAAACGAGAGGAAGAAGACAACCAATGAGGTTTAAGGTTGAGGTAAATGAGAAAAGGTCCAAAAGAACATTGTGACTATCGAGAATGAGGAATATCGCTCCATAATGACGAGGCTGACTTGCAGTGCAGACTCTTTAAAGACAGTTAATTTCTTGTCTTTAAAGAATTTGAGGCTAAACGGTCATAAAAACTTCACTGGGTACATGCTGAGAAACCGTTTACCTGTCACCCGACCTTTACTGGCCACTCTTAAAAGCAGGCCACGGAGAAATGCGACTTTATGGTGAAAACTGATATTTACATTGGCTTAATAAAACATTTCCACAATAAAATTCAAAATCACAACTGAAATTCTATTAGCTTTTTAAAGAGCATGGCAGAGCTGTGTAAACACCAGGGTCTATAAAGTGGAGGTGGACAGCAGACTGACAAATAGGCTTCTTTTTGTACCTCGATTCCATTCGACCGCCGTATAAAAAGCGATGCGGCAGAAGGAGTGAGATCTCTTGACGCACACAGAGACCAGGGGTCTTGGTACTGCTGAGTTTACAGGCTCACGTCTGACTCACTCTGGCTTTACAGTCACCGTGACCTTTTCATTAGGGCTCCATTACCAAAGGCCTATTAGAGAGAGACGTACACCCCTATTTATCCAGCTGCTGCCTCTTTATAGAACCTGCAGTGGATAAACAAGAGTGCTGCTTAAAAGCCTCCATGTCTCAGGAGTGAACACAGATCAGGCCCTAAAACGAAGTCAAGGATGTAACACGAAAAAATTACAGTAACAAGCGGCTCAACCTCGACTAAAAGGACCGTCCCTCTACCGGACGGCCCCCTAAGTGTCTCTAATTAGTTAAGTGGATCTCGGAGAGACTTCTTCTTTGACTGTATATTGGGAGTAAGAGAGCCACGGGACTTTGAAGTAAATGAGAGTGGTAACATTCAAGCATGCAAGAAAAACATTGAATTAAAACCTTGATACTGTTATGTCTCCGCGGACATTTGAAATGTGAATTTTTCGAATCGTAGCAGGAGTTTATCAGATTTTACATCATTTTAGAGCCGAGAAATTGGAGATTTGTGGATGTTAATGTAGCACACGGCACCTTTGTAGTGGAACCAGCAAATCCCAGACTGGATTTATCGGCATATGTGTCAACTTTTCCCTCCATTTTCTGGTTACTAGCTCTCGAACGATTAATGTGTAAAAAAAAAAGTTTCTCAATGCAAGACTTTTCCCATGATTAAGTTAAAAATGATATCTCATGCACACAAAGCTGAGTTCAACGAGAGGGAGCTAGACGATAAGATTAGTAGATTTGAATCTGGATAAGGGGTTATACACCTAGTTGGATAGTTCAGGTCTCACTAAGAATCTTTTATTTGTATGTCCTATCGCACCAGCTATCAAAACACCTGATACTGAAATTGGAAAATAAACTGATTCACATTTACATTACTGTGACTATGTTTAAAAGTTTCAATCACTCATACCAGCTGAAATACAAGTTTGCTTGTCGTTCGATTAAAACTGTTATTTCACAGACAGATACAACTTAGACTTAAATAACAGACGTATATTAAAAATGAACTTGGAAAAATTAAACATCCACTCAGAGCAGGTTCTTTTACAGTTAAATCACAATAAACCCGTGCCACCTGTTTATAGTAAATGTAGTAGTAAAAGAGTTGAGGCTCACATCTTTTACCTCATAAACACGGTCTATATAAAGATTTACTGGCCATGACATTCGTATCGTATCCATTCATCTTCCCTTGTGATGAGGGAAGGTTAAGAAAACAACATTGATCGATTAAAGTCCACTCATTTCCCCACGTTAGTAAACCTTCCTAAATATTTTACTCAAACACATAATGACTGAACTATAGCTCACAGTTTCTGCCTCTAATAAGTAAGTAAGTAAGTAAGTATTTTTTATTTATATAGCGCTTTTCCAGACCAGGGTCACAAAGCGCTTAAACAATCAAAACAATATTCAATAAAATATATACTTTAAAGGGCAAGATAAAAATGATAACACAACAGGAGTTCCAGAGAATCAAGGAAAAGCCTGAACAAATAAAAAGTCTAAATAGTTCCAGTGAATTTGTACAATTGATGCTTCACTACTTTGTCAACAGACAAAGAAGAAATCTAAAGACTATTTCTCTGTGTTCACTTTGAGAGAGAGAGATTTCTCAGAGGACCCTCCTCTGACGGCAGAAACTGTATCCAGGTCGAGGTTAAGTTCAGCTCGTTTTCTTCTTTCATAGTGACGACTCAGTGACAGGCAGGAATGAGGAGGCGTTCTTTGATCAACATTGTCTGTTTCCTGGCGTTTGACCTTCTCCTTAGTTCATGTTTTTACTGTTGAAGATCGAACAGCAGGTGTTTTTTTGGCCATTATATCCAAAACGAGGCTGTAAAAACATCTGTTTTAACCCTTAATTGACCCAATCCAAATTGGTTCTGTAGAAAAGTTCCAAGATCAATTCTGCTGAGAAGAAAGAATTGAGTGAAAATTGTGCTCTGCCGCTGCTTTCTTGTTGACGGGGAAAGTTCCATTACATTTAATTTGGAAATGCAAATGACTGTTTGTTTGTTATGATAGGCAAGTGACGTGACTATTGAATCTGAATATGTTTCAAGCTCCTTTTTGCAAAGCGTAAATAGAAAGCCCTGGAGCCGAATAACAAAACGCACATGTTATTATATCTCAAAGGCAGCAAACAAATATTACAGGCGCTGAGCCAGTCTGGCATACACAAGATATGCAAATCAGCAAGAGGTGCAAAACCAAACCAAAAAAAAAAAAGGGAAAGAAATAATGCAGCGCTGAACATGCAATGCATATTTCAAATCAAATCACAGCACTCAAATCAGCTAATCCCAGACAGGAAATGTAATTCCGTCCTGAAGTATGAATGCCTATAGCCTGCATCTGAGCTCAATATAAGCTTGTGTTCAAATTAACACTTGGCTACCAATTCTATCGCAGGTGTAAAGCCATGAAGGTGAAGAAACACTTTGAATAACCTGAACAACACAGTGTGAATTGAAATGTGAGCTCCCCGGATCTATACATTTACATTTCTCCATTATAAATATTGGTATGAAAACTTCAGGGAAAGTTCTTTTTTTAAAAGGGAAACTAATGTGTGGATTTAAGTGTAAATAAGTTTAAATAGATCTTGGACTCTATTGTACCCATCAGTATGTGTCGCTTTTCATTGAAATATTAACAATAGAAAATTATCTTAACCCCACTGAAAACACTGTATTTCTCTCTTACTAGGAAGTATATGGAAAAAGGGGCACTTGCCCTGAGAGGGAATTGAACCTTCCATTGGAATTAAATAAAAAACAAACAAACCCTTATTCATTACCAGCTTCAACAATAGATACGCAACTCAGTGACAGATCCTTAACACCATTCCTGATCTAAGATTGCCCATTTTATGGAAGATTATTAAGGCTAGTAAGAAAAAAAGATGTATCACTGATTTCCTACTTTAAACTCAACTAACAAATACAATGTGTATCAATGAAATGCAATTTTTTTATGAAGCCTCTTTGATGGCAGATGAACAGCTTTCCAAAATTCTACTCTATGCAGTTGCCTTACTTTGGAACCCCTTTAATAACTATGATAAATGTTTTTTTTGTTTTCCACGTTCGTTTTCAGCTGTGATATAAATTGCTCTCGAATCCTTTATTTGAAAGTTCCATCAAAGAATGTTTTTAAAAAACCCAGTTATAAAAGCAGGAAGTGACATCATAAACAAAATCTCATCTTCTGGCACTGAAGGGGTTATGTTGTCCTACATCATCAGTAACTAAATCACCAAAGTGTGAATTATGAATTCAGAGTTAGAATAATGAAATACAAAAGTTTGAATTTTGACATTAATGTGAGAATAACATGAGATTCAATTGAGAAGGTTTCAACTTCTGTACATTTTTAACTAAAAAAAACATGATCAGTTACGCTTTGTGCAAATAAACAAGCTTAAGCTACATTATAACCCTTAAATATAATACAAATATGATCTTTTCTGTCATGTTTACACAACATCATGTAGGGACTGTCAAACTAGGATAAACAAAAGCATAAATAATGGATGTAACTGCATTAATTTCTTCTTCTGCAGCAGCTTTCGATGTAGAGAGTCATATAAAATATTGAAATATGTATTTTTTAATCCAGTGTGAAGCTAAGTTATGTACCAGTTAACTGAAATAGCCATGAAAAAAAGGGTTTGTGTGAGTCAGTGTGGACGAGTGATCCCGTGATAGCAGCCAAAACACAGTCGGAAATTAAATTCGAACACAGCGAATTACTGATAGGCGCTCGTTGTCTTTCACCTTCGCTGTGGAGTTTGCCTTTAGGGAGCAGGCGGCGATAACGCTGTGTGAACGCCGCTGTCGCCATCCATGACAAATAAAAGTGAGCAAATACAATCACAACCGGGCTGATGCATTTTTGATGAAGTGTAAATGAACTTGGCTGAGAGCAAAAGACACAAAGAGACACACAGTGTCGTGTGCCTTCACAAACCCCTCACCTGTCTGCAGCAGCTGCCGGTCGCCCGTTGCGAGGCTTGTTGACTTGGGCGTACACGGCCTCCACGGGTGGACTGCTGGGCAGCGGCGGGCTCTGGGGAGGCTGAGGAAGGTGGTAGTGGTGGCTGGTGGCGTAGGCCTCCACGCTACTGCCGTCCACCGACGACTCGAAGGACCCGATGCCGGCGTACGGGTGCTCTTCGTCCGAACTCAGAGTGGTGTGGCTGACGAAGTCTTGGATCTCGGCGTATTCTCTCTCTTTCGCCTGTTTCTCCCGCAGCTCTCGTGTCTTGGCCTGGATTCTGAGGATGAAAAATGTAGGAAAATAAATACATTAATCTGAATGTAATCTAAACGAAAGAAATACTGTTTTTTGACCATAGTGAACATAAGAGTTTACTTCTCAATGGATCTTTTAAACCAGGGTTCCCAGACTCAACATGCCACAAGAATAAAGTTCTTGTTTAGATGTTATTCAGCTTCAAAACTTACTGTATTTCCTTCTTTAATGTTTTGTGGATTTTTACTGGGTTTTTACTGTGAAATTAGGCTTTTTCTGCAGTTGAATGTGGGTTGTTTTTTTATTTTTTCATTCCAGTTTACTAATAATCAAGGCTATATACATGACTACAATTGATGTGATAATCTTTATTCTCTAACACTGATTGATTGATTGATACACCTTTATTATTTTCACATTGGGGACAATTGAGTAGTCAAAGCAGTAAACAAAACAAATAACTTACCTAGAAATGCTAACACAATATATTAAGACACACAGTACATGTATTAAGAATACTATCACAAACAGTTATAAATTAAATACATCTAATAAAAATCATTAAAACGATACAATACAATTAATAATATAAAAACATGTTTAAAAAATAATAACAAGAAAATAATAAAATAAATAAACAATAAGATGAATAAAATGATGACAATGAACAATGCCACACTATACAAGTAAAACATTGGTGGTAATGAAATATACATAATAATTAAATTACTTTTTTTAAATGTACTGATTATTACAACTTAAAAAGAGGATAGAAAATAAACATTTAAAATAAATATATACAAATCACAATATGTATGTAATTCAGCAGCTGTAAACATATACATTTTACTAATGCACATTTTCACGTTTATTTTCTTCATCTCAGTGTCAATTAAAGTCCAACATTAAATAAGAAAAAAACGCCACGTAGTCATTAAACAACTCAATAAAGTATATATTAACACAAACAATCAAAAAGACGCTCCCACGGCTTCCCAAAAAGGGAGCGTATGTTTGTCTTGATCTTATCAGGCTGAAGAATGCATGAGGCCAGCATCAACTCAGTGCCTCCACTGACCCTTCATGAGCGTCTCTCTCCCAGGATCAACTCCTACACAAGAGCTCCTCTCAAAGCTCCCAGACCAGAGGAACACTCATGGGTTCCCGGTCCACAACTCTGAGTCATGGTGCCTCTCTAGCCTCCCCTCCTGGGTCGGAACCCACGTCGTACACACCACACCAAGTCACTGCTGCCACACATCTCAATCACCTGAGGTCATAACTGACCTTCGACCCCTCCCTTTCTCCAACTGCCGCTCACAGATGATTGACATACAAATCTAACCATGTTGACTTCCGACGTCTGTTACAATATCCGTAATCTTGTTTCACACTGTAAACGTTCACCGGAGCGGGATTAACCCAATTCCTGAATCCAACGCGTCAAGTGCATTGTTAATTTTCAGCTAATTAAAAATGTCCTTTTTGCGACATGAACGAGACGCTGACGAAATTGTGCGTGTTTTTGATTTAGTCTTTTTGCATCATCGCAATATAACAGTGGAGAGAGAGGCGAGGAATTAAAAGACAACTCCCAGAAGTCAATTCACCTGCCGTCTGGCCGGGTGATGTCACAGCCCTGCCAGGAAGGAGATCTTGCCACCGTTTTTTACGGAAATACCCCCCCGCCCCCCACCACCGTGGGCGTCGAAAACCCCTCTGGCATTTAACAGAATAATCGGATTCATAAAAACTGAGATATTGATATTTGGGATGACATAACGTCCTTAGCTTCTCTGGCGACACAAAGGCGACTTTTATTCCAGGCCAGACAGCGCTCATCTGACATTGATAAGGCAAATTATTTGATTAAGTAAAGGCTATTATAAAGAAGAAAAGATCCAGAGTCTGTTTTTTAAGTAATGCATGTTTACTTAAAAACAAAGTGGTGATAGTAGCAATGTTGTACGGCCACAATGATGATGATGATGATAAACTATGAATATATATAAAGTAGGGAAAGTATATGAAAGTAGTGGGAAAATATTGATGTCTTAAATAACCCTAGTTACCTTACTACGCTTCTCTCGAGGGCTGGGTTGTTCAGTACGGATCATATTTAACCCTAACTAACCAGTCAGACTCAATTTCAGTAACAATAGAAGACGTGGCTTTACATTAAATCTAGGCCTTTACATATTTTGGCTCAGCGACAGTAAAATATCATATATGTTATTTAAATCGTGACTTTGCTGTATATTTGCCTTCGTGAAAGATTGTGGAACAAGTATTAATGGTGATGGTTCCTAGATGTTTAAAATATGTGGGAAAGTTATTCAGAGGAAAAAAAAAAGCTAAGACTCATCTGAAGTTTGTGAGCTCCACACAGAGTAGGGGTGGACAGATTAGCCAGTGGACAGAAATGATGCAAACTCTCTTGAAAATGAAGACTTAGCCTGACTCTGGTCATGAGTTTGGGTGTGTTTTAGACCCAAGATGTTTTTTTCTAAACCATGTTCTTTATTTTATTCATTAAAAGTCTGAGTGTAATTGTGACTCAAATGACCAGAAAAATGATCGTGAATCGATGGACACCCTTTTCCACCTTTAAGGGCCGCGGCATCTTAGTGACGTCGATGACGCTAAACAGAAGCTACGTCACTGACGACACATCTTCGGAGCAGATACCGCCGTAAATGTCTCAAGAAAACACTAATATTACCACAAACCAACACAACAACAATAATAACAACATTATATACAAATTAACTTCTTGTTACGATTGGCGAAAAGTTTCAATCAGCATTAAAAAGTAGTAAAAGAAGAAGCTGACCAGTCACTTCCGGTAAGTGCGTAGCAGCAGAGTTTAATTTGAGACGATATACCATGTGGAAATTTGTGCATTGCGCAAGTAAATGCACTGTCTTACAGCATATTATAAAGCAGTGCACTTAGAGAAGTGTGCAATCTCAGACACAGCACAGGTCTTTCTGCAACCAGCCTCTAGTGGAAGTTAGAGGAACTGCGATTTCCACATTGGCTATGAGATTTTGACCTTCAGCAGGAACTAGCTTTTATTTTCCCTCAACATGAGTGATGTCAATGAGCTTGTATTGACTTATGGCAATTATTACATGATGGTAATCTCAGAACTGGACAGTGAATGTTTTTGCAAGTGTTGGTAGAATTGCTTCGTTCAAATGCAAACACAGAACTGCTTTCACATTCAAATTCTTGGTTGTTCACAGACTCTCTCTATATATCCTCTTGAAGAAATAGTCATCTTCCTCTAGTTTATCACTGAAACAAACTGTTTTTACATACAAAACTTTATATTAAAGAAGTGTGTGCCCAACAAGGAGCAACTCATTTCCAATGGCCTCCTCAGAAGACCAACCATTTGCAGTGCCATGTATCCTCTATTAGGTATTTAATGGCCCAGCATGTTAACATTGAGGAAAGCACGGCCCACACTGAACACATTATTACTGCACAGCCCCAATTACCGGCCCTTCTTCTTCACGCTCCTCGTCGCAGATAGCAAGAACAAGAGCATAAAAAACGGTCCTCTAATGCAACAAGACGAGTTTTACATCAAAAGAGCGACCGTCGTGTCAAACCGCTCTCCAGCGAGTCTTTTATTTTCTCTTTAATTACACTGATCACAAGACGGAGGATACAACCAGGACATGGCCAGTAACAGTGAAGAAGAGGAAAAACAACACACTCCCTTTTGTATTTGCTTGTCATGCCAGCGCTGTGGAATGATATTTCCTGCTGGCTAGAGGACATTCTGGCGTCTAGACGGTCTAATGGTGCGAGGTTCCAGGTATTAAAAGTTCATCTCCCAAAGCACTGAATGACCAAGATGGTAAGGAAATGATGTGTCAACCATGTGAGGACGTCCCTGCGTACCTTGTGTGGCCTCGATATGAACCGAACAGACTCGCCAAATGTTACACTGGCTTGAGTGATGTATAAATACACTGAAAAATACTCAAACTTTTACCATTTATTATTAATATTATAGTGCTTTAAATAGTATTGAAATAGAGCTTCTTTAAAATATTGCTTGATTCCTTCCTCGGTAGGTTTATTACAGTTTCATCAACACAAAGAAAGGAGTTTACTTTATAAAAAATGGCACTTTATCACCTTATTTTATACATTTCAAATGAACAAAATAAGCATATAACATCTTCTACTGTAACTTAATGTTCTATTCACACCTACCAAGCTTCCGTAGGTTCCGGTGTTAAAGCTAGAGTCATAGCAATGACTCTTTCCCCTTGTCACACTATTTTCTGTACTTTCCTTCTCTGAAGGGGGGACATTAAAGCTGTTAAAACACATTCACATGTACTCGACGCGTAGGTTGTGTATATAATGGAACCGTGAGTCACTCGTGTGAAAAACCTACAGTTATGATTGTAAGTCACAACATTAAGACCAATCAGTCAATCATTGAAAGGTTGAGGTTGAATTGTTGTTCCCTGTGGATCTGGTGTTATCACGAAAAAAAAGATATAAAATATAAAATTAGATATAAAATTAAGTTTTTTTTATTTATTTTTTTAAGGCGGTACTACGGATGCACTGTGGCCATGACTCAATTTGAGAATATTCTAGGCCTTATTTCTTAGTTGCTTACTATTGGTTATGGTAAAGGACTGACTGATTTATTGTGAGAGAGGATACCTGTTAAACGGATGAATAAAAAGAAGAAAACAACAGGAAAACAAACTGTAGACTAACAGTTATGGCACAAAAAAAAGTACACAAATACACAGCAGGTATAAAGTCAACAAAATATTTGGGCTAATACTGCATGTAAATAATAAAACCCAGAGAGGAAAAATAGGCCGATGGATGGCTCATGAAAATGCAAATATGTATGAGTTTGTCACACTGCTACAAGACGCCTTTTGTCTCGGCGGTGAAGAATGACACTCAATTTCAAGTTAATATTGCTACTGTGGCAGATTTCTCAATAGGACCAATAAAGCTTTCTGACACCGGCGCCGCATATTTGTCTGCATTTAGTTCACCAGCGCTCCAGTCTCATTTCAAAGTCAACAAACTTCAAAAGCGGCCTCTTTAATATGCATTGTTACATTGGCGGATGAAAAAGAGTATTAGCTTCTCCTCCGGCTGTCTCGAAAAGACTCTTCTTTTCAAGCCCTGACTGCTCATCAAAAAGGCTCAATTGTTCAAAATGTAGATAGAAGCCGAAGAGTCTGTCGGAATCTTTTCAAAGTTTAGAGCTAGAAGAAGTTAAGGGGCAAAGTTTTGTATCAACGCTTAATGAAGCTATACATTTTTCTAGTCATTAAACTATCTAATATGGCTAAGATAGTTCACCATTAACATTAGTGCATCACTGACATGATGAAACCAAAAATAATCTGCCTTTAGGGAAAAGGCTTATTATTCTTATCTTTGATATAAGGCCTTCTGAACAGGATTAGCAAAGCGTCTTTTCTTTCGCGATTGAACGACGACAAGCACAGAAGAAAGGGCGACAACTGTACTTAAAAAGACTCGTGTTTGTTAGCATCCCAGTTCTCAATAAAAGATCTTTAAAATCACAAAACAAAGCCTTTTTTTAAACCCACAAAGTCCCTCATGATCATCCACAAAATAAACATGGCCGTGTGGTTGTGGCTACACCACAGAGAGAGAGAGACGCAGAGTCCAGCTTTGATTTTAGAGTCCACAGGAAGTCAAACAACACCAGCCGTGCAGATTAAAAGCAGTGATTGGCACTGTGGTAGTCTGGGGAGCAGACAAGAGTGGAGTGGTCGGTTGAGTGCTGGATGCTGATTAGCAGGCGGCCAGAGCGCCGCAGATAAGATAGAAGGGACGTCATAAGCAGCTGCCACAGCAGAAAAAAAAAAAAAAAAAACTGGGGGCAAGACATCAATGGATGTGGAAAACGAAAGGAAAGTATGATTTAGAATCCTCAGACAAAAATAATCAAAAAGGTAGTAGTGGTATCAGTACTGGTGGTCTGTTAAAATGTGTTGAAACTTGGGAGATTAAAATGAATTGTTGATAACATTGGGTCTTAAAAGTGATAAAAAGGAACATTTTCTCAGATTAAACATGAGGCATTATCAGAATAACTAATAAGATATGAATAAAAATGATAGGTTTGGTTATTTTTTGCTGTTAAATAACTACAATAGTAGTCAAAACGAAATCTGGTGCACTTCACACTAAACTGTAGTATTCTAAAACAATGTACAATGTTTAAACCTAAATATAAAGTATATTTTCTTTATATCTCGTTGGAATTTTGGATAAAACATTGTGGCGCAGAAGTGATTGTCCAGTTTGACCCTTAAAAAAACTATTTTTGTAGGCATTTTAAGCATTTTGTTTTGACAATGAAAATAACACAAGGATTTAAGCTAACATTCAGTTTTCTTATTAAAAAATAATTAACTTATTATTTTAACTTATATAATATATGTATATAATAATAATAAAACTATATATTATATAATGCGACTATAATTACTTAACATCTTTTATCAGGTGTCTCTCCTGTGACATATTAAAGTAGGTACACAGCACTTTTACTTGTGGTGAAAACCCAAATATCAATCTTATAATTATCAAATAACTGAAAATATGACATATTAAGGATTTGTGGCACCTTTGAGTCCTGCAATGAATGATAGGAGGATCTGTTTGAAAAAAAAAAGTTTCTAAATGTTCCATTTCCAATTATACCAAAATAAAGAAGTTGGTGTTAAGGTTCTACATTTAGCATTTAAATGTTTATCATTTTTCTTTGAAATGTAGAGTGTGGTCTGTATGATAAGGGCTTCAAATGGCCACCGGGGCCTACTTTGGACATGCGTTCGAAAGTCAGACTGAAACCCGACTGATCCAATGAACTGCTCCATTTTAGCAGAACAAAATAATCTCTGTTCGGATAATTAAGTCACGGTTTTTACGTACTCTGTGTCCGTTTCAATAAAACCAGAGAAGCCTTTTTCCGAGATGAACGGTCTGAGTCTGCGAGGATAACAAGCCAAACCATAAATTACAGATATCCTATCAAGGTTGTAGTTTCAAATATATAACCATCTCTGGCGTATTGCCGGGTAGAACAGGCCAGCGTTTTCTATGAATTAATCTGCCTAACCTCGTCATTGACTTCTATTTTGAATCACTAAAAGCTCCTGTCACAACCGTCTGCTTAAATTAATGATGGCTAATGTCAAACGGACCCGAGGTTTGGCCGTGGCCCCATCCCACCGACACACACACACACACACCAACGCTCGCCGACGACTGACTGCCAGCTTCGGAGGTCTGCTCCGCTGCAATCCATAATTTCATGAACGCAGTCTGAAATAGTTCTGTCTTCATGGTAGCATTGCAATCAATCACAGCGTGTGCCTACACCGCGGACCGTCGGCAATCAAAAAACACACATTGGCAGCAGCACGGCTGGGAGAGAAAACACGACGCCGGTTCCGTGAGACATCGCCCTGTTGAACTCGTGTGATTATAATATATATGGACCTGGATCCCGGGCTAGCATGGTTCATGATTACCAATCGCCATTCTCGGAAGAACTCCATTTCCATCATGCAGCCCCTGATCGCGTAAGGATTAGGATTGTTTTGTCTCCTGTGTTCAGAATAACTCCACATACGAAAATAAAACTGATGTGTGTGAATGGCATGATATTCCCCTCATATTTCCCAAGAGACTTTTTTTTCTACCTAGTGGATGCACCTTGAACTAGCCTCCATTTGTTCTCTTCTCTATTGAGCAAACCTTCAAGTTGCTTCAATTAATTTCTCAGGCATGTCTTAATTCTGTTGACGGACAGGTTTACGGTTCTCTGGGGCACATGCCAGCTGTCAACGGAAGGTGTGGGACACCCTTCACTGCTTACAAGTCTGTCAAGCCAAAGAAACACACATTCATCCTTACACTCAATTCAGGCTGGAACCGTCTGTGGACACAAACTACAATCTCTGTGGACCCTCTGTGTTTTATTTTGAAAAAAAGACCACATTTACTTACTTTTTGGAGTCAAGTTTACTCCAAAAATAAGCGAGTAAACTAGAGAAAATAAGTAAAACGACAGGTCAATATGGGACCATCTCGTTAAAGAGAAATTAGTCCAGGGCTTATGCAGATTAAGCATTATGGTGAGTTGAATTAAAAAAAAATAATGTGTAAAATACATTTTAAACATTCATAGTTGTACCGAGGTCTTAGCTGACGTCGATGTTTTCTATTTTAATTTGACGTAAAAGTACGCTTTAGTAGGCATAGCATGTCCATCCGAGAGCAAGACAAGACATTGAGAATCCGAAAGGTCTCTTCAGGATTGAGGTAAACGCGCTGGGCTTTCAGCCAATCGGCGTTACACCCAAAACCGATAGAACCTTCCAGCCAAACACCGGCGTTGACATGTGGCACACCATTTGAGCAAAGGCTCCCAGATGTTCTATTCAGCAGAGGAGACATTGCTTTGGTTCATATTGTTGCATTTCTACATCCATTCATCCATCATCTTCGGCTGCCATGGGAGGAACGGTATCAAACTCCATTGTTTTGATTCAATTAGCCGTCATTACCAGCCAGTGCTTGAGCGCGAGTTCATTCAGCTGCCGAGGGACAATGGCGGCAGCAAGCTGTCTTCTGATTCACCCTGTCACCGGGATTGTTTCCCGGAGTGAGACAATTAAACAGGGGCTGGACAGCGAGGGTGAAGAATAAAGACAAAACAAATGCCTCTATTTAATCTCCTGCACAGGTCCAGGACTCAAGATGTTTGAGGGGGAACACAAAAAGCAACACAAAACTGTTCATATCTTAACGACAGACAAGACAAACTCATTTTAGGCCACATTGATTTTGCCGTTACAATGAGCTCCATCTCAATACCTGCGTAGTAACGGTGGAAACCTCAACAGTAAAGTCACAAACAATCTATAAGTGAACATGTATAAAAGCAATTGTCTTAAACAGATTCGTAGTAAAGTTCTCAGAACTGTTTATATTCAATATGGTTGTTAAGATACTTTCCAACTATTCCAAACTGAACATCATATCTCTTCATCGTTTATTTTTATTTCCCCAGAGAGAGAGGGAATGGGTTTGAATATTGTTTTATTGCTTTTGAAGTATTGCTTGATGTTCCTGTATTTCCCAATGTTAAAATGAATAGAGATGTTTAAAAACAAATACATACATTTACACAGTTCGTGTTTTTTATTTATGTTTTTCTTTTTTTTAAATATGAATGTTCCGCATGCAGTAAAAGTTGCCTTTTAATGTTAATTTGAAGTATCATTTAAATGGTACAACATTCTAGAGTGCATTTTGTAACGTCACAAGGTGCTGTACAAAAAACTAGGACTTATCCTAAGTCAATGGCCTTGGACTCACTCAGTGCATGAATGAGCTTTAAGTACCGTATTTTCCTCACTATTAGACGCACCGGATTAAAAGGCGCACTTTCAATGAATGGCCTATTTTAGAACTGTTTTCTTAAATAGGGCGCACCGGATTACAACAACCGAGACACACTCGCTCAAAACGGTGGCAGTAATCTTACTCCGTAGCCGTCCGCCATGATTTGACGTGCGTTGTTAATAACGCAATGACGTCATCCCGCCCACGGCGTGTCGGCTCAGTCAGCGCAGAGTCATGAAAGTGTTTGTAAACAAGTCAGCCACCAGGTAATGTTCATATATAAGGCGTTTTTTGAGAAATTTACAGGGTTTTAAGTGCGCCTTATAGAAAGCATTATCCAGTCACGCTTCTGGCTCCATGTACACAGTAAATCAACTAGCCAATGGCAATGGTGCTGCCAATAGTGTCGATGGACATTAACATCAATCCACTTCATATTCTCTAGGTGGCACTTGTATATGACAAGCTATGATAAACTGTTTAAAACATTTACAGTGTAGATACATCTGTGATTTGGATGATTTATTTCGGTCTTAAAGACTGTTGTGGTCTCCAAGTCATATCATGAACCTGCAGTAGCTTTCGACAAATCTCAGTCGCTCACCTCTCTTGTTCCAGCTTCATCCGTAAAGTCTCCTCCTCCGACGCCTGCATGTCCTCCGCCTTCGATTTCTTGGAGGGCTTCCTCTCCATCCTCTCGCCCGGCCTCTCATCTTTGCGATTCTTCCCAAACCTTTAAAGAAGGGTGGAGAAGTAAGCCACAAGTAGAACGCTTATCATTTCAGTTGCAATGTCACAACAGAACAGTCATCATTTGATGCATTATCAATTTGTACTCTTGTGTCCCAGGAGGAGACGTGTTAAAAGCAGTTTCAGTGCTGATCCAGCTTCCCGGCGATATAGATGCGAGTGTCGGGAACAATCCGACGCAGCCTAGTTTGCATGGAGCGATGGGTGCAGGAAAAAATGACGAGGAAATGGAGAAGAGCGTTCAAGTGTTCACAGCTGTACACTCAAAGCCATGTGCGACGTATGCGCGGGAGCTGTTATTTGCGCTCATGGCTCACAACAATACTCTCGAGGAAAAGACGTGATGCCAAGAATACATCTGATCAGATAAAGAATTCGCAGCAAGAAGAAATAAATAGGAACTTTCACACTGAGAAACTGGGGGCGACAATTGCCTGCTATTTCACAATAGAGCCAGCTGTGGAAGGAAAACAAAACGTCTGGAAAGAAAAAAACAATGCAAAATTATATAACGAGAGGCGCTTTCAAATAAAACAGAATTAGTTTCTACGGTTGTTTTCTAAATGCTGAATAATAGATATCGGGGGTCACTTCAGTACTCGAGGACTGGACATTTATGAGGGTGAGATACTTAAAGATGCACTGTAAGAAAATTATTGTTGAACTGCTCATCAGGTGACAAAATTAAAGGACCAATAGTCGATAGTAAGACAGCAAAGGAAATAACCATCTTCAGCGATATATATCAAGAGTCTTTCTACATTGCAACACCCCAAATATATCAACGGGTACTATTGGACACACAATGAAAGTAATGGGTAACAGTTGAGATTGTCTTTTTTTTCTTTTATTAATTTTTAGTAAATGTATTCTTTTATTATTTTATTCCTTATTTTTTCATTTATTTAACCTTATTTCTTATGGTCGGTCATTGGTCATTGTTTTGTTAGTAACTTTAAATAAGTAACTTACAAACATTACTAGTTACTTCTTTGGAAAGTAACGCAGGTACTTTAAGTTAACTGTTCCTTTTAAAGTAACTAGATACTAGGAAAACAAACTTTTTGTAAGATGGAAAAGGGAAAGTTTGCCAAGTGTATGGGCCAGTGTCAGATTGGATCCTGTGATTAATTAATTCAGACAAATCCTAATAACAATAAATAAAATTAAAAAACAAAACAAATAAACCAAATAAAATTACACACAAAAGTCCCATTTTTATTTGACTATTGGTCACACTTACCTATTAAATAATGAAAAATAAAATGTTGCACTGTCAAAAAACTTAAACAAAACACAACCTTTGAAGGAGAATAACAATTACAAATAATACTTAATAACGCGTGACCCCAGACACTGGTCTTGGTATATTATCTTTGTCTGAAGGTCTGTCCATTGAAATAATGGCAAGACTTTCTAAAACTGAGATGTGGAAAAGATAAATAAAGCAAAACAACTCAATGTCATGTGAAAAAATAGTAAACTTTTAAAGAAAAATGTGATTCACGTTGACTTCTGTGGCACAAACAGCCCTTAATGTCGATAATGTTCTCTTTGAAAACCGTTTAAATTAGCGTTTGAGTGTTTTAAATTTGTTTTTACCGTTGCTCGTACTGACGAGCTGTTTGACATCTGGTAAACCTTTCCTCTGCTGAGAGAATAACATGTGATAATGTTTCATATACTGCAGCGGAAAATGTTTTTCAGAAAGCTGGTTCATGATTATTCTACTTTAGATGAAATGTCTAAAACGAGTGGCCGTAGATGTGAGTTTGTAATCCTCCAGATGCACTTTGATCACCTTCATTTGTGGCTGTAAAAAGAATCATGAAGAGGTCAACAGGGTCTTCTTACCACCCAGATAAGGTACATTACCTGATTAATTAATCAACAAATGACTCTGGAAAGGCATAAAATCCTTCCCTAGGACTGGGGATGCTAATAATAGGGGGTCCGCTATCTATCACCGGAGCAGGTGACAGGCTCTCTGGCCTCAAGGACTTCCTTTGAAAATTAAATCCCATTTTCTTATCTAGCACAGGAGTTTGAGCTGTGTCTCTAAAAAATAAACCTCCTACAGCGGTGCTCCCAACCAACCCGGGTAGACATTTGTAACATGGGTTGCATTGATTATTAATGGCTGATGGAATGAAATTTTGAAAAATGATACACTAGCATGTGACTCTTAACATGTTGAAAAGCATGTTTTTGTCAAGTTGACTCAAAATATAAATCTGTAATCTATCGAAAATTGGCAAGACCGACACTATATGGGAAAATGTTGTTGCATAGAACTAGCCTAGAAGTTCTGCTGATTCCAAGTTGAAATGTATTTTTCATGCATTTAACCTTGTTTTTTGATGGTCCTTCTTAGTTTTAGCTTTGTTGTTTCAATCTAAAGGTCTGTCCATTGAAACAATGGCTGAATTAAACCAGTGCGTGGTGTAAATAAAATTCTGGGGATCCCTGTCCTACCTTGGTAAAGTTTTAATCTTGCCTTTTTGAGGACATAGCAAACAATAAGATAGGTGGAGAAATGTTCCTGATAGCTAACCAAGAGCTCTACTATTATCATCTTGAAAAGAGGAACAGCTATCATCAGTGCGTTAAACTTTTAATCTCAAGGCGTGATAACACTTTCCTAAGTGAGTATATGACACTCTATAATTAAAATATTAAATACAAACCATTTGAATAACGCAGACACATTTCCGAGTGTCAGAACTGACAAGGCGTACCTGCTAAAGCCTCTGCTGGCACCACTCTGGCAGAAACAGAAGCTGGCATCGGAGTATCGAGAGTGAGGCTGATGAGGCTTGATAATAAGATATTGATTTTGAGATAAACTGCAAGCTTAGAATGACAATTGCTGAACTTGATATGCCATCCACTGCGAGAGAGAGAACTTATTTGACTTTCAGATTGTCACTGTGAGTGGAGAAAGTAATACTTTCTGACTACAAATATATATATATATAGATTTTGTGCTATAGTTGAAAAATGCAAACGTAAAAAATGCCACGAAACCAAAGTCATACCTGTAATACCTTAGTCTTCTTTTGACTTTTGTTAAAGGCTAGGAAAATAAGTTTGTCACTATCCTCAACAGAAATCAACATAAGTGCACGATCACTACTCAAGCAACAGCTGGACTTCCCTCTGGAGGCGGATAAACAATGATAAGGCATTAACATTCTTACGGAGCACTCATCTCTTTTTTTGCGACGTCCAGCAGACTAAGTCGCTGTTTAATGATCCATCCCTAAGCATCTATCTCACCGGGGCGAGCAGCCGCTACTGTAAGAGTGATGAATACCGGAGTGAGGAGGGGGCCCTCAAAAGACAAAGAGTGATGGAGTGAGCGGAGATACACCTGGATAGGGAGACAGTGAGCAACGATTACAATGGCTACCCACCCATAGAGGCTGAAAGAGATGCTCATTTGATAGATGAGATAGCGTTACACGCATGGGATCCAGATAAACACAGAATATTTATGACCTTTAGGCCTCATTCAAGGCTCGGACCGCTCCGCGCCATCTATCATCAGCTCGGCTGATAGCGTCTGATTTACCATCAGGACTCATTAGGAGGGAAAGTAATCTAGCATGTCAGTCATTTGTAATGTATTCAGTATTAATGTTTGGCAGACAGCTGATGTGATGGAACACCAGGAGCACTTCATCACATGCTGATGGGGCTTCATTTTTTTACATTGTCTCGCATTAAGAGTTGAAGTTTAAGAAGTCATTCATTTTTGGATTGGCCTTTGAAAAGTTTCCATATTTAATGGTCATTCATTTTTTGGGGGCTTTTTTTTTTACATGCACTTGGAAGAAGTAACTGGCTTCATGAACATGTACAGATCTTGAAGTTTTCAGTGACTCCAGTCCAGGTTGAAGAGCAGCCTGTCAGAGGGTAGTGATGTCATTCAATTTAGAAATCCAGTCCCAAAACTTCATGTCACAGAGGACTTCATAAGATTAATCAATTTCCTTTAGCTTTCCTTGCATTTTGACAACATTCAAAGTTGTCTTGTGAAACTAAAAATATAGTTTATTGAATACTCTACAACTAGTACAGAAAGATTGAGTCTAAACCAACAGGCATCATTAAGTTTTGAGAAGTCATTGTGGAAATGCGTTCAGCAACAAGAGAACAAAATGTTTGTATCCGAGTTTTTAATGATCTGAGCTATCGAATAAAAAGGCAGCAAGGAGCGGAGAAGTACAGTGGTTTTGGTCGAGCTACAAGAAGCGCCACCACTCCTTGATGGTAGTAAAAAAGCTGCAGTTCATCAAGTTTCCACTTGAGGCTGGCTACAGAAAGACAGGGTCATATAAACACCTAAACACAAACACATTTTTTACAGCATTGGAAAACACTAATTTTACTATAACACTGTATAGCGCAGTCATTTTTACCCTTACTGTTTTTAATATTTCTCTTCTGATATTTACATTCATCAGACTTCCTGAGTTTTCATAATAAGGGGCGTGGTTGACTTTCTAGTAAGCATGTATAAGCCATTGTAGCCTTAATTGCACAAATGCCAATATTGAACAACACAATTTATTTTTCCATTATTACACGAGTAGACTCTGATTACTGAATGGGATAATTTGTCATTCGATGTAATAGGAACCTTTTTATTTGTTTATTCCAGCAATCTATGAAATGACAAATCACCTGTATTATTGACAGCTGACTCATCCGATGAAAATTGTCCTCGATAGGTTAGTTTCATAAAAAGTTAGATGTCATCTGACTGGCTTCCAAACCAACTGACGGAATGGATGAAAAACTGACATATATTTTTCAAATGTATTTTGTTGTATTGACCTCTAATCAGTTTCCTTTCAAATGATACTTTTTCAAGCTCAGTTATAACTTGTCTTACTCATGACACACGACTCTTCATAAATACAAACCCATTTTCCAATCGATGATACAAAATGTCTTCCTTTTCCAATGTGTATTTGTCTATATTTTCATTTCCAGATCTTCACTTAACCTGAAGTATCCAGTCAAAAGGCACATTTAAATGTGGTAGTCTGTGTGTTGTTGCTATAGCAACATTTGAGTGAACGATAAAATTGAATTCATATTGTTATTTTGTTAAACCTGCAATGACTTGATGTGTCAGACTCAGTTTGAAGAATGTGTCTCAGGAGATACAAATAAAGTGTTGCTGTCATCTAATAAATAAAATTCATTTACCGTTACAAAGATGAGCTAATGGAAGGTTCGAATCAGCAGCAGGGACACACTGATAGCTCACGAGCTAATATTACTCGACAGCTGAAGGCAACAGGGAAGTATGGAGTCAAAGGAAGACTGAACAAAGATGAAGTAAATTATGTAAATCCTCCCAAGCTTACCGAGCCAGTAGATTTGAAAAAAGCCAATCAGTTTTGACATCTTGTGTGGGGAATTGTGTGTTGTGCCCACAGGAAGTTGCAGCCTTAAAAGAAAGTGGAAAAGAAAAACCCAGCAGAGAAACGTACACAAGCCGCCCGTCCCGTCTGCAAATATTGTAATGGAGGATTCAAATGCGTATGAAGTGATGTGTCGCACCGCTTGATTTAACCTCCCATCATGCATTCATCACATTTGCTGTTTAATCGTTGGCAATATTCAAAGCTGGGAAGGGAGCTTGTGAGCCGGAGAGAGAAAAAATAACGACTACATTTATCAATGTGAGTAAGTGATGAGGAGATAATTTCAAGGGCAGACAGAGAATCATTATGGTTTCTGCTTGGCCAACCTGAAAGTTAATCCAAATCTAGCTGGGTGAAGTCTCCCATAGGCGTCTGAAGTTGTGTCTGAGTCCACACATTCGTACGGCTGTGTTTTCGCTGACTCACATTCAAGAGCAGATAAAATCACAATTGCAATGTTGACATGACTGCTTTGTTTGAGGCGAATTGTGGGAGACTTAATATAAACAGGCCATATAAGTTAAACCTAAAACGTACTTCACTTTGCTAGTTCACGTTGAAAGAACTAATTGAAGCTGGCTGTAGACTCAAATGTACAGTAGCAGTAGTACATAAGGAAAGTGATAGTTCACCAAAAATGTAAACTTTACTCATTTTCTACTCACCTTCATGTTGACTAAGGCTTGGGATTATTTTCGGAGTCATGTGTTCCTTTTTTAGGGTTTTAAGAAAAAAAGATGTCCATTTTAATGTAGCCACTGATGCTCAGTGGTCTTCGTCTCCAACTTTGTCCAAAAAACACTTAAAAAACATCAGGATACCTCCATACTGTTTGTCTGAAACATCCATCTTGTATTGAAGTAGAAATTTGTTTCAATGGAGAGACACTTCAATCTGGAGCTAAAAATCTGGGTAATTCCGCTACAAACAACAAAATGTAGACTTATTTAGTTTTAATTCTTGTCAGAGAGATTCCTCGTGTCTAAGCTTCATTACAATATGGAAATTACAGACGAGCTGTATGGAAGTATTTGGATGTTTTTTAAGTGTAATAAAGTGTATTTTTGGACAAACATAATGATAAGTGAGTGCAGTTTAGCATAGGCTTTCGTATTTGCCTTTAACTCTAAAAGGGGACAAATTACTGTGTGAAAAGGACCAAATATGGTCTGAAAAGTCATAACATGTGGCCCGACAGTTGGTTGGCTAAAAAATCAAGGTATATTACCATTTAAGTTGATATGGTGATTTTTGAAGATTTGATGGTTTAAAGTAAGAAAACCAATAGATTGTGGACGTCAACAAGAATTCCAATGCAGGTTTGCTGAAGGAAAGGAATTTGACGCGAGGGTTCAACACTAGACGGCATAGACACCTGGCCACTAAGGATGGAAATGCTTCCAAGTCAAACTTCATATTGTCGAACCTTGATAATTTAAAAAAAACTTCAAGAGAACAAAATGTTTGTATCTGAGTTTTTAATGATCTGAGCTTTCGAATAAAAAGGCAGCAAGCAGTGGAGAAGTACAGTGGTTTTGGACGAGCTACAAGAAGCGCCACCACTCCTTGCTGGTAGTAAATCTAGAGTCTGACTTTGTTGTTATTCTAACACTTGTCTCTGTTCTCATTCCGATTGTCTGGGAGAAAATCCCTGACACTCATGGTACTAGGATCCATTAAATACCCTTTAAATTTGATTTTAATCCTACAAGACGGCACAATGAATCAGTTTTCGAAGGTACCCATGTTTATTCTTAAAAATGTTCTTATTTTGTCCTCTTTAGTATTTGGCAGTGTATTATTTTCACCCCGCACTGCAGCCCGGGGCAAAGAGCCTGAGCGATTTCAACAATGCCTTGTTAGGGAGGTGAGCTTGTCAAAAGTGACCAACGTCCTCACAAGCCAGGAGTCTTTTTTGGAAAGTGACAAGTAAACACTGCCCCGGAGGGGAGACACGCAAAGCCAAAAAGACACACAGAAGTTCCATGCGTTCCTTTTTTCTTGCAACTGCAACTGCAGAGCCACCCAAAGATCATTAGCAGCTATTAAGCAGGTCTTTCTCATCTGCTGGTGATTTACAGGAAGTCCAGAGAGGAGTGGATGGTCTGTTGTTCTCGTCTCTATTAGCCACTGCCAGGTGATTATTTCCCCCCCTACGGAACTTATTATCTCCAACCAGTAATGTAAGAAACTGCTTATCCTTCCCTAGAAGACGCAGGAGTTGTTTTCCCATCAACAGCAGAATGTGAAATGTGTGAGTGAAATAATATGTTCAAGAATAATGTTCAGCCATGGATCACATTTTTCTATTGAATTCTCTTTAGATCTCTGTAAGAAGGTGATTCTCACAAATTATGTGAAGATTTGTCCTTTTTGCGAAATTATTTATTATTTATTTACTGTCGCAATTTGCTGGCCATTATTAATTACATGTCATTAACCCTGTAAACAGCTATAAGATGTTTAAATGCTGTAGCAAATTATATGTTCATTCTGTGGCACTAGAATAATCTCAAATGTATAAAACAAAAACCCCTAAAATAGCAGAAGGTAGATGTTAGGATAGTAAATATACAATGATTTTCTGAGGTATTTTGATGACCTCCACATTTTTAGATTCACTGTTGTGTCCTTTCTCCTCTTCTAGGACCAACTGAGATTATTATATGAACTTTATTTGTTCAGAAATGTGTGTGTTCACTTGGAGGGCTTGAAGTGTCGTAAAGTCAATTTTCAAAGGCTGTATAATCATGAATTAAAATAAATATATTTTATTTATGTATAACGTAAAAGGAGCTTTCATGAGACTACATATAACAGATCCAACAACAAACAACTTCCATGATTCAGTGTGCGACAGTGTCAGAGCACTTTGTAACTTTACCGACACAACACAGTCCCAGAATCTTTGTTCTTGTAGGTCCAGCTTCAATTGGACCAGACTTGAAAAAATGAACCAATGGGCTGCTTCCTTGGCCAAAGCACTAAAAGATTTCTGACAGTATAGTCTGAGAAAAAGCTTCTTTTTTTTGTTATTTGATTATATTTGGTTTTGTTTATTTTGAAGACGGTAAAAATAAATACATTTCAATTCAAGGGCTTCATTATTTAAGATCTACAAAACACCAAGAAAAATGTTAACAGCTGGTCCTCGTCCAATTTGCAACAGTAGCTGATGCACAGAAATAAAAACAAAACAGTTGAAACCATCTTGGAACCAACTTTTACTTTCAATAAAACACGTGGTTTTGTCTGAAAATAATCACAAGCACACAAGGAAAAGAACAAAGAAGTAAGATCGCCTACGAGTAAGATCTTATCTTATCAAGTAACATAAACCGCAGCCTATTAAAATTCTGGGCGATTTCTTCTTGTTCATGAATAAGAGTAAACGTTTGTTGGATTACTGTTTTAGTTAAACTGTGCCTCTCACAGGTCAAAGCAAGCAATGACACTCTTGTGCTTTTGTCATTGGAGAACCGCTAGGATCCAGTGAACCAATACATTCTCTCCTGAAGACGAGGTCGAGGAGAGTCTTCTGATTGGCTGGATTTTAAGTCTTTTTTTTTTTTTCATTTAGGGTGTGAGAACAGCAGGGAGTGATACACGAAGAGGGAGGATGGGAATCGAAATGGTTCATGCCGGGTGGGAAAGTGGCATGTCCTGCATCTTAGCACCATGACATGCATTTATTCATGATATCAAGCCAAGCCGCGGCGGGGGGACGACACGGCAGGCGAAGAAAAATATAATCGTCACAAGGAAGTCCAAAGATTCCAGGGCTTCCCATTTGAGCAAAGATGGCACTTTGAGAAATGTGTCTTTTCGAGAGACTCATCTGTGTGTTGTTGCAAAACATGACAATGATGAAAACAAATGAGTTCGGCTTTTCTTAGCAAATATCATTGCATTTAGTCATTTTCTCTGCAAACTCCACCTGTTTACCATAAAAATGGAATTTTATGTAAATAACTGAAATTGAAATCCAAAAAAAATGGCTTCATCCTTTTTGTTTTCCTTTTCAATCACGCCGTCCGGTTGTCTCTGCCGCCCTGCCCTTCTTGTGCATCTGCCCTTCGATACTTTTGAAAACGTTTTGAAAGAAGTCTCAAAAACCTGCTAGCACAGAGGCCCTATATATTCTGATTATAGTAGTTAGGATTTAAGAGGATTTAAATGATAGTTAAAGAAAAAGATGCAGACGATTTACAAAAAAAGATCCACGACTAGAGTTCAAATGTGTAACAGTCCTCCTCTGAACACTGTCGTCAGTGAGCAGAGAAGCAGATGAATTCTCCTTCCCAGGTGCAACACTAATAGACTCAGGGACCCGAGGAAGACCTTCAGAGGTACCTATCTATCCATCCATCCATCCATCCATCTATCTCTCTATATAAACTAGGTTCCTTGTACAATTGATCATTGGCAGACAGAATACAAATTAGATTTTTAATATATTTGTAGATATATTAGATCATAAAACATTGAATATTTTGTATGCAGTCCATTTCTGTAAATGTTAAAAGTATGTCATAATATACATTTTCAATCACTGATTCCAAGGGTCGAGGCGGGCCAGAGCATTTTCAGCTACTTTGGAAAAACATTTCTTCCATATAAATAAAATAAATAAATATTCAAATGTCTATTTAATTCCATTGCCAGAAGTTCACTCTTGCATTGATGCTATATTAGTTTTTTTGGGTGTATAATAAATTACGCACAATATTAAAACTTTAAAAAGTCAGTGTTTCTTTAAGTGAAATCACAGACCGCAGATGACCTCCTTCAAACCCTAGCCGGAGCCAAAGTCTCAGGCAGTTTCAATAGAATTTGATGTTATTTATTTCCTCTTTTGGAAGCTGAGACTTTTAAGGCTAACGCTACAACCATTGCTAAAAAGCCGTAATGTAAACTTAAAAGCACTCTTTAGAATCCGGATGAGAATCAGAAACTTGTTTTTCGTTGTAGTTGTAAACACTTGTTAGCTTAGATGCTAGCAATTATTATTATAAGTGGAAATTTACCATCCAGTATAAGGCACTACCTGATAACATTTTGTTTTTCATATAAATTCTCAAATCTCAAATGAAATTACAAACCATTAAAATGAACTAAAGATGCATTGTAATGACAGAAAATAAGTTAAATGTTTTGAATACATCAATGCATTTTGTCCTATTAAAGTGCAGAATGCAAATATCGTGCATAATATTAAAAAAGTAAATAAAAAATGGCTTTCTCTTAATAACATGACTCGATAGCGATCATGTCAACATGTTTTATGTTTTTTTTTTAAACCATCCAAGTGCTGACGTACATTCGCCAGAGCATTTATCTTAATGTATCTGAAACAAAGCTCAAAGCCATTTCTGAACGAGAGTGTGTCTATTATCAGTGTGTGTGCAAGTGGATGTGCGTGCACGTGCATGCGCTTACATATCAAGGGACAGCTTGGCCTTTTCTATATTTCAAATGGCCTCTACAATACAAAGACACAGCCCAGCCCAACACGATTGCTTTTAATGTTTCCCATAAATCACTAACAGTATGTGTGTACATATGTGTGTGCGTCCTTGTGTGTGTGTATGTGTTGTTGCTTCTTACAGAGGCTACAAGCGAACATTTCAAATCCTTGACACCCCTGATTAAAGCCTCTCATTACAACACAAATAAACAGTCCAAATGCATTCATGCAGCCATTTGTTAAAGTGTATGAGCCAGTGAGGAGAGGGGTGTGGGGGGTCCTTCTGAAAGACTATTTACATAATTTACATAGAAACACTTGAGCAGCTGAAAGTGTGAGAGGCTTTTAAGAATTTGACGATTAAAATAACATAAAGGCAAACCCTCTTTTTCTCGTCTCATCTGAGGAATGGTTATGAAGAGGACTATGATGATATTCTTTCTCACAGATCCATAAGTATGTTCACAATTTGCATTACAAATGTTTATAAAGGGAGGCTTTCTTTGAAAAGATGGTGCATTTAGTCAAGTTCAGCTTTAATAATACAGCTGATATAAAGCAGCATTATAGTTGAATTATAGTTGAAGGAAAATGGCCTGAAATAAATATTGCGTAACAACTAAACAACATTCAAAAACACACATCTATGGACATATGAATCCAATATTATATTATACACGAATGTTCTTTAAATTACTTGGGAATAATACAGTGTACACAGGGAACTAAAACTTTTTAATTTTACCATAATGGCCGTTGGAAAAACATCACGATGAATTAAGGTTTGAGTCCTAATAATACAGAGAATTATAAATGATGCTGCAACGAGTATATTTAAAAAGAACAACAATATTTGTGTATCGACCAAAGATCTCCATTTTGTAATGTGAGATTACAGTAACACAGAAGGATAGTATGCAAAACAAATACATTGTTTTCCAAGCAGTATCACAGCAGTAGAATAGTTTGGAAAATAAAAGAAAAAAACTAACTATAACAGTCTTTGTCAAGTTCAAATCATAGGCTTTTATTTCCTCTGAAAACGCTTCTCTTTCTGCTTTGTTTGTTCAGTTGTTTACGCTGCCGTCTCCCTCGTCTCACTACTGTATAGCATATCTTAACCGAAGCATATCTTAACTTAAGAAGACCACCCACTGTCAGCGAGAGTAAGAAAATCTCATTCTTCAAATGTGGGTCCAGATGGTAATCCAGAGCGTTTCCAAACTGGAATAATCTTTGTCTTATTATCTAAATGTTTTGGATAATTTAATAAAGATTTGCTGACAAGGTTTCGAGGTTTAGTAGATGACAGCCATAAAAAAAATAGAACAACCATGAGGCATAAAAACAATGAGAAGAAAACAAAAAAAAAAACACCATTAAGCTAAAACAGCAGAAAACCTGGTCCTGATTTTCCGGAAAAAAAGTCCCAAATACAGTATTTTTTTGACAATTGTTTCTTATATTTCACTTAAGTACTTTGTTACGAAGACAACTTTATTATAGTTATTAAGAGACAAATGTTATTTCATAGTTTTTCCGATCATTAATAAACACAACATAAATTAAAGGAATGAACTGATCTTTCTGTGCAGCATTCTAACAAACCCAACTGCGATTTCACCTCAGGTTCTACACACGAGTCGAGTGCTAACAGCTAGCGTCTCACTCGAATGCATTAGCGTCAGGCCACGGGGAGGAGACGACACTGGTGTGGATTCCCGGCTCAGCCCCGGTCGGTGGCTCAGACTATGACCTAGATTCACGATGGCACAGTGCATTCCTGACCGACCATCCTGATCACTGCCACTCTCTGGCTCCTCCGCCAGGCTGCTGCACCTCAGACGTACACAGTCAGCACTTAGCAGAAGCAGCAGCTAAACTCATTAAATGATGGCAACAAAAAGTGGCTGTGAGGGGGAAAAATGAGAATATTAAATTTGAAAGGAGGAGCTTGAGGTAATCATATGTTTTGATGTGCAGCTGACTCAAATGGCATTTTGGAAATCGAGGGGAAAGCATGTGCACTGAAGGGAAAAACTGTTGGAAAGTAAACGAAAGTAGTGGAATTGATTGAGTGGAAATGTGTCTAAAACACTTTCTTAAAGACTCCCTGACATCTGTCCATCATGCCATTCGGTGTGCCATTTGGAATTGTTGCTATTTAGTGAAAAAAACATTGTTTGACATTGTCAAATTTAAAAGATTTATGCATTTTGAGAGGTGGTTTCAACGCAAATTTGAAATGTTGAACTAATATCTAGTGCAGGAATGCTCCTCCCCACATGCAACACTAATAGACTCAGGGACTCATTTGATCCTCGTGCTATTAGGCTGTTTAATTCTGAATTTGGGGGCATAAGTGGAATTAAAGGGTGTTGTATTCTATTTTATGTTAATCTTTGTATCCTTTTCTTTGCGTTATTTCATTTGATCCTCGTTCTTTATATTTGCACTCTGTCATCCCTCGAATTTTGTTCTTGTTTTTCACTATCGTTTTCATGAAACTTGCTGTACAGAACTGGAAACCCAATTTCCTGAAGGAGATCTCCAGAGGGATTAATAAAGTCAATCTATCCATCAAATGTATACTGAATTCTAGGTTTACATCTTGATCTTGAACATAGATGAAGCTTAGAAGATGAAACTTTTTTTTTTTCCCTCCAGCTAATTGTTTAAATCAGTCATTGTTGATGCTTTCTGGAGCCTATCCCAGCTACTTGGGGTGAGAGGCAGAGTGGACACCCTGGTAAAGAGGTCCATGTGTCTATGTGGAGTTTGTTTATTCTCCTTTTGCTTGGGCTGGGGTCCTGTTAAGGGTGTCCCCCGCCTCTGCCCCTAAGCTGCTGGGATAGTCTCAAAATCCCGATTACAAAAGTGGAAGAAAATTATATCATGATTATTGACTTCATTTATCATTTCACTGTAAGATTTTATGTTGTATTAATTTGATTTGACCAACAAATTAAGAATATTATTCGTTGATGTTCAAATGTAAAGGTATATTCATAAACCTCTTAGCTACTCCATAGATATTGAAGCCGGGGGAAGGACAAGGGGTGAGGCAGCATTTCTCTCTCGTAAACATCAGACTCTGAAATACAGACAAGGACACAAGCCAGCCCAGGCCCTGAATCTGAGTCTGTCAAAGTGGGGAGACAGCAGAACTGCTGATCCGTGATATACATCCCTCCCAGCACTCGGAGGGAGACGGAGAGGTCTTTCTGTCAATGCCACGATGAATCTCCGGGGCAGCTAAGAAGGGGGCGCCCGGGGGTGTGTCTAGGAAAGGGAGCGGGGGGGCTGAGGGGTGACAGTAATTGTGAGTAAAGTGAGGATGAGAGACAGTGTGAAGCTGAGCAATGGTGAGCGCATCACAAGTGGGGTCAGATTAATAACCCCGGACACACCTCTTCAGTCCACGCTTACATGCTCCTCATGGTCACTGCTGCCAAGATGGATCGTCCAACAGAACACAACGTGTTTCAAGCTATGATATTCATACGCAGCTACTAGATTCATCAAATAATTCCTCAAGGAACCGAACAAATTGACACAATATAACTGCTCGGTAATAAGATTGTATTCCCCGATAATCCACAGCAGCTCTGGCGAGTCTCAATTTTGTAATTTCCTGAAAGTTCTGAGCAGTAAAACAGTTCAATCTGGATATGATTCTAATATATAAACAGTAAACAATGATATATGATACCCCGCAGCCCATTTATCATGCAGACGATAACACAACTGTTGCCGTGACAGATTTCGGCGTGCAAACTGAGATGGGAACAGCAGACATGGCTATGGTGTTAGGGGAACGATTCAGCTTCTTTTTTTTGTATATCTTTTTTTTTTCCTACGACAAACATTGAAAGGTGTGAAATCTGATTCAACCATGATAGGAATCTCCCGTCAGTTCCCTCTGTCAAGCTCACCGGAGAAAATATGGTGGCAGAGGAGATGGATGGAGAGAGAGAGAAAGAGGTGGAGGAAAGAAAGAGTGACACTTTCTCTTTACATGCCCGAACACACGAGGCGAGCCAGTGGCAGAACAAAAGGCGTACGATTCCCGGCTTTAATTGGTCGCCTTTGATGGTAATCAGAAGTGTAATTCAACATCGATTGACATTACCTCTGTAATTCCGAAGCAATTTTCCCGGGCTTCACCAAGATTGTGTCCCTCCCCCCCCCCCCCCCCCGACACCCTTCTTCTGCTGTTACATGTGGAAGGCGTGTGCTCACACCAGCAGGTGGGAACTCAGTGGATGGGAAAGGTCATTTCAGCCAACGGCCTCTATTTCATTACATGCTAAGCCTGCTGGATGCTGAGCAGACTAACAATGAGTTTTAGTGTAGCAGGGCGGCCCGCCTCATTTGCATAGTACATGTGGGCAAATAAATAGATTTTCCCATGTGCATTTTTCACCTCTGTGTCTGTAATAAGCAAGCCCTGCTTCACTAATACTATCAATAATTTCTGCTCCCACACACTTAAGCATAGGTTCATGCCAGGCATTAGTCATTCATGGGTAGTATGAGAGAAAAAAAGCATGTTATCATTGATCCTCTTCTTTTTTTTTTTCAAACCACTCGATAAAACCATGAGTAAGTATAATCCATGTGACGATACGAGTTTTAAAATCTATTGGAGAGAGTTTCATTCAACTCTGGTCGACCATAGACTGCATAAGATATGGACGTCCGTGACTAGAAACCAATTCATTGTTGTGGCAACCTTGGGAATGCAATGTGTTGAAGAATCAAAAATATGATTTTAATGCTCTTATATGCTTTTTTTGGCTGATGTGAATGAGACGTCCAGTCATTTTAGACACACAATGAAATTTAGCTTTTTGTACTTTCATATTGTTGGTTATTATTAGTACAAGTGACTGTATTCATCAAAAACAACCAGTACAAATAACAACAACCACACGATCATTGAACAGAAACACTAAAAAATCAATCTCTAAAAATATGGGAGACGACATGGCTTTTTTTTCATTTAAATGTTGGCTCATGTAGGTTGTATCTTGTTAAAAACTAATTACAGCTGAGGAGAAATAACATTTCTTAAATTATCATTAACAAAGAAAATACTTTTTTTCGCACAACCTTTTAGTGGCCAAGGCCTCAGACAAATAAACACGCAAGGCATTCTGGGATGTGGGATTTGTGTTGTCAACACAAGCCAGGTATCTTCCAATGACTTCAGCTTGTAGTTGTATTGACTCTAATCCAAAGATTTAAAAATACAGTCACTCTCAGGAAGGTCAACTGAACCAAAGAATTGGCAGATAAACAGTTGTTAAACTTGTAGTTTTATGTCATTCTTGGTCAATTCTTGGCCTCAGTTTGTTTCCTGCCTCAGTCGTTTCCTGCCTCTCCCGGTTACAGATGTGTTTTGTTTTTTTCTGATTTCACGTTGTTGGTACTATAAAGCTGTTGGCTGGCAAATGCTTGCTAAATGCTGTAATTAACAAGCCACTTATGGAGACGCAAAATCAAAACATCCGTCCAGATTAATGTGTGCTCGACATTGCACATGTGCGTCAACATTCCCCCTCATGTAAAAAGGAATGGTGTTTTTTTATGAGCATAAACAAAGCATACACACTGCTTTTGTGTTGAGCTGCTGAAATAAAACATTAATGCTGAAAAGGTGAACTCTCTGTATTTTCATTTTTTCAGTTTTGATCTTGGACTTGCAGTGTTTTGAACACGACACTTTCCAGTCTTGGTGAATTCTTGGTTTTGGCAAAGGTGGTCGTGACTACGAAATGGAAAATGTCTCTTTCGTATATAGCGCTTTTATATGCTTTTTCAGCAGCCAAAGTGCTTTTATCCAAGATATGCATTTACCCATTCACACACACTGACGGGAGTAGACTGTGACGCAGAGCTGGGATTGAACCCGCAACTCCTGAGGACACAAGCCAGCCACTCTACCATCTGAGATATGACAACCCAGACAAGGCAACAGTTGGTTTAGACAGAAAAAAAGAACGAGGCACTTCTTAAGCTCCTAGTTTGAAATGCATTTTGGACATATGTAAGTATAAATACAGAATGACAGCCACCTCAGAAGGACTACACCCTGCACTGAACTCTTAGAAATGGGTGGATGTAGCGTCACAGAGCAGTGTAATGTTTGTCAGCTCAGTGGGTGGTGCTCTCCGTTAAAAAATGAGGTAAGGAATCTGATCAAAGTAATTGATTATAGAGCTTATAGTGCCATCCTGTGACACTGGTTCCTCAGCTGATGTCTTCTGCATGGACCAGTCGAGGCCAGTAAGTGAATTTAAAACGATAAAACACTGGTATATGCTCTAAGAACCCATCAGTAGCCTCTCATTAAATGTTACGTGGAACATGGTTTTAGAGATTTGGAGCACTTTGAACAACATCAAAGTTTAATATGAAAATATTAAAAAAAGAGTCACTGAGGGAGGACGTTACGTTTGCAAAATCCAGTTTAATGAGAGCAGTCGTGGGTGAACGAGGGAGGGAAGAGTTCGGCAGTGTTGGGTTTCTATTGAGGATCTTCGTCGGATTCCGCCGGGGAAGGATCATTAGTAGACGAGGTTCGAGCACGGTGAAGTGCAGCGCTACACTTAATTTGGGCTCTTTAATAACACACTTTATGATGTCTCGGGCAGAGGGCTACAAAACATCGGCCCCCCCATCTACGTGAGGACGCAGCTGGAAGACGTCGGGAGGATTTCATTTCAGACCGAGAAGATTTCAGATTCAATTAACTACATCGTCGAGAAGCACCACAAACCCAGGCTTGAAGGTCTGTGTGCGAAGCGCTCCTTAATGATTCTCAAACTAATTACTTCTCGGTCGTCTGACAGCAACTTTTGCGTCCAAAATCAGACGAGACCTCCTGATGTTTCAAATCCTCAAATCGAATCTGAACCTGAAACCCCTTTTTTTCTTCATTTTCTTTATTTCTAATTTATGTGACAAATAAATATGAAGTAATCCAAAAGCTGTCACCTTGTGCACAAAAGTGGTTTGTTTGTTTACTCTTCTCTCCCTCTGACAGTGCTGCTCATTTTCTCAATTGGGGGACGACTGCTGTTTGTCATTAGTCCCCCTGCTGGGCGTTTTCAGTACATGACAACCTGAGGAGTAATGGGATGTCACACTCGGGTAATAGCTCTGGTGTGGGTTGGGATTGAACCCACCAAAAAATGTTATCAAGTGTTACCTGATGTGTCACAAATGTAAGTTCAAGGGCCAGTTCAAGCAGTTTAGACTGACACACGGCCCATTCACCTTTAGTTAATGACTGTGTAAAAAAAGTTGATAAAACCTTGCACTAATCTGCTGCACTTTGACCCCTCCCCCCCTTTTGTGTAACTTTTCCGTAAAGGCTGGTTTTACACTGAGTTTGGGTATTACAACATCACAATGTAAGGTTGACACAGAAAACCAAAGAGATTTAACAGGGAATGGAATATGCAAAGCTGAAGTCATTTGAGTGCTCAGTGTCAACTAGGATATACCGGAGTAGAAACTTGGCTGTTGCTATTACTGCATAATGAATTATAACATTATGTACTTATTAATAATTGATTTTTCTAACATTCAACAGCAAGAAAGTCCCTACTCTAAGTCCCCGACTCTTGCCTTTCCTCTTTTCTGTCCCGCCTTCCTACTCTCTTCCTTCGACTTCGACCCATATTAGGCCAATTTCCATTGTTACCGTGTAGGTTATCGGCACCAATGGCGGCCGTTCTGGTATTTTAGTCATATTTTTGGTTTTGGTAATTTGGTTTTGGCACATCTTTTAAGTCTCACACAACCCATTGCATTTATACGGGCTTGTGACCTCCTAAGGCTGCATTGAAAACATGTTTTCAATGGATATTTTAAAATTTAAAATAACCAAAATATATCGTAGAAAGCTGGGGCGATAAGGAAACATAACAGAGTCAAATCCAGCTACCCGACGTTCTCCAATCCCGTTGCCAGATCTGGTTTAGCTAGTACTATGGTAAACACTGTATCATGATACACTGCCTTCATTTTGAACGGCCACTAGATGGCACTCTCTGTTTTATTATCTTTGGCTCAGATCTACCAATTATACATATACTAATTCAATGAAACTTGACATCATTTTTGAACTTAAAGTTCCTTCGAGTGGTCTTTAATGATACAGTGTCTTCACTTTACAGATGTTTCATGATGCATCATTGACCCATCACTAGCAAGGACATGTTCTTAAGATAACAAAAACATAGTCAGGGTCACAAAACTGGAGAAAAATAAGTTGTTCAATACCTTAAATTCATGAGCCACAGTCTTAGAAGACACAAAGACTACATCTTAAAGGCATAAACTTTTTTTTACAAAAAAAATATAGCAAGCAAGATAACAGGTCATTCACACCCCAGACCTCATTACGTTTGAATTTCTTAAGTCATATTCTCAGCGGCACGTTTCAGCTCAATGCTAAGCTCCGCGCTGACATAATGATGAGTGAGGTAGAACAAACAGGGAACCATTATCATTTCCAAGCAGATTATATTCAGCAGATGTCAGGAAGCTGCATACGGAGGCCACTAATTGCAAATCTCAACACGAATCTGTTGGTGCAATACGACAAACATATGTGTGTATTAGGGAAGGTGGAGGCCGAGAGGGTTCTTTCACGGAGAATAGCTGGCGTGTTGATCCATCAGGCGTGCGTGGAGACATAAAAAAAAACAAAAAAAGCCACGCTAATGTGTGTGTCATGTTGCTGTTCTAATGATCAAACTGGCTCACCCGCCATCAGCTGTTCACACCCACGCGAGCAGAAAAAAAGTCATATGGAGGGAACACGGAATGGTTTGGAAACACGCTAACCAGCTCCTTGCGTGATACACATAAAGGATACAGTGCATGGTATCCATAATAAAATCATATGCATCCACACACCAGCGACGACTCCCTGTGTACTTCGGCTGTGATAGCGAGTGATTTATATTGAAGGATTGAAAGCCTCTTTTGCGTTACACTTCTTCTCCCTTTTGCTCTTTGCATCCACTGGTTTCCTTGTAGCCTGTCAGTGGAGCTACATGTGCACGACCACGAACGCAGATGCGATCCCCAGGGTGGTGGAGGGTGAGGCAGGAAAGGGAGCAAGGCGGAGTAACTCTGCTGTCACACCGAGCTCCGCTGTCGGCTGACGGCCTGACGCGAAGCATGCCACTTATCAGATTGGCAGAGAGGGAAAGTGAGTAAAGGCTGGAGGGGATGAGGTACGTGCGATAGATGTCTATTGTCTTCTTACTCCATGTGCAGGCAAGCAAACCATCCACACGTATGGAGATTCCCTGCAGAAGACGCAGGCAGATGAAATCGACAAAGATCTAAAGAGTTTCACGATTGTTGTGACGTCAGGATTGAGTGTTGGTTTCTCACTCACTTTTCTCTATTCTTTCTCTGTGGCCTATTTCACTTCAGTGAACACGAGCGGTCTCCTCACTACATCCAACCCTATAGATACTCTTCTGCACACCAGCCCAACACTGCAGGATAAACCTACTAACTCACTTGTTGATTATTTTCTGTTAGCGAAACTGCTCATGTTTTCAAATCTCTATTTATCTCACCCAACAACCCTGAAATATGGTTGTATTAACTTTACTTTTTCTGTGTTGTTCGGATTGACGGAGCCTCTGAAACCTTCCTAAATCATGAGACATTTTGTGAAAATGTGATCGAAATTAGTGCCTTTCTTTGAGTCCTTTTGTTAAAAGGGAGACACAGTTGCAAACCTCCTTTTTATCGATCCTGGAATAAGCTAATTGTGAACCAATGAGAGACATTGTGTTTATAAAAAAATAATAATCCAATGGAGAAATGGAAAAGCTGCAGTTTGAAAAAAAAAAAAAAAAAGGTAATATGGAACACACTTAGCATTAAAATTCATCCAAGAAGCCTTTTTTTTAGTAAAACAAAATGTAAGGAGGACTATTTTTGCCGTCATAATCATATTCCTACTCGTCAATTTTCATGAGTTTGCATAAAACAGGGCGTGGACCAATCGGATCAATCGTCACTACTCGGGACACGGTTCAGCCAATCAGCGTCGTCTCCACTTGTAGTTCGGGCACAATCCGTTGGGGTTAAAGTCACATGCGTCTTTTTGCTAATAATACATTATTATTGTTTTTTAGACTTAGATTGTGTCATCTTGTTCTTCCTCTTTTTGTTCTTCTTCTTATTTTATTTTTTATGTATTATTTTTTATGTATTATTTTATTGTTTATGAAAATTGCTGGCTATTGGTAAATTTCCCGAAGGAGACCTCCTGAGGGATCAATAAAGTTTTACCTTACCTTACCTTACCTTATTAATGTTTCATGTTAATAATAATAATTAATTGTATTTAATGGCAGATTTCAAGACATCCAAGGAAGTTAATACAAAGTGTCATTTTATCCCTCAGCTGAAGTTTAGCTCAAATTAAAAAGCTTTTAAAATGACCGGCACTTATTCTGAGGTGAAATCTTTCACCCCGTAACACTTATATATATACTGTATATATATATTTATATATATATAAAATCATAATATTTTGGAAATTATGTCAAAACTGTGTAACATTAACAACTAGATGTTTTGTTTTTCTTGCTAGAATCACGTAATAACGTTGCATGGAAAGTCTTAAACTAAACACAAAAGTAACAAACCAGCACTACTGTAGTTCTCTAGAAAATACTTTTCAACTCACAGTTCACAAAGAGAACGGCGCCCCCATGAGTGTGTTAAAAATAGAAGAAAACATTGTCAAGAAGTTTGTCTCCACAGAAATTACAAAAAAAAGATTTTTGTCTCAAATATCGTTGATTTTTTCTCCAGAAAACCTTCGGTATCACAAATAGGTTTGTGCTAAATCCAAAAGGGATGGAATTCAAGCTCAACTCATCTCCAAGTTTCTAAATCCGTCTGGTTGGACTGTGAGAAAGAGAGCGAGGAGAACAATGCAGACGTGTGGGTGTGAGAACTGTCACAGTTTCTAAGTCAAGATTCTTTCAGGTATCAAGACTCAGCAGGGAAGAGGGAGGAAAGCAAGAGACAAAGCAGAGAAGTCTTTGGATTCAGAAAGGCACGTGGCTGGCATTTAATGCATGTGGAATAAGCCGAGATTGTCATGTGCCAACCCTTAAGTGACAGTGGCACTCAAAGATAATGAAGAGTGATGATGAGGCTGTGCAGAGTGTGATTCACGCTCTCCTAAAAAAATCACCCGACAGCCACCTATCGGGGCGCCACATACAGCCGCTCCAGCACTTTGGCTCGGAGTGAGTGTCAGAAGCGTGCCAAACCCCGGATCAAATTCCACATTCACAAACTAATCCAGCGTACCTTATTGTTTGCACTGCTGTGAACATGTGTCTGCACACATGTGCTCGTGACTGAGTGTGCGGACGCACAAGTCATTGTGCGTTTACAACCCCGACACACAATGCCACAGCAACAACTGCTCGACAAAAAAAAAAACTGCTTGCCTACACTGAATCTGAAACGTTCTTCTTTGTTCGACACTCAGCCGTGCACCGAGATATGCCCGTAATCCCATAAAACTAATCCACGCAAAAAAACAACTTCCAGAGCAACAATAGCTCAGAACATCTTCACCCGGAAATTGTGCGTCTGAAAGAGCTTGTAACTGATGGAGCTCACACACTTCACCATTGATTTGACATTAACAGGACTTTACATATGTATCTCAAACTATCATAACACCATTACTTTTTGTTTTTCTATCTAGAAAACTTGAAACTATGGTGGCCTTGAAAGCTCACTAAAAGTGCAAATGCCTAAACACAAGAATAAGAGTCTGGGGACTGATCGAAATAGCGGAAGATTTTCAAACAAAAACCCTAAAATCATCATCTGTCGCTCTCTAACTGTCTTGAATCCTCCATTTTTTAAATGTATAAACTTTTTGGGTTCAAAGTCTTCTTCTACTATCTCGCCTGTCAGCAATACAAGACCTCGGACATCAACTCCAGTTTATTACATTGTGTTGTTTGCATTTCTTGTGCGCTTTCTGAGCCACTATACAAACCATATAAGGCAGATAATTATGCTAGACCAGATCCAGTTGCTCATTTGTCAAGAGATCAAAACATACAGTATATGTATATATATATATATATATATATATATATATATATACACATACATATAGGTTCCAACACGCATTCATATATGCACACGTATATGCACACACAAATGCATATATGACGTATAACTTTCACATCTTTATCTGTGTGTTATCTGCTCAGACACACAAGTAAGTAAGTAAGTAAGTAATTTGTATTTATAAAGCGCTTTTCTAGACCAGGGTCACAAAGCGCTTAAAGAATCAAAACAATATTCAATAAAGTATATACTTTAAAAGTCAAGATAACACAGAGAACAACACAGGAGTTCCAGAAATCAAGGAAAAGCCTGAACAAATAAAAACGTCTTACTTAAAACAATGCTTGAAGTCATTCCCAACAGCAAAAAAGGAAAATGGAACATTTTTCTTATTAAAAACAAAACTGAATAATAAAAGTCATGGAATAAGTGTATGATTTTAAACATGTAATTTGAAAAGTCACTATATTTACCATCTAGGTTTGTAAATTCTTCTCACCTTAAAGTTCTTATCATGTTATAGAGTTGAAAACCCCCCAAATATATATATAAATAAATATATTTAATGCAATATAATAAATGTATTTTTTCTTCTTTATTTGCCACAGGCAACAATGCCAGTCTGCTTCTTTTTATCTTCAGTCTTTTCATCCCCCACCACTGAACCACCTGTACCGACCCAAAGTGACGCCTGGCATGTTTAGAAAGGAGGAGCACGGATCGGGATGATGAATTAAACATGTTGCCCTATTAAAAATAATCTGGCTCAAAAGTGCCAGTGGCCCTTTAAGTCGATACACACACACACAAGCGCGCACACACACACACACACACACACACCTTCAACCACTCCCACTATCTCACAAGGTTCAAGGAGAGGAGTCCCTGATTAGCACTTCAACGTCCACAGAATGCATTCAAATTCCACATGACCCTGCTGTGAATGTGTTGGGCTGAATTAAATAAAAGGGAGAGTAATTGGCACTGGAGGCTGTGTGGACAGTTGGAGGGTGAAGCGGTTCCTACCTGAACATCTCGCCCAAGCCCTTTAACACGCCTTTCTTGGATTTGTTCTTGTCCTTGTCTCGATCCTCTTTGTCGCGCTCCGGTTTCCTCCTTTCACTTCCTCCCGCTTTGTCTCGATCGATCCCTCGATCCTCTTTGGAAATGTTGCCGTTCGGTCCCACGGTGAGGTCACCGCTGGTCGACATTGACTCGGGACCGGAGCGAGAACTTTCCTCTGTATCCTCATCTACTGAAAAAAGAAAATAAAGAAAGCAACATTAGTTTATATATAAAAAAACGCAATGATGTAAAACTAGTTTTGTATTCTTCAAACTATAAAAACACCAGATTATAGGGCGCAATTTCAATGAATAGTAATATTTTCATACACAAGTAATAATAAAAAGCGTAGTTTCATGTTACTGTGTTGAGGCAGGACTAGCTAGTGTTGGCCTACATACATAAAGTTGAGGATCGCAAGGGTTTCGATGTGCAGGGAGAGAGTGAGAAACAAAATGTGAAGAGTGAATACTAAACAGTCTCAACGAAAACATAACTTTTTTGACTCTTATTTGGAGTAATACTAGCCAGCTTTGTACAGTTTTACCACAACTCTTCGCAGAGTAATAAAACAGAGCGCTTAGCAGAGAAATACCACCACACATCGTGGAGTTATACTACAGAGCTTGTGAAGAAATACGACTGAGCCACGCTGAGTAATACCACGATGCCTCCTGGAGTATTACTAATGATTTTCGCAGAGTAGTAGCGCCTCGCTGCTATACCACAATGCACTTTGAATAAATATTACGGATCCTCGTAAAGTAATACCACGGCACTTAAGTTTTACCTTACCTTACCTTACCTTACTTGGTGGAGTAATACCACGGCAGCTCCTAAAGTAAAACTAAAGGTTCTCCTAGGGAAATACCAAGGCACCTCCTAGATACTATAGATTTTCAAGGGGTAATACCATGCCTATTTCCGGGTATAACATGAGGCCCTTGCGGAGTAATACCACTGCGCCTCCTGGTGTAATAGTACAGATTCTCGAATAATAATTCCATGGTGCTTAGCGAAGTAATACAACGGCGTCTCCTGGGGTAAAACTACCAATTTTCGCAGAGTAAAACCAAGCCGATTTGCAGTAATACCATGGTGCGGAATAATAACACAGCGCCGCCTAGGGTAATACTACGGATTTTCAGTTATACCCTGGTGCCCTTGCAAAGTAAAACCACGGCGCCTTCTGGAGTAATAATACAAATTCTTGCGGAGTACTACCATGACTCCCCACGTAATAATACTAAGATGCTCGTGAAGAAATACTACAAAGCCTGCCAGCGCCTCATGAAGAAATACTACAGATCCTCGCAGAGTAACACCACGGCGCCTCCTGGAGTAAGACTACAGATTGCGACGGACTAACACCATGGCACCTCGTGGAGAAATACTATGAGATTTCACGGTGCAGCATCCGTTTGCCAAGATTTTGACCGATTTTTGAACGTCAAGTACCACATAAAATCGTTTGTATAACCAGATACTGAAAAGAAAGGATTTTAGGTGTGGCTTATAATCGGAAGAACATTTAAAAAATGAATTAAATCTTAAACAATACAATCCAGTCCAGCATGAGTTTTTTTTTTTCCACTGAGATCCAAGAATGTTTTTTCATTCTTTTTCAAAACTCAAGACTTTATTTCCATTTTAATCCCAGCGTCTAATTGAAGCTCTGAAGGTGACGCAAGGTTGATTAAACACAAAGTTTCAATCACATCTAATCAGAAGTGATGTGCAAAATGTAATTAATCTTTCAGTAATTAAATATTAAGCTCATGTTTGAAAAAAAAAAAAAAAAGAAAAAAAGGATCTGAGATCTAAATTGCAAATGTGATGCGGTCTGCATTCTGCAAAGCTGATGCCGTCGACCTAACCGTCGCTGGAAGGCCTTGTGAGGTAGATGTCCTTTTGATTACGCTGTATCACCATTTCACTTTGATGGAAGTGGAAAAGAAAAAATCTTATCAGGATGAGAGACGACGGCAGGGGGGGGGGGGATATGATAGATGCTCAGCTTTTGTAATAGATTACAAGACTGGCTTTTCAAAGCCTTCTGGGAGTGAATGTGGAGCTATGAGCGAGATCGATTCATATCTTGTTGAAACACATCAAACAAGACCTCGTAGTGTTGAGTCACATTTGATCAACGACCCAAAGTATTTTTTGAACTTTTCGTCCGTATCGAGGGGAACTAAAAGGTAAAGTCTGGGTGAGACTGAACCATCAACGATTCGATTAGCATGTTGGATTTATGAGCTCTTGGGGGGAGATATCCCAGCATGCATTGCGGGACTACAAAAGTTCCTCTACCCTACCGTATGGATGGTTTTAATCCTCTACTGCTGAACCTTGGATCCACCACTGCCTTTCAATTCAATATTTCATTCTTATATCATTTACTCTTATATCCTTTAGGGTTTAGGGTTTTGGGTTGGGGTCGAATGCAAAAGTGTATTTTCAAAAATAAACGTGTAAATAACCGCTTATTTTCGCCTGGAAGCACTGTGAGGATCCTTTTCCTGGATCTAAGCAGTGCTTTCAATACCATCAGGTCGAACATCCTGAGGGACAAGCTGGAGCTGTCTGGAGCGGACACTCACCAACCGTCCACAGTTCGTGAGGACCCGGGATGGTGTTTCGAAGACTGTACTGTGCAGTGTAGGGGTCCCCCAGGGAACAGTGTTGGCACCGTTCCTCTTTTCACTGTACACTGCAGACTTCCAACACCTGTCTCCCACCAGTCACCTGCAAAAGTTCTTGGACGACTCCGCCATCGTCGGCCTCATTAAGGACGGGGATGATGGGTCGTACCGGGGACTTGTCCAGGACTTTGTTGACTGGTGCCTGGAAAACCACCTCCAGATCAACTCCAACAAAACTAAGGAGTTGATTGTGGATTTCCGACGGTGTCCCTCCATCTCCCCCTCACCACTGAACATCCAGGGACATTGAGATTGTCATGTCTTACAAGTTCCTGGGTGTTCACCTCAACAACCGCCTGGACTGGGTGGATAACACTGCTGCTCTTTATAAAAAAGGGCGGAGTAGACTCTACCTGCTCCGGAGGTTGAGGTCGTTTGGTGTCCAGGGGCCACTCCTGAAGTCATTCTATGACTCAGTAGTGGCCTCTGCCATCTTCAACGGTGTGGTCTGCTGGGGGAGCAGCATGACAGCAAAGGATAGGGCTAAACTGGACAGCCTTATTAAGGAGGCTGGTTACGTCCTAGGGCGCCCCCTGGATCCTGTGGAGGAAGTGACTGGGAGGAGGATACGGAGCAAGCTGGGCTCCATGAGGAGGAACTTGTCTCACCCTCTCCAGCACACACTGAGGGCATTGAGGAGCTCCATCAGTGATAGGATGCTCCATCCTCGGTGTGTGAGGGAGAGGTACCGCAGGTCCTTCCTCCCTACTGCCTTTCTTGTTATTTTTGTAAATATGATTGTGTATATAATATAGTGCAGATTTATTTTCTATTCTATTTAGATTTTTTCTTTTCTTTTTAATATTTTATTTCTGGGTGTTTTATTTTTCTTCTGGTATATTGCTCTTGCTGTTTGTAAAAAAGAATTTCCCCTCGCGGGACAATAAAGGGATTCTGATTCTGATTCTGATATTTAAGTGCAATTTTATTTTCATTTGGCTGTTGTTATGATGAGGTCTTCGAGGATAAAACTTATCTTAACTCATCTTAGCAATTTGTAAGGAGCTTATTGAAGATTCTGATTTATTCACAGTATTCAGACACAAGTTTTATCTTTAGCAGCCGTACAATCTTACTAAATAAAGATTTGCATTTTGTCTTGAAAATTGTGTTCTTTTGAAATACTCTTTCTGTATCACCTGGACCTCAGAGAAAAGTATCTGTATATACAACTGTGTGTAGTGAAGCAGCAGCGTGGGCAGCACATCGCGGCCATGTCTGATTTCAGCTTGATTAAAACCAATTTAATTGCTTTATTTGCATATTTACATTGTTCTCCTGATCCATTTATTCATATTTGAAGTCCTTGGATGTCAATAAACAGGGTTTGCTGTGACATGCAGTGTGCAGTAAATGAGCACATCCCCATAAATAAGTGAATATCTTATCCTACTTTGAAATCATGCACATTTTAACGCTGCAGAAGGTAGAGCGGCGACATTAAAAAAGAGGACGCTAACGCTGCCCCATATTGTTTTGTTGTTGTGTTTGAAAATTCTCTCATGTAGTGTCGCACAAAAAGTCCATTTTGTCCAGCAGGGATATCTTTGAGCGACACATTTTCTTGAGGTGATGCCAAATTCTTATTTTATGTAAATAAAAGCCCGGGAGCAGAGGGAAGCAGCCGCTTATCTGTCAACTTTGACTATTAACCTCAGTGACGAGCACCAACCGGCTGCTTTTATCTAAATTGAAAAACAGAGTTATTTGAATATCACGGCTGAAGAATGCAATATACCACGGCGGAGAGAAAATCGCCTGCTTCCCCCATTTTTCTTGACAGAGATAACACTGTATTTAGCGACTTGCCGACAGAGCTTATGAGAACAAAAACTTTTCCTTTCCCACTCGGCATTAATGGACTCTGTGAATTTATTGTAATTACTCTTGTGCTCTTGCAGCGTTTTTACCTGTCTGGCAAGAAAGTCATTTTTCTACATAAACAACCGAGCCTCAGTGGGCACAGATCTTCTAAAAAAAAACGCTTTTTTAGTTGTGTTTAAATCAAAATAATATGTTTTACGTTTGTTTTTTTCTTACTTTATGTATGGGTAGGATTGAAATGTTTGGTTCATGAGCATTTTAGCGATGAGATGAAACATCAAATACATCAGACAAGCACTGACTATAAAGTACATTTCTGTTTTCCTCTATTTCAGTTTTTAAAATTATAAATAAAATCACCTTAAATTTTGCAGAGTACTCACTGAACTCAGTTGTATTAGCAGGTTATATATATATATATATATATATACACATATGGATTATAGAAAATTAATAGAAGTAATATTAGCTAGCTTTGCAAATACATTATCATAGCGTTCCCAATTATTTCCCATCTAATGATAATTCAAACAAATAACAAGGAAGATAATTATTTAAACGTTTAAGTAACAAACTGTCACAACTATCCTCCTCATGACGTCCTCAACCACATCCTTGACCCTCATTGGTTGTCCACCTCTGATCATGTTCAACCGATAGCTCTATACTCTTCACCTGAAGTGTCTCTCCTGGTCATGTGTCCAGACCTTATAAGATCTGGTTCCTTGACGTTTGTCTCCGAACTCTCCTAAATAAACTCTTTAACTTAAGACCTCCTCACACAACGAAATCCCGTGCATCTTCAACTCTGACTCTTCTAACTCTGCTTCTCTTCAAGTTCCACCCTGCCTGCACTCTCTTCTTCAACTATCCTAATCTATAATTGACTCCTTGAAATTTAAAATAGGATTTCATTCCTCTTTTCTCCAGTGTCTTTTTCTTTCTTTTTTATATAGTGAAGAGCAACTAACGTGAAAACCCAACTCTCCTGACTCACTCACATGTTTCAAATGTTGAATTCTTCTTCTCCAAGATGCAGTAAGTCCCTCATCATGATGATGTTTTGAACTTATTACTTTATAAAGTTCTCCCCCGTCTGAAATCTTGGCAAACGAGAGGTTACGAGAGCATCGCCCAGTATGTCATAATAACGGCTTCACTCCGCCTGCAGCCAGCTATAGTCACACCCCGCTTTGTTTATACAACAAGATGGTGGAGACTTCCACGATTGATCAGGCGAATGATTCTTGACCAATCACAACAGAGTGGGTGTGGTTATGGTAAACCCAATTTCAACAAAGAGTTTTGTACAAACAGACTGATGAGTACAATACAGTAGAGGTGCAGGATCTATTTAAGAGACACTTAAATCAACACATTAGTTGGTCTTTATTAAGGAGTTTTTACATGAACTTCATTTTGACCAATATGATGACAAAGCTGTGTTTAGTGCGTTACAGTCCAATGTTTATTCCAAGAACCTGGAAACCTCCCGTATTTGACGGAAAAACACTATGAACCATCAAGCTTTTAATGTTTCATGTAAACATGACTCGAGTTGTGTAAACAGCTGCTGTGAGATTGTGTAGGACTTTTTGTCAGTTCTTCAACAAGAACATGAATTATATGTCACAAATTCCACTTCACCTGCCCCCCTATTGAGAAACATGGCCATGCACTTCAAGGGTGAACGCTCACAGGGAGCCCTCGTAGTCGCAGTCTTTCACAATTTGGCTCAAATCGAAGTGTGTTAATATTAATGAACTCGTAACTAAGAAGCCTTTGCCGTCGAGCTTGGTGGCACACACACTTGTATTCAGCGCATGCGGGACTTCAACCTACTTTGGGGTAAATCCAGACTTTCTAAAAAGGGACTCAAGGGGAAATTCAAGTTGGCCCATATATTCCACTTCACAGAAGACATTTGTAAACATGGCGGCGTAAAGACTCACATGTGTCCATGCTGTTCTCCTCCTCCGCCGAGTTGGTGCACACTTTCTCGTAGGACTTGTCGATGGCGGCCCGGAAACTGTCGTTGCATCCGCGGCCCCTGACGATCCGAGAGTCGGACCTCTGGGCGCCCGTCTCGCCGTTGAGCGTCACCTCGGCCACGGCGGTCTGAAGGCTTTCCAAGGAGCTGGACTTTTTCAAGCCCAGCGACGGTCCGACCTCTCGCTCGGAGGTTCCTGTGGAGCAGACAGAGAAATTAAATAAGATTTCATTTATTTATTATAATAATATTATTTTATTTCATTAAGTTGTAAAAGGTGTGGTCACATGACCAACAAATGGAACAGTTTTTGACTCCTTTAAGAAACATCTTAAGACGTTTCTATTTGTTCAGGCTTTTTCTTGATTTTCTGGAACTCCTGTCGTGTCATCAGTTTTATCTTGACCTTTAAAATATATACTTTATTGAATATTGTTTTGATTGTTTAAGCGCTTTGTGACCCTGGTCTAGAAAAGCGCTATATAAATAAGAATTACTTACTTACTTACAGTTGGTATCTTTAAATGTGTTTTATTCAAGCATTATTTCAGCTTTTCTTTTATATAAATAATATTTAAATAATATTGTACATTTGGCAGATCACATATAACATTATTATTAACAATTTAATTTTGTATTCCAAATGTTTTTAAGAATATAATTAATTTAATGTTATTTTTTTCTTATATAGCTATAATGTATTCTTGTTTTAAACACATATCAATATAGATTTCCCAGAAATACTTATTTTATTTCTGCTAAAAGAGGTGAAACGATCGGAGCGCCCTGGTCTACTTGATAATTTAACACAATTTTCAGCAATCGGCACTTTGTCACCCGACCACTCTTAACACTCGTGTAATCACAGGTTCAAGGTGACCCCCACCATTTGTTTCCGGGCCTTCGGGTCACCTTGACCCAGAGCCAAGACTAGACATATTTTAAAACCATTGATAAACATATGAATAATTGGTTCACGTGTCTCAAAAAACAGTCACGAACAGTCAAGCTACTCAACTCTAATATGGGACTAACACATAGACGCTTGCATCGCGATATTCAAGTCACACATGAGCAGCTAGAGTCTGGTATTGGCATTTCATTTGGCTGGATGCGACATTTATTTAGTCCCTGGTGATCTCACTTCCCCTCCTGGTTGGTAAACAAGCACTCCGGGTTGATTTCCTGCCCCGTCTCATTCTGCCTTGATTCCGCTTGTTAAATGTAACAAGATTGATTTCTGAGTTTGTGCTTGTTAAACTTCTGTAGAGGGGAAAAACCTGCCAGAAAAAGATTCAATTATATTTGCCACCCTCGAAAAAAAAACCCTCCTGGGCGCACAACATATGTCAAGATGTCACACACGGTGTTAACCCTACAGATCAAAACGTTTTTTTGCTACACGCTAACTTCCGTGAAGTTGATTACAAAAGCAATGTAATTCCTGTTGTATTTTTTAGGTGCAGGAAGCTGTTTCTAGAGACCAAAACACAGACGTATATGTTCCTATGTCTGCTATGAAGCAGGACTCCCCAGGACGCACAATGACGCACACCTCTCCGTCGGCCGCTCGCTACAAACAACATGACATGTTTAAAGTTGTCCAAATGAGGCATGGCACACTTGTGCTCAGGGAGTTCTCAGAGGACTGTTGCACGGATTAACTTAAGAAAATAAACCCACTTTTGCTGATTGAAATTATTACGGCTTGCTTCATGCAGAGCCCCTACCACAACAGACCCGTGTCGACGGTGGCGTCGCTGGACTAGAAGAAATAAACACGAGATTTTGGTGGAGTTTAAAGAAAAACACGAAAAGGCCTCATGTCTATGGTGAAGTTGTTGGTACTAAGATTCAAATGGTTTCTTCGTATATGTATATGATAATAATTTGCAACAATATGAGGTAAGATTTTTACAAAATAAAAAAATCTAATAAAAACATTCTTTCATTTGTGTAATAAACCTCAGTAAGGTTGACATGATTAACGTTATTTAACCGTGGGAATAACATGCATGTTTACATTTCTGATTGTCCTTGAAAGTTGACATTTATCTAAAATTTAAAAAAATTGCGAACAGGAAACACACATATGTTGGACATATGTGTATGTGTGTAATTTGTATTTTAAAGGAAGAATATTTAAGCATCAAATGACTATATTTAAAAAAATATTTATTATTCAAAACTACGTTTTAATACTTTACAATGTATTTTTTTATTATTATTTGTACACAGTTCAGTTGCTCAAGAGTCAACAACGGCAAACATAAAATCTGTTTTAATCTCCATACATTTATTAAGCACTAAATAAGAAATTAATAAATTAACTGTTATAAATAAAACATCCCTGTTTTAGAGTCAAAATGGAGAAAAGCTGTAATTTCTAAACATGTTTTTTTAGTTTACTCGTTTTAAAGACTCATCATTAGATCTTAAACATTGCCTCTAATCCACTGGTGCAGCTAAATGCAAATGTAATGCTTTTAAATTATTAATTTTAACCATTGACAATTTTCAGTGAGTACATTTGTTGCGTTGGTTTCTTATTGGTCTCTTTCTCGTAAAAGCATTTTGGTGGTCATTCACGGATTATTGAAAAAGAAAGCGATGTTAATGTAAAAGTAATTCATTACGTATTGAGAAGAGTTTATATTAGCTACGATTGAGAATCTCTTGAATCCAAACTTTCATTTTGTTGCTTCAAATGCATCTATCTACATTACATCCCGACATAAATAGAAGATACAATTCGATTTTCCTGCTTCGATGCGTTGTAAAGTTTAATATTAATAACAAAAAGTTTTATTTTTTTGGAGGAAATATATGAACTTATGATTTAAATGACTTTGCTTTAGAACAAAATGACTGACATGAACAAATACTTTGTCAAAAGCAAGTTAATGGCCCGTATACACAAAAAAAAAAACAGCTTTCAGTCAGAAAGGATGTTTCATTTGTAACACCATCTTGTTGATCTGCTAAACAAACTCAAGTTTCTGTGCGTCTTTAAGGGTCTGAAGGGGTCAAAAGGTCGCTGCCGTTTCTGCTACATTAGCTTCCAATGCACTCTCTTGGACCATAAGTGCCTCCCTCTCGTCCAGGGCGGCCATAGATCTGGTGTCAAACAGGCTGAAAAGGTCAGCCGTGATCCGCCGGCGTCTGGTTTCACCGGCTGTAAATGCATTGTTGGACGTTTAAAACACCCCGTTTTACTCTCTGTTTCGCCAATATTAATAAAAGTGGGCGACCCCAGGAGGACGCCGGCCTCGCCGCTGAAATAACTGAACACCAATCCTATAACGCAAGATTGCATTTAGTTGGCAGAGCGAACGCGTTTGCCTTCAGGCAGGATAAAGTGGTAAAATGAAACTTTTACCGTGATACAAATGTCTGAGGGCTTTTGGAAAAAAAAATTAAAAAAAGGTTGGCACAAGTGGAGGATCCATTTTAACTGCTTTTCCCTTAAAGACGTATTTCTGATGACGTTGAGTAACACGACAAAGTCAAGGAAAAATAAAAAGAAATGGCTGGTGAAGACCTTGAAAATTCATTTGTGGAATGGAGTCATTTCATTATGGGAATGACGAGAGTTTTTTTTTTAAGCACGAGAGAAATGTAGTTTTGCTTTAAAAGAAAAACAACATAATCACTGAAAGGTGCCGTGATTTATTTTTTTCATCCTGCCAGCAGACACTACACAGAAGCCGGAGTGGTGCTTCCAAACAACAGGGATTTTACAAGTTTAAGCAGCACGAGACGCAACAGTTCAAGGGAACAAAAATGACATCTGCTGTACTTGAAGACGGGGAATTATCTTCCCCGCTCGGTATTCAGCTCGACAATCCTCCTCGCCATTGTCTCCGGTCGGAGCGGCGGATGAGTGAGAGGAGCAGGCAGACAAAGACAATGGCGGAGAGGGGTTGGAAAAGGCAGTTTGCCCAAAGACCGCGGCTGCCTTCAACCTGCTTTTGTTTTGAAGCAGCCGCCGCTCTCCTGGGAAAGAGTTTGACGGACAGCTCTCTGTATGTCAAGTCCATTATGTGATTCCTATCGCGGGAAAGAAAAAAAAAAGAAAAAACCTTCCTATTGAAAACACACATTCCCCGTCTCCGTGGTTTGTCGCTTTTTATACGGCGAATATTGGTGGAAATGTGAAAATAATCAGACGAAGACAATCAAAACCAACAGTTCTGAGAATAACAGCCAGGACAGTTAATTGGAGAAGATCCATTGCCATTAAACGGTAAAGGCGAGGGCCTGGCAAACTGCATGAATAAATCAGGAGCGGTTATTACAGGAACAGCAGCCCATAGTATAATTAGAACAGCTAAAACTATGCTCCCCGGCCATTATTCACCACAAGCCCTTGCATGTAAAGATCTGTGTACAGACAGGAGCTCCATTCCACATAATTTATTCAAAGGGCCGGGGCTCTAAGCGGGGCGGTAAAAGGGTAATTACGGTAAAAATAGCCTCCAAGGTGGCTGAAGGAAGGGGAGCGGGGGGGCTGGTCCAGGTAGCCCTGCAGAAGTCAGGTGCCTCCTGGGTCGTCGAGGCTCTACGTCTCTGCCAGTTGTGGATCATTAGAAGCTCAGAGGACGTCTTCCATATTTCCCACCGTGTGTCAGCAAGAAATCATCATCAAGTCGTCTGACTTAAGGCCACTCCCGCTTGTAATTGGCTCGATGATGATACGGGAATTTATCGACGGTAATATTACTACCTTCAACTGAATGTTTCCGTCAACATGAACAGGAATGACGATGGCAACATACAGTTCAAGGTAGTAATATTACCAAGAACAGGATGACTTGAAAAAATCCCAATTACAAAAAAAGTAAGAAATTGCTGAGTAAATATGAAGGAATATTATTGAGGATTCTCTCGCTGCATTTCAAATAAACGTTATAGCTCTTCGTGGTATTCATCAGAACATCTATAGCTATAAGCAGATGCACCTGCACATCTAATACACAGGCTACTGATGACAATAACTACAGAACAATCTGTGAACGCTAATAGTGGAAAACAGGAGCTTTTTTAATGTTATTAATAAATGACAAACGTAGGAATTGTGAGGATGTAGTTTCAGATAGATGGTTTGAATGACAGAATAGAAATAGTTCATTGCATTTGTATAAATAATGCAACTAATCTGAACTAATTAGTTTCAAGAAATGTGAAAAAAAAAGTCTGACCACAATCATCTAAATCAGGGCTAAACCTTTTTTTTTTTTTAAAAACAAACAACATTTGATGAATATAAATATAGCGAACCATGACTGCTAATTCAGAAGGTCCAAACATATATCCTTATAATACCAATAACTCATTCATCACATCAGTGATCCACAGACAGAAATAAGAATTAGCATCAATGCTATCTTTGTGTCCTTTTTCTGAAGAAAATGCATTTAAAACTAAATATTTAAAAATATTGCGACCTTTTTTTTCCAGATACTATATCGATATTCAATAGCACTGTAAGGATATTTTAAAAATATATATATATATTTTTTTTAACCTTTGAAATAATGTTTTGTTTTAATTCAAAGTTATTTTTTGCTTTCTATTACAATATTGTGTGTTTAAAATACAATCATTCAATGTTTTATTTTACAATTAACCCTCAAAATATTCACGTTGTTTATTAATTTGTGTGCTGCAATTAGACCTCTGGCCACTAGTTTGAAACATTTATCATTTTCTCTGTGTCAAAGTAACAACAAAACTGTCAGCGATGAGCAAAAAAGAAAGAATAAACCAGGTTCCAGTAGATTTTAAAGCTGATGTTTGGAACCATTCGGCTTTAAAACAAAGTTATAAAATTACACACTGACGTGTAATGGATATTGCATGTTGCTCCTGGTTGTTTGACACTGTTAATGCACTACCTTGTACATTGTTAATATAAGTTTTTAGTTAGTATTTTGAGAAGCACTTTCCTACAAGCACTTTCACATTTGATTAGAGAAAGTATTTGCTCATTTCTTTCGTTGTAAAAGCCAGAAAAAGTATATCCGTCTTCGTACTGTATCGAAATATATCGCAATATATTGTACCGTCACACACGTAGCGTGATACATATCGCCAGATTCTTGCCAATAAACAGCCCTACTTCACAGATGTTTTGTGTTCACTTCATCATTTGTTCAAACATTATTTCGTAGGGTAATGTCTTAAGGAATACAATGTGATGCTTAAGATCCAATATGGCCGCCAACTGGCATCTATGACATGAGCCGTGCTCGCCTCTGTCTAGCTAAACTCTTCATTTATCGCTGAAGCGCGATGGCAAGAGCCCATCGTATTAGTAGCCAAGTCACTAACACACGGCAACTCCCTCTCAGCGATCTATGAAAACCCTCTTCTGATGGCGCTGTAAATACTTCTAGGAACACTTCCCTCCATATGCGTCCGACTTTGCCAAGATTATGAGCTCGTTGTTGTTGAGATGGAGCGAGTGTTGTGTCATTTATTGACCTCATGACTGGAAGTGCACGAACCAAATCATCGTGTTTTGCCTGTTCGGAAGCTTATGGCTAGCTTACCTCCGTTGCTTCTGGACCTGGAGCCGGTCTGGTCAGCTACTGGTGAAGACAGGCAGGAGAGGTTAGTGAGGGTCAGTGGCACATGCACAGCCAGAATGTCAAAAAAAAAAAAGAAGTGAAAGACAGACATGAGAAGAGTTTCGATTCCAAGAACCGCCAGACATGGCATCTCGTGCAAGTGCCAGACGAGAACGTCCTGCAAAGGCAAAGTGTCGGGTACATGCTGACGGAATCCTGGCAGGCGAGCGAGCCCTCCGCCCTCCGTCTGTCTTCCCTCCATCTCGCTGCTCGTCCAAATGAGATCCAAACTCTGACCGATTTTAACATATTTCAACAATGATGTTCTTAGAAAAAGTGCTCTATCTGCTGACGCCGTTTGAAAAAAGCAACCTGGAGCGAGATGAAAGTCGGGGGGGGACGGCACGAGCCGGTGAAAAGGGAATAAAAAGGAAAAGATGGGACCGGCATTGTTGAGCAGATTAATTGTTTAGTCAAGGCAGCATGAAATCAGAGAGCGGCTCTATTAATGAGTTAATGAAAAGCAGAGAGGTACTTTTGCGGCACAACTTCTGAAAAGCGCTGGTGTGAAGCTCTACGGCTCATTTCGTTCTCCACTTGATTATACTCTGGCCACAGGCCATTCTGTTCATTGTGTGGCTTTGATGTAATAATTTCATTAAAATAATCACCATCCTTTGGCACTTTTTCTCCTTTTGGGTAATTGGAACTTATGTCGACGGCGACTGGATGATGTGGCTTCAACGCTGTACACAAGCTGTGTCGCTCGGCTCGGTTGTGTCACTTTCTTATTACATGTTACCATTATTTTGTATCTCAGGGGCTTCAGATTTCCTTTTAATTCAATCTCCATGTCGTACACCCTTATCAGGATTTTTGTCATCCCTCAATATCATAAGGAGATAACTATAGGAGGAGAGGGACAAATATTAATTAGATATGTTTTATCGACTTCTCAACATTGTTTCCTTATCATGAAAGAGTCATTAATTATTTTTTTTAGTTAGTTAGGCTTTATACATGAATTTTAGATGATAAAAAACGAGTTTAATGGTGGATTGTAATGATTCTTTCCATGCAAAGAAAAGGACTTTCTCATTCTGCACAACAGACAGTTTGATTCAATAAATAAATGTGTTATCATTTACTGTTAAGATTAAATTAGGGTGTTGTTTGAAGCAAACTGTTGGATCACAACACCCGCAATGGCGCTTTAAGAATTAATACTTCAATAAAAGGGAAATATTTTCAAATGTAAATTTTAAATTAACTTTTTTAACCCTTTTATTATCTCGACCTCCCTGGCTTCTAGAAATATATATGCAGTGGTAGAGGTCGTTCATCTTGACCCAGAGACAACACGAGGGATACCACAAACACATTTGATTTCGGGCCACCGGGTCACCTTGACCCAGAGACAACACGAGGGATACGACAAACACATTTGATTTCGGGCCACCGTGTCACCTTAATGGAGTTGTAACAGACCTTTTCTAAATTACATTCTGTCATCATTTTTTGGGGGTGAATTGTGTGACAAATGGCACATGAGAGGCCTGGCCTGGTTCAGTTCAGTTGCAGTGACTGAGTGCCGGTTTACAAATGCATCATTTTTATAAGGGAAACAAAATTAAATAAAACACCAAAATAATTTTTCGTTTGGTTATCATTAGAACTGAATGGGGAATCATGGTTGCCACTAATTAATTTACTTAGTAGTCAATAAATATTCTACTAACACAAATATGAATAAGTACATTATTCGTGATAAGCTATGTTCCAGAATGTTACATATTAGCAGAAAAAACTTCACCTCAACTTTGATAGAAACCATAGTTTGAACATGTCTAAGTAAATCAAAGATGCATTAAATGTTTACAATTTGCAAGCACTAGAATAAACTGCAAAAGAAAGCGAAGCCCAATTTAAATGTGTAATTTATAGTTGACCTTGTGGAGCCAACAAAGGTCTGCTTAACAGTAACATGTAAGGAAAACCTTCACCCATTTTCATGATTTAAAGGCGGAAATAACTTCTAACAGTATCAACATTCAGGCCTGGGGAACGACGCCGCTGGTATTTTGTTGGTCTATTCTTATCTAGACTAATTGGGAACTCGTCATCACTCACCCAGATCCATGCTCTTGGACTTGCGTGTTTTCATGATGTCCAGCTCCGCCGGGTTTTCAAACTGTTTGATGCGTTTTTCCGACATACTCTGGCGGCCGAATCCCTCCCTCTGGAAGGAAGCGTCCGGGTCTGCGTCGGCACTGAGTGAGCTGTGGAGACGAAGGCGACATAAACAACATTACAATCCTGTTAATTCATTACTGAAAGAAAAAACCTTCTTTTTCGAAGAAGGGTCGAATAAAAGACAACAATCTTTCGGGTCTAAAACGCCGGGAACCATCCTGATTATCAGACCGAGCGATGAAATCAGACTATTAATATTCATACATCCCCCCGAACCATCAGCCCCAAACACTCCTTTATTATCAGATAATGACCATCGACATTCAATATTCTCTCTCGCACACACAGTCAGTTTCAATCCTTCATCTTAAAGAGTGTTCCACTCAAGGACGCCATTAGGGGTCTGCCTCGGATCCAGGACATTCGGAGAGCGGGGTGTTTGCGATACCCCGGCGAAGGCTGATGGAGCGCCAGGGTCACGGCCACTCAATAACCCCCTCCTCTTACATGTCTGGGGGCCCAGCCCACCTTTCCACTTTTCCTTTGAGATCCTCTATCTCTGTCTGGATCTTAATTGAAAATCTGACGAGAGCAAGGGACTGGTGTTGGTGTTCGAGGGGAGTGGGGGGGGGGGGGGCGACTGGGATTTGCATGCAGAAGACTTACCAAAAATGGTTGCCAGACTAATTGTAAAAGGGTGGGTTGTGGTCTTGATGGCGTCGAAAAGCTATTGTTAGCACTCGGGTTAGCATCATCATGAGCTACATGATCTTTTGGGGAAAAGACAAACCAGTTCCAAGTGGTCGTCTTCTTCGTGAGGTCTAGTTCATGAACGCTCCAAACATGATAAAATAAAGTCATCGTAAAACAGTTCAGGCATCAGTCTCTTGGGAATATCAACTGGCAAATGCATTCAAAATATATTTATTACAGATAATGTATATATATATATATAAATTCAGGTACTATATGTTTGTTTTTAAGATGTAGCATTCATTTTGCAACAGTTTCAAATGCAACTTTAACAATCTGGCTATTGAAAAGACACTGATTTTTTACGAGATACATAACAGAAATGACATTGCATCACTTCAAATCAGGAGCCAAGGACTCAAGCAGGTAAGTTTCTACACAATTGGAAGGATACACTTCTTCCTGTTATTATATTTTGTCCATTTGGCCAAAGAGAACCCGACGTAAATAAAGCCTATTCTTGCTAGCATAGTGAATTTATGCCAATTTAGTGCTAGCTGACTTTTTTTTAGACACAAATATTAAGTTATTCAACGTGTTGTTTCTGATACGGCGTTAAATGGCGGCTTAAAAAAAAGAAAACAGAGTCAAAAATCAATATTCCTCGATGATGGAAGAATAATGTCTAGTGATATTTATGCGAGCGACTCCTCTGTAACCAGACTCTCAGGTTGTCCCACTAGACTTTCCCGCATGTAAACAATTCTTATTTGTCTCGTCAAACCCAGTCCGACACACAAGCGTCTCCTCGCGTCACAGAGCGGCCGGCGTACGTCTTGTCACTTCGCCGCCGTCGACCGTACCTGACAATCCACGATCACGGCGTCTCGCAGGAGCGACTCCAGCTGACACGGGAAGAGAGGAAGGTGGAGCAGGAAGAGAGCAATGACAGCACAGATGTATTATTCATTTATTCATCAACCGCTCTTTTTTTTTTTTTTTTTCTCCTCTCATCATTTGAAGCCAACGGAAGAATGAAGAGAAAAAAAAACGGGAACACTGTGCACGCTCTTTTTCTGTCTCCCCAAATGTCATCTGTCAGCGCGTGACTGAGATGGTTCAGACAGGAGGGAATGTATTCTCAGCTGAAATTTAGATTTCACTCACTCTTTCCAGCATTGTGTCTCTGGCTCAATTGTGCACCACGAGAGTGAAGGGAGGAGGCGACGTGCCCGGATATTGCTGGATAGACTTGCTGGGCCTCTTTTTTTTTTTGGAACTACAACCTGTATTAATGATTCTGTGCTAATAAACTTCCAATATTTGTGACTCATGATTTATATGTGTGAACATTATGACCACTATCCATTAGTTTGTTTCTTCTCGCCTGGACTATTGCAACTGTGTCTAAAGAAGAAGGAGCTGTCCCACCTGCAGTTGATTCAAAACTCTGCAGCGAGAATTCTGACCCGCTCTAGTAGAAGAACTCACATTTCTCTGATCCTTAAAACTCTTCACTGGCTTCCAATTTCTTTCAGGATAAACTTTAAAATTCTGGTTCTTACTTTCAGATCTATTCATGGTCAGATCTTCCATCAGTGATCTGATCCAGACTTACACCCCAGCTCGGGCTCTGAGGTCTATGGATCAGAATCTACTGATGGTTCCTCTCACACGGTTCAGGACCAGAGGAGAGAAATCCTTCCAGGCTGTTGCTCCTAAGCTTTGGAACGATCTTCCTCTCTCTCTGTGTTTGATGGATCTACTGACTCCTTCAAGAAACATCTTAAGACGTTTTTATTTGTTCAGGCTTTTCCTTGATTTTCTGGAACTCCTGTTGTATTATCAGTTTTATCTTGAAGTATATACTTTATTGATTGTTTGATTGTGACCCTGGTCTGGAAAAGCGCTATATAAATATAAATGATTTACATACTAACTAAGAGTTGACGTATATGACACTGAATATCCTGTTACGAGTGGGTGAGCTAAATGTTTTGTACCTCAAATATCATTGGAATAAAAGGAGCATTCCCCGTCAGCACCTGCCCAAACATCCTGCTAAAAGTTTCCACCAAAAAAGTGTGTATGTTATATATTGAGCTGAAAAAAAGAGTAGTTAAAAGATTGTTTAAAAAAGAGAAATACTTACTATAGAAATTTTAAAAGGCCACTAGATGGCACTCTCAGTTTTATAAGAGTTGGCTTAATTTAAGCAAACCAGTGCTGTGTCTCAAATCGCGCACTTGTCTTAGTGCACTGCTTTACAGTACACTGCAAGACAAAATTCGACAGAGTAGTAGTGTCTCAAATCAAACACTGTCGCTACACACTTACCTGAAATAATTCGACAACTTCTTCTTCTACTACTTTTTAACACTGATTGCAAAGGGCTGTTGGAACTCTATTGTCGACAGCGCTCTTTTTGTTGTGTTATTATTGTTGTTGTGTTGTTTTGTGTTTTCTCAAGTCATTTACGCCGGTATCTGCTCAGACGACGCGTCATCAGTGACGTACAGTAGCTACGGTTGGATACTGGTGTAAAGTGTCCATCGACACCATCTTCATTTTCAGGCCATTTGAGTGCACATTGCACACTACATTTTCGCGCACTGCACATTGGGACGTACTTGTGTACTCAACAAAGTGCAGAAGTGCGCGATTTGGGACACACCCCCCTTGCATCGTTTTAAAGATTAAGTGCCATCTAGTGGCCTTTCAAAATAGATAAATTGTATCAAGTGTGATGAGTTCACTGAGAGGGAGTGATATCAAAAGAAAGAGAGGTTTTAAAAAATGATCAACTTTCGAAAACAACTGCAAAGACCTGGATAATGCACCTGTGTAGTAGTAGAAAAACTGCAGGATCAGGTCCATCAAACGTAAGATTCCTTAGGATAATTGTCTTGAATATATAAATACTCGTTAATCTTTAGTTTTGTTCAAGGAGCAAGGTTTGATAGGTTACTAGTATTGAGTAGTGCTTTATTTTTACTCGGAATTTTACATTAAAATACTTGATTCAGAGTTATTTCCGAGCGTCTTAAGCAGCGTATAATATCGCCACAGATATCCCATTCGTAATCTTGAGAGAGGAACTAAAGAACTAATAAAATTAATGGAAACCAATCTCACTTGGAAATTGCATTAACTTTCTAGTGGCCATTAATTTTCTCATCTAAACGGCAGCTGCACTGACACTGCTTCAAAGCTAGTCTCTGTGAGGCCGTTGGAGTTTTTGAAGTTGAAATGTTGAATCGTTTCCCTGTGAAATATATTATAATTAACGGTTTCAAATTATCATGGGACCGTAGCAAAGTGCAAAGATGTGATCTCGAGTTGCTTTTTTTTCCCCCCAACATTGACTCTGTGGGCCTCGGGTCCATCTTTAATCTAGAGCCCTGTTCATATATATTACTTTTCCCTGAGACTGCGCTTCTTCAAGAAGTGTTTAAAAAGCTATTTCTATCATTCTGAGCAGATGCTCCTTTTTTTCCACTTTGAAAGTTCCCCCATCATCTAAAATTAACCAGCACTGAGGATTGCTCACAGGCAAATCCACAGCTTCGACGTGCATTTTACATTACGTGAGCTTGTCTCCAGCTCCCGAGCAGGAAGTTAAATGTGTCCAACCACAAACCGCAGCCTTGTCGCTAAGTGTTTTGTGTAGAAAGTTTTCTGTGCTACCTGACTAGGTTTGGGTTTTTTTTTTTCCACTTCTTCCTTTGACCACAAATCTCTTGGTCTCTAACTTTGAGCAGCTTCTGCCTGTGAAAGAGCAGAGATGCTGGAAATGTTGTTTTTTAAGAGAGGACAGAGGAACAGGAATTCTATTTTTTCTACCCAGGTGCCATAGAAAAGAAACTGAATACACCAGTGCATCCAAACTTCATGACAGAAAAGTTTTCTTTCCAGAGCAAAAATCCACCAATACTGGAACTTGAGTTAAAAAAAAAAAAAAAGTAAGTGGAAAGTATCAACATTCATTTTACAGTATCTCTGGTGCTACTCGGTAAGGATTGGCTACTGAAAGGAGAGTTAACAGGTTGAGAGTAATTTTAAAAGATTAAATAAATGTATATACATGTTTTAAGATGTTAGACAACCTAATTTTACGCTGTCCTTTAATCCAGGCATTTTTTTTTAATATATGCACATTGTATAAGACAAACATGACGGGTAAAAACTAATTATTGCCCTTAATGTTAAAATAGTGTATTTGCAGTATTGTAAAGTCTGGTACAGTCTTTATGTGTATTTATTTTCAACACGAAAAAAAATGTTCTTTCCCCCCATGTATTCCCCTAGGAAACTTTAAAGCAATTATGGAAATTAATGCAAACCCCGTCTCTGGCCAATTGCTAAAAAGGAGCTTGGTGGCTGCAGGGGTCAGTGCCAAAAAATTGTAGGGAAGGGATGAATGGAATTTAATAGTACATTATATTTAAAAAAAAGAACATTTGCCTTAAACATACAACTGAACAACTGCCTTGATCTTCGGATTCTAAAATGTCAGGTCATACCTTAACAAACCACCTATGACGATATAACATTCTGTGTCAACCTGGCTGTTGGGCATGTTAGCAAGTAGCAAGCTAGCTAGCTAGTAAGAATGAAATGCTTTTTGTTTGGGAGAGTTGGTGAGTGGGCCTACCATTATGATGAGCTCATGACTGTTCAAAATTAGAACAAGACATCACAGAACGAGTTGACGATTAAACGTTGAATCCCACTGACAGGATCATGAACAGGAAACGTTCACTTCACAAGACTCTAGTAGACATTATCCAACCAACTATAACAGCGAGACACAGAAATCTCTGAAATTGCCCGGTCATAGTCATTAAAGCGACACCATTAAAAACTCTTAACTTCAGCCCTGGCCTTTTAAAAAACTGCAAAAAAAAACACAACTCCATCAGTGTTCAGAGAGAGAGAGAAGCTGCACCTGTGATTTGTTGAAATCTCCTTTTAATTGTTGCCGGCGACGCGCGGAGAGACAGATAGCGAGCGAGCGAACAAGATCAATTAAGACCTCTTTGTCCGACTGCTGGCTCCTGCGTCACCTCCTCATTCATTCCCCGCCTGGTGCACAAACGCTTTAATTAGGTTTCTTTCTTTTTTTTTACCTCGCACACTTCTACCGGCTGTAGACGACGACAAAGACCAAAGTTTTCATGTGTGCCGGCAGTGTGTGTGTTGGTGTGTGTAAAGGTTGTTTTTGCATCCTTCACGCTGAGTTCACCTGCACTCCTGTCACAGTGAGGGAGTGAGGGCACAAAGCCTCGCGCCGCTACACGACACAGTGGAACACACGGGCGCCGGATCTTGTATGACACGCTTGTAGCAAAGGTGCGACACCGAGACGTGGTAAATATTCATGACGCCATGTGGCAATATTAGCACTGCATATTCAATTTTTTTTAGACCCCAAAATGCACGGTGGAATACATATGGTGGGTTGTTGATGTCCCAGCGGAAGGCAAGAATAGTCGCTGGATTTTTTTTAGTAGAAGAAAAGCATATTAACAAGTCAACCATGGTTATCACTTGGCTCGCAACTTTGTTTGTCTGCAGGCATTTTTCACTTTATATGGTAATTTGTAAAAAAAAAAAAAAAAAATGGTTTACCAGTAAATGTGTACCGAACACCAGCTGGGGAAGAAACCAGGCAGATTTGTGTTTGACAAAGACTCCACCTCCCATCGGACCAGGTCGGCCACCAAAAGATCGGTCCTCCACCGGTGACAGGTCGCAAAGACACGAAACCTGAACCAGAACTGTGAAGGCTGTCCACTTCTCCTCTCCCTCAGAGGGACGAGAGTCGACACTTTCTCTTGCCGGGATGACTTGAGAAGGACGTGTCGATGTCACCTTACTGGTTCTTTATAGACGGGTCAAGTCTTTACTCAGAGCGACGGCTCACGTGGAGAAGTTTGGAGACGGAGTTAGAAAAGGCCGGATTTGGTTGCGAATAAAGGCGGAGATAAAAGACGCAGTTGGAGATAAAGTGGTAAAAGAAGAGGACGAAGACAAGCTATGAGAGTCCTGGTTAAGTGCGTCAACCCTGAACTGTATTTTTATGTGACTAACAAACGGCGACGATAGCCCACTAACAATTGTATTTTTGAATGTATTTCTATTACATATAAAAACAACATAATCTCTTTTTTTTTCAGTTTTGCTCCGTCTTTCAGTTGGCTTGACGACCCCTTACAACAGTCAGAGTAGATAAAGTGGCCCCTGAATACATTTTCTAGCCCCCGCTGAGCTTTTAGGTCAAGGATATGTAAAGTACTGGAGGGTTGACCCTGTTGAGAGAAAAATTTGATGGGGAAATAGAGTGAGAGAAGTCAGGTAAGATGTCAACTCTGACTCAAATACATTCTAATACAAATAAATATAAGCAGCAAAACCAACCACTGAACAAAATAATTGTTTGCCTTCCTACAGTATTGCTACAGTGCGACAACAATGCCGTGGAAAAACCTTGAAAGTCTTTCTGTCTACTGTCCACAAAGCAAGAAAAAAGCAAGAAAAAGCCTATTGTTTGGTTGATTTTATCTTCTTGAAAAATACTCTTTGTACGTAATCAAATCAAATTTTGGTCAGTCTGGTACTCTGGCCCACATGGTCCACAAGAACTGTCAATATAAATAATTGGAAGGCAAACTAAACACCTTAATGTAACCAAAAGAAACATGTCCAAGCATTAAACAGGGGTTTCCTTCTCAAAATGTGCTTAATGTAATGAATTGGCTAATGCTGAAGTTAGCCTTAAACGTCACATTAACCTCACTTTCTGTTTATAATATTTGCTTTAAAAGGATTTCGTTTGGATGTCGTTGAGCCCGCAACTTGAACTGGGTTCACCAGACCGGTTTGATGTGGAAGATTTAACTTTAATTTGACAGATTATATGAAAATCTGCTCTTGCATGTAACAAGTTTGAATTTATTAAATCGTCAATGAAGGTTTTCCTTTTGAGAACACTTCATGTGTTTGTACACTAAAAAAGGCAGCACCCGAAATGAGCCAAAATAGCAAATCACTATTAAGCGAAAACTCAAATTTCATCAGTTAACGGTTTGATTTCTATCCACGCACTTATTCGGTCAACACAGATTATCCAAGCAAGTCACACGTTTACATCTTGGAGACATATTTCTATTCATGCTGGCTCCACTCGTTCCCACTGCAGGGAGGGCACTCGTGTTTACTCTTCAGATTGCTCAAATTCTCTCAAATTATGTGATTAAAACCAAACCTAAACACGACAGTCAAAGCCTGGCTTTATGTATCTGCTTATTCAAATGGGATTGCAATGATTAGCACCGAGCCTGGCAGCCGTGGCCATAAAAGGAAGTGAAACCCAGACCAGCGTACTCCCAGAAACAGCGCTGGGTGATTTTATGGGATAAAAACCAGGTGGAATTTTGGAAACTGGAACCTCCCGGCTGCTTTTGTTAGGCACCGTGTAGCCGTTTTTGACACTGAACCAACATTCCACCTCTTCGTTACATCCTTTCCTTCCTGAGAATTCAACCCCATCACACAGTGCTGTCTTATCAGTTTCGCTGTTCATCATTGAGACACTGGTCTTCCTGTTTGGCTCGGGATTCAAACTAATGACTGCAGAGGAAGACACCGGACGCATAATTGATGTGACAGGGCCGGACCTAATGCTCGAACCAAGTAGTAAGTTACAACCTTTGTTGCGTTTTTTTTTCTTCTTTTTAGTTTGAGAGGGCTACTTTTCCATCACTGCACTAAAACATAAATACCCTCCCGCTGATAGTGCTGATGCTAACAGCTTTCAACAACAATAATACAGGTATACAGTCAGGAAATTGATCATTCCACTCCTGACCTGAGGTTAGGTCAAGGGGGCAGCCACCAAATCAAAGAGGCCTACATATTTATCTCCCCAGTTTCCACTATGAATGAAAGAGGAATACAAACAGTATTCCAGGACAAAAAGATCCCCTACCCCCTAATTGTAAACACACCAAGAAGGCCTTCTGAAAAAGTACCAGAGTCACCACGACTGAATTTTTACAATGATTGTTTCAGAGAGACCCTTCTTAGACAACTCATTTTGACTCAAATGTCACTCATTTTCTATACACTCTCTTGTGGACCAAGGGTTGGTATTATTTTTAGAATAATCCGTTCCTTTTTAGAGTAACAGTTAAAGAAACAAAAATCGATTTTAAGTAAATCGCAGTCCAAAAACACACACAAACACCCAAATACTTCGACACTGCTCGTCTCATGTCTTTCTTGTTGTTGTACCAGAGCGATACCCAGACCAAACTTTTTATTACCAGGTCTAAATTTTAAGATGGTTTGTAGCAGAACTTTCACACAAACAGTAGACTATAGACAGGAAGTGCTGGCAATATTTACCCTGAGTACTTCCTGTTTGTAGAAGGTTGAATTTTGGATGAACTAGCCCTTTAAGGCCATAGGTGAGGATAAAGAATTAGATATTAGACAAAAACATTGCACCATTCCATCTGCTGACTCAATGCTTCCTCTTTCCCACAGACTCAAATATATCTGAAGTCCTTTAGGAACCAAGGAATCCCTGTTGTTAATACATGTTGTTTTATTTATTTATGCAGTTCAAATCCGTATATATATATATATATACATATATATGTATATATATATATACATATATATGTATTCTCACTTGGATAACATTTCCAAGCTAATAATGTTTTGGTATAATCGTAAGCTAATCTTTGCTGAAGGAAAGTTTAAGAATATGTTTTTAAGCACAGCCATTTTAGCTCCGTTAGCAAAAAATAGTTGCAGATGTGATGTTTATTTTTCCACCAAAACAAACTTGCATATGTTTCATGCAGAACTGTGGAACATTTTCTCCAGTGCATAGCCATTAGGTATTGGCAGGAGACATCAGGAACCAAAAGTGGGTCAATTTATGCTGCGTGTCTTCTGTGAAATTGGATTTCTGTCTCGAAAATAATCTTTTTTTTTTCTTTTTTTTCTTTGGGGGGTGGAGGGGCGAGGCAGTACACACACTTGACAGTAGGATCCGCTGGAGCGCACACAGAGGAACAATGAAGGAATTTAAAAAAAGGAACGTGATAAAAAGGGATTTTGAATTAACACTGAATAAGAGGTGAGCTGATGACATCATCGGCAATAGTGTCGCACAACCGTGCACACGTACTGTTGTATCATCAACACAAAGAGAAAGTGACAATAGGGAAATAACCACAAAATAACCATGAAGGAGAAGCAAACTTCAAAATTATTATTTTTTTTAATTGGACATTTTGTTTCAAATAAGTGACATAAAAAATATCCAAAAATTCTAAAAGAAAATAAATTAGGGAAGCACCAAAAAAGTGCATAAGTCCACCAAGGAGCTTTTTTAATCAGCTTCACGGAAAATGATGATAAAAAATGATAATTTCCATGATTGAATGTATGTGTTGGCTCAAGAAAAAACTACAATACTACATCAGGTATCAAATTGTATTTTGTTTAAATATTTAAAGTGTTATTTTTTATAAATACAATAAATAAAACTATAGATTCCATGGTGCCATTTGTGCTAAAAAAAAAAAAAAAAAGAAGCAGCAAGCAAAAGAATAACATGTACAGCTATGATTGTGTTAGTCAGCCAAAAGTCTCTAGCTTTTCTTTTTTTTTTCTTCTATTTTTTTGGGTTTATTTAATCTTTACCATGAACCATAATATTAAACATCTTAAGCTTGTTAGCTTCTCAGAATCTTAGATTAAAAACAGAAAAGTGAGGCAAACAGAGCATGTTTTGCTTTCTGGGGTAGATGTTTGCATTAGTGACCATTGGTCTTGGAATAATCCCCGACAGATGCCATCAGAAACATGTGAAACAGAACATGTGGGTGGAAAAAGAAACTTGAGGTCAACCATTTCGAAACAAAATGCCCTCTTGAAAAGAAATCTCCAAAAAACAGCGGCGAAGAAATCAGGATTAATTTGTAGAATTTACAGGCTTTATTTTTTTGTTCCTTGTGTATTCAGAGTGTGGCCTTGGCGAGGTTGGTCTCGTGAGGACAGGACAGCTGCATAATACAGGAGGCCAGAGGTGAGACAATACATATTCAGTGAGCGCACGACTCCGGCTGCACCGTTGACGGATCTTAATTAAAAAAGTATGCGTTTTCTCCACACGGCGCGGGTCGGCAAGGACTCGGATCGCCTGCCAGCGAAAGAGCGCCTGCTAATGTCGAGCATGTGTGGCGGGACGTTCGGGAGGCGCTTGCCTTGAAAAACGAGACTCGCTCAACGTCGGATGGAAGCAGGGAAACACACAAGGTGCGTCAAAGCGGCTGTCAGCGCCGCATCCAGGGGGAAACGTGGAAGTCGGATATGTGTTCAAGTGCACGCGTGTGAGCCCATGAATTATTCACCGTCACCGTGGGCAGTAGTACACGGCACACTTTTTGCACAAGTGTGTGGTTGAATGTGCGTGTGCAAGAGTGAGTGGATAAGCGTGTTTCAGCCATACGCGGCGGATTAATCCGCTATGACAAACCTCTGACATCACATTAACGATAAGCATCCAGTGCGAATCCACTAATTTGTAATTAATGTGATGAAGAAGGAAGGAGTCGGGGGGGCACCAGGGAATATACAGCGAAGAATATAAAAACAATATAAAAATGTAATGGATGTAATCCCGAATACATCGTCTAATATAGTGTTAAAAAGAAGATCATTGGGGCCAGAGATCCCATGTGTCCATGTGTAAGTAAGTAAGTAATATTTATTTATATAGCGCTTTTCTAGACCAAAAGTCACAAAGCGCTTAAACAATCAAAACAATACTCAAAAAAGTATATACTTTAAAGATCAAGATAATACTGAGAACAACACAGGAGTTCCAGAAAATCAAGGAAAAGCCTGAACAAATAGAAACGTCTTAAGATGTTTCTTAAAGGAGTCAGTAGATCCATCAAGCGCAAAGAGAGAAAAGATCGTTCCAAAGCTTAAGAGCAACAGCCTGAAAAGATTTCTCTCCTCTGGTCCTGAGCCGTGTGCGAGGAACCATAAGTAGATTCTGATCCACAGACCTCAGAGCCCGAGCTGGGGTGTAAGGCTGAGTCAGATCAGTGATGTAAGGAGGAGCCTGACCATGAATAGATCTGAAAGTAAGAACCAGAATTTTAAAGTTGATCCTGAAAGAAACTGGAAGCCAGTGAAGATGTGTGCGTTTTTGTTGAATCAACAGTGAAATATTAGTGAGAAAAGAGATTTTATATTTTCATTTTTTTTCCAGGTAGATGGTAGAAGGCTTGAATGAAATGATTTTCTAAAACGCACGATCAGATGAGCTGAGAAAAAAACTCCTGAACACGGTGAGTGTTTCATTTCAAGTGAGCTGAATCTGATTTGTTGTTTTGCTCATATTTGACACATATCTAGTTTGCTTTTGACAGTGTGCACACCACAAGTCACGTGGAAACTAGCGTTTTTGAATCAGAATCAGCCCCGATAATAAAATATGGTGAGTTAAAAAAATATACATTAATTGAATGTCACCTTAATCTGAACATTAAAAGTGACTTTGACATCATTCTGACCAAAATAAACTCTTGTTTTCTCAAGTTGCTGGATCTCCTGCTTGTCGTGTGTCAACCCGGGAAGTCCCCCGGAGAGGAGCCCACACATGTGATGAAAGCTACTCCTAGACATTGTTAACTTCTGGAAGAAGTCCTTCTCAGTTTGACCAGTCCTTCGAATGTGTCACCATACACTGTTCTTAGACAATCTAATGACATAATGTGGACAGAAAAAAAAAAAGAAAAAGAAAATTGTGTTCATTGAAATTATGCAACAGGAATCATATGGTACATTAAGATGGGTGGTCATAATGTTGTCAACATATGGATTATTATTGATATCCTTTGATCTTCCACTTCCTACCATTACTTTTCGTTTCAGGGGCATTCCCTGTTCAACATTACCAGGCTGTGCCCCGAGACCTCCTCCCAGTTTGACATTCTATTGGCCTCTCGATAGGAAGGAACCTAGGAGGCATCTAGACTACCTTCCCCCGGATGATCTTAATGGAATGAAACCAGCAAAGCTGCAGAAATAAACTATTATCTGTAGCTTGTCCCCTCTTTTTAACTGATAATGTGTCTCGCCTTATTTAAATAAACGTTTATATAATTCACATTTCTGCTCATGAAACTACGGCCAACTTCGCTTATTTTTCTTTTCTATAATTGACAGAACCAGTCCAGAACACTCTCAGCGGAAGAAGAAAATAATGTCCGCTGGTTCGTCACTTAGACAGGAACTTGAACATGATTAGACGTCTCTGCCTTCTATATTTCCTGTGCATCGCAAATGTCAGCGATAATTGTAGCAATTACTTTAAGTTTGACATGCAATTACCTTGTAGGGCTTTTTGTCTTGAAGTTGTTCAAGTTATTCTTAGTTTTGTTCATTATCTTCTACTGTTGTTGACGCTCTGTCTCCAGATTTGACGGTTTTAATCGATTACCTTCCCTCGTGACCCCGGTTCATGACAGGTTTCAATACAGTGTCAAAGGCTGTCATATCAAAGGACGGTGTTTTAATGAAGGAAAAGTGGTTGAAATGTGATGGATGGAGAGTGAGGGAATCATACCCTGGACCTTGAACAAGATCTCGAGGAGGGGGTCAGAGAGTTGCTTTTATATCAGAGGCTGGTGTATAGACTCTGTTCTCTGTGTACAGGAATGTTCCTGAACTCGTCTCTGTGTTTTTTTGTGTGTGGTATCATTTGCCATTGTTGTCATTTAATGAAGTATTTCTGTGAACTAGTAGCTTAAACAGGGCTGCGCTTGGAACAATAGTGGAACAAAAAAAAAACAGTAGAACACAGCAATGAGATGAAATAGTAGGCAAGAAAAAATAACAATTTTATTAAATAAATGTGGTGTCAAAGAGTGGATTAAGTTGTAGATAAAACAAGATTTTGTGAGCCGTTTAAAAGTGAAAGAAATGTGTCAAAATGTAAATGAGGTTTGAAAAATATATTTTGTGGTTCACAGCAGAAATGGCAGGATGTACCATCTGCTGGTCTTGCAGGAGCCAAGGTCTCAGGTAAGAAAAATTCCATCACAATATAATATCATTGTTGAGCATAATCTTGCCATCCTCTAAGATATAAAAAAGTTAAATTTGAAAATGAAAATCTTAATCTCTATGCAACAATTACTATCTTAGTTACTCTCTTTATTAAAAATCTAGTTGATGTCATTTTGAGGTAAAGATTTACCGAACTGTGAAGAAAAAATGATTTTTTGATAGATTCATTTCACATTTTAAGATTGAAATATCTTATTTTCGTCAATTACTGATATTATATAACTGAAGAGAACTAAAATAAACGTATGCATGATTTCTTATATGAAGTTGTTCTTGTCAGTTATAAGGTTAAAAGATAAATAAATATGCTCTATATTTATACACAAGTATTATTGGTGTTTTACATAATGCGAAGGTCTCAAAAATGTGGCTTGTCTGAGGTTTGTTTTTTTGTTTTTCAATGGGATTTGGAATTGGTTTTCGTAGAATGACCCAGTTAACAAGTTGACTGGAAGAAACGTACACGCGGCTTCCAAGCGTGAAGCTATTAATAGTCAAACTGACTCACCATTCATTCTGGTCGGGCAGTTCATGGATCCAGGGCATTGGATTCTCCCCGACGAACCCCATGTCGTCGTGGGAACTGGACGACGATTGGTCGGAGATGTTGGCCGGGAGCAGCAGCGGCCTGTCGTCCTCGATCATGACGATGTCGTCTTGCGGCATGTTTACCGTCGGAGACAGCTGGTAGTTGCCTGTGACAGACAAGCAGAGACGTCAATAATCAAATAAATAAACCCACGTTCAATCATGAAATATTCAGATTGCGTTGCCGCACAAAGTCAGAGCCATGCATACAATTGCCGCCGCAGACACGATTGTGTAAACATTTTTATCTTGCTTTACTAATTGCCAAGTGAATATTGTGCTGAGAGATAACTTTGGCTGAGATTAATTGGAATTTTTGAGCCAGGACATGTCTGAAGGGCACCAACAATTCCCGATAAATGAAGGATTTTTATCAGGTGCAATTTCGCAGTAATGAATCAAAACAAAGGCTTTTCGGCAAAAGACGTTTCCTCGTAAATGGAAGCACGACATTCATTAAAACAAACTGAAATGTTGTTTATGTTTGGCCGCTTTAACTCGCGCCACTTTAACTTGTTAGGCTGGAATCAGTTTATACATTCTCCTTGACTCTTCGCAAGGACAAAGATGTGCAGAAGAACTGATCTGTATTCTGCACCGGCTGACCCTCCCTGCTGAGGACTTCTTTCAATCGCTCCTTTCTCTTTTCCAAGTGAGTCAAAGTCAATGGGGAATGTTCTGCCGTGTTTGTGGCGATTCCAGGGGAAGGTCAGGAGAGGGCTTGTTGAGCGCCATGAGAAGTGGCAGTAAAACAAAGGCACAACTTACACTTTAGTGTTTAACATGTCCTATTATGAACTTCGCTAGGACAAGTGCCAGGAGACGTGAATTAACGACTCAGATATCAGAGGATAAAAAATATGATGACAAAACGTTGCCTTTGCTGAGCAACAAACATGGCAACCCAGGTTATAAGAGAAAGAAATATAGGGAAATATTTAATTTCTTAAAACTTAAAAAAAAAAGCTCTAAGACAATTAATACTTTTGACTTGATGAAGAACAGTATTCTGTGACACCAACAAAACTAGATATCAAGCCAGAGATGGAACCATAGGAGCCCCGAAAACCCTTATCACTAAACCGTCAATGACGTTAATGAGGTTAATACAGGGCTACCAAACTTGGTTAGCAACCTTAAAGCAACAATATGTGGCATTTTGAACATTATAACCATTTTTTGAATACATTTTCTGTAATAATGGTTATGATTCATGCAGTAGAACATTTTAGCTACAATGTTTTGAGAGTCTGAGTGTCACATGACCACCACAATTCAATTCAATGTAAAATCATAACAAAGTTATCTCAAAGATCTTTGCCGTTTAAATATGACTATATTGGAGAAGAGAAAAGCAGATTCAACAATGAGTCAATCCCAGTGTGACAGTGGCCAGGAAAGACTTGAAGTGAGAAAGAGAGACTGGTTTTGATATAAAGAGAGAATTCTTGAAAAACCAGGAAGATAAAACTGACACAACAACACAACTCGTATTTTGTAAACAAATGTTCACACAGAATTAAAATAAATAACTAAACAAAACAAAAAAATCACAGCATCACTTTTATACTACATTGACACTAGGGGGAATCAGAGAAACTCTTTTTAACCCTTGTGTAAAGTGAAAATGCATTTGTTTTATCCCTTGTGTTGTCTTTGCATCAAGGTGAACGACCACCACCACTGCATATGCATTTCTGGAAGCCAGGAAGGTCGTTCACATTGACCCAGAGACTACAAAAAACAATTTAAATTTTCGGGCCTTCGGGTCACCTTGACCCTGAGGTAACACAAGGGTTAAAACTAAAAATACGCCTATGAACAACAATACATTATATCCATAAAGTCACATGAAAGTCGAGTTAATATATATATAATAATATACAACTAAATCAGGCTGCAACTAGAAAAAAGCACCAAAATATTAAGTTTCTCTTCACATTAACACACTATTCTCAAAAATCCAAGTGTTGCCAAATACCCGATTACAATCAGGAACAAGACTGCTTGTGTTTCATTATCAGCGAGGCATTATAACTAATGTTACCGCTTAAATACAATTGTGAGTAATCACGAGCAGCAGACAACAATATTTACACTGGCGGGATCCCAGCATGGGAATCAAGGGAAGCGTTTGCTTTGACTGAGCCACCACAGATGATAAATATGTACGATGTGAAAGTAAATTTGTGGTTTAATCAACTTAGCCATGACGTGTACAGCCCGGACCTCTTGTTTACGTACAAGTGCGCACACAGGGCTACGGATTACAAACACAATTATGAAAGGGTCACAATTCTCTTGCCTTTTCAACGGGTTCTAAAAGTGCAGCAAAGTCCACACCAGTGTTCATTCATCAGTGGTATGTGAAGGATTTATTCCAGCTCAAGTCAATAAAAGACCCAAACGCCTTCAAAATTCAGCGTTAAATTAGCTACAAACTGAAGAAAATAATATCACAAATTAAAGGCAGCAAAACCACGCACCTGTTAGTTTAAAAAATAGCTGCACAGGTGGAATGGAGGTCACTTTTCATTTAGCTTCACAAAAGTTAATTGAGTTTATTAGTGAGAATTCACTGGACTACAGCAGCAGTCACAGTTTGGTCCCTTTAGAAGATGAAGAGAGAGAAGTTTACTTATAAGTTTTCGACTATTGGCTCGGTTCTGTTCCTAGTAAATACGAAGTTATCCTCCTCAAAGTGGAATCTGTCCTGGGTCCGCCAAAGTCCCCCACATCCTGACAAGTTGAGCGACTTCACATACATTGCATAATGTGCATGCACAGAGAAGGAAACCTAAAGTAATTGTCTTCTGGTAGAAAAAACTGTCTTCTCTTGGCCAATTCTCCACCATGATAGTTGTTTCGTCTATAATACACATAAATAGTTGCTGCAGTAAATCAATATACTGTAATACATTGTATATACATTTACTGTGCTCAAAGACACCTGGCAGAAAGTGAACAAATTAATCATCCGACGGATGAACGCATTGGAAATTCCAGGGACATGTTTTCGCATTGGTTAGCTTGTCATCTTATTTCTCGTGTATTTGGATTCCTCCAGTTAAATACCGCGCTCGGTTTTGCAGGGCAGAGACCACTTTAAAGACTATTGGTCTAGGACAAGGATGGTTAACTTCATAAAGCAAGAGACAAACATGTTCACCACAGAAATAATCACCTGCCACAAAACAGCCTGACAATGTTCAAAACATATGATTAACTCATTCAGGTTTTAGCCAACAAGGCATAGGTATTTTTAGGTTCCTAAAATGACTTCTTAAAGTGGAATCTAAAATAAACAATTGAGATAATTACTGAATGCTTAATGTTCCACACATAGCATTAGAAGCAAGGAAAGTACTTACTAATTGTAATAGTTTATTTTCGTGTCTTTTCTCGCCTGCAGTTAATACAAAATTCGAGTGCGAATTCTGCCCTGCTCTAGTAGAAGAACTGACATTTCCCCGATCCTTAAAACTCTTCACTGGCTGAAAGTCCCTTTCAGGATGAAGTTTAAAATTCTGGTTCTTACTTTCAGATCTATACATGGTCAGACCTTCCATCAGTGATCTGATCCAGCCTTTCACCCCAGCTCGGGCTCTGAGGTCTGTGGATCAGAATCTACTGATGGTTCCTCGCACACGGTTCAGGACCAGAGGAGAGAAATCTTTCCAGGCTGTTGCTCCTAAGCTTTGGAACGATCTTCCTCTCCCTCTGTGTTTATAGAATATATATATATATATAGAATATAAGTTTATCAGCATAATACATGTATGTTAGTACAAGTATACTGGTCCTTCTAATAAAAAAAAATGTTCTTACAAAATAATTTGAACCTGATTATGTCGGTATATTTGAAATGGGTCTAGGAAGGAATGCATGTTCTCTGCTCAGACATTTGAATGTAATTACTGCTTACAAAGAGTTCCAAACTGCTGAATCAAACTGTAATGACCTCTGTGATTTTGAAAAACAATAGAGCCTTTCATGGAGGAAATGTAGAGCACCAGCAGCTGGAGGCAAACACCCATCCATACGGTCACATGGGGATAAATATCATTCCGGTTATGAATAATGGTTAAGAAGGGCTGTTTTTTTTTTTTTTCCCAGATCAACAATTTGTATTTTTGTTAAATAGCCTGATTTATTCTACATGAGCAAAGCGTTCTCTGGCAAGTGCACAGAGAAGACGGGGAAAGGCTCGTATTTCCTGCGACGGAGCCCTCTGGCCAGCAGTGCTCAGTGTGTGGAAGCTATTCCATGATATTGAGGCAGAGATGTACTTCCTCCCCCCTGGCAGGAGCGGCGGACAGAGACGGATGAGCTCTCCTGCTCGATAGGCCACCTGGATGCATCCTTTCAGATAGATCCCAGCATTTTTTCGTTGCCGTGCCTTCACGCCGGGGCCGCACCAGCTGAAACATTGAGCTGTAAGGCGAGAGGTCGCGTTAATAGACCCACTCCGTCTTCTCTCCTCCGCAACGGTTTCGTCCATCGGTGTCAATCACACACACATTCTCTCCTCTCGCTTGCTGTCTCTTCCTTTGACACCGTGGCCTATTGATCGCAGTGATGGAGGGATCGTGAGTTGATCCATAATGCCGTGGCTATCAGATGCATACGTGGATAGCAGCAGGTAATCACCGCGATACGCTATATTGGAAACCAAAGCCAGTGGCATTTTCCCCTCGAAGCGTTCCACCGAGTTCCGGGCGGGATTTCCTCGTCAATGCCATTGATCTGAACATTAACACAACTGGGTTGTCGAGGTTCTTCCAGCCAATTGTTCTTTGTGAAGAGGCAGCAGCAGTTGTTATAGCATTGCTTCAACTAATACGATAACTATCTTATGGATTCTAAGACCCTGTTCATACTAAGGCTATCGTAACCGGTTGAAATAAGCCTAGTATGAACACAAATCAACTGCAAAAGCCACCTCAGGGGTAGGTTTGGTAAGGTTTTTTCCGGGGTTCGCCGCGGCGGAAACCCTGGTGTCAATGCTAAGGACTTGTTAGCCGGTTCCGATTGACGTAATACTTCTGGGGTCACAGGTGAGAGTCGTGTGGTAAAACTCCTGCACGCGTGCAATTCCTGCCAACTTCGATCTTGATGTTGAGTTATTAAATAAAATAATCTTGCGCTCTCCACTTTAGATTTGTATCAATGTCAGGCGAAGCCGCGTACACAAACTGGTCTGGACCGAACACAAGGCTCCTTATATATTTATTTGAGGATCAGGAGACACAGAGGAATCTGGGGGGAGTGTATAGGAACAAGAACGGCAACGGTTTCTAGTTAAACTACATTCAGGGCCACATATGTAGCTGGGTATGTCAAGCGTGTATGAACGCAAGAGGTTTTAGCCGGTTGAACCCTTGCTAATTATGCAGAGACTTTTCAACCGGTTACAATAGGCTAAGTATGAACGGGGTTTTAAACACACAAGGGTTTTTTAACCTTTTCTCCTTGTCCTTTGCAGTCACAAGTTTAATAAGATACATTTTTTTACTTGATGGATTTGACATTTAGAGTCTAGACAGTCCAGTCTTTTTGGGTGAAATTATCCAGTAAATTGCTACTTTACACGACTTGTGTGATGCGTCAGAAACACCTGGTGTTAGCGCCATCTTTGATAAAAGATGATGCTGCCAGCTGTGAGGACAAGAACGGCCATCTCTAAACCAACAGAGTCACCTTTAGTCACATTCATTACAAGCAGACCAACACCCACAATGCTCCAGTATCTAAAACAATAATTGTATGATGATGATTAATCTGGTCATTTCATGTGCAACGCGTTCACTTGGCAGATTAATCACAACCAACTGTAACCACCCTATAAACATCTTCTACATAAGCTTCCTGGTTACAGTCCGTGGTGTCAGATCGTCCACAATGAATGTGTCGAGCTTGTCTGGCTCCAATCATATCACTAACATGTTTTAATTTACACTAAATCATTGACCAATTATTACTTTTTAAACTTACTGACTTAATAACTTATTTTTTATTAGGGTGTTTACCGACATGTCTGTCTGTTTATTTGATGCTATTAGACAACTGAGTGTATGGAAGATCAGTAAAGTTAGATAATTTGCCAAAGTCTTAACAATAATCACTGCTTATTTTGCTAGGTAAGTAGTTTGTCCTTCTCCCCTTCATGAGGTCATGGACATCAAAAACACATACAAAAGGGCTCACTGTTCAATCAGGAAAGAACCTAATTCAATACCATTAATTATGTACTAATTATAATTATATATAAGTTTCAAGAAAAAAAGGTAAATTAAAACCACAACACAAAACAAGTCTTGGATCACATAAGCTCTGTGACCACCGTGAATTCTTAAGAATGATTAAGCTAAAGCAACAAAATCGCCGTCAGCAATATGGTATTTCCCTCTGAGGAGGTTTAATTAGACAAAGTAAGTGAAACCACCTGCGAGTGGCCATTAATATCCGTCGTGTTCACGCTTAACTGCAACATAAATATACACGCATATGTAATTGTTGGAGAGTGTAATGACACTGTAATTTACTTGCACCTGTTGCAATGTAAATGTTTGTGCAAAAACTATTCCCTCTAGATGTTTTCAATTTTTTCATGAGGATCATGAATCTTCATTGAAGTCACATTTAAGAAGAGTTCATTTAGAAGTTGAAGTGGTTCATAAATCCAAAAGAAAAAGTGTGACAAAGGTTTACTTTACTTAATTTTTTACCGAGGTTTAACATCGACGTCTTCATTTAGCAGCTAAGAGACGGATCAAGCCATTTCTTTCCCTCTTTTCTTTCCCTTTTCCAATCGATGCAGCTGCAGCTTTTCTAGCTTCTCGACCGGATTGAGACAAAAAAGTGAGATATCCCGGGTCACACCATTTATGTGTCTGTCATTTCCCCACTGAGGCATGTTAATAGCACTCTCAAGCTGTCTGGCCACCGGGTTAAAGGAGGTCACTTCGCCTCATCTCCAACGCTGATGCCTGAGAATGTCTGCTGGTTTCGAAACACCCGGTTGAGTGGGCCGTAAAATAAATGGCTTTTTAGGCAGGAAGAGTGTATGCGCTGTTCATGCCCTCTTCACCGCTTTATGCCAGCATGCCACATTTTCATTGCACATCAGTTCAGGGTCTAATGGTTTATAAAACCACCTAAAACATCACATTTCTTTTTCTGCGCCGCGATCCAGCATCTTTTTTGTTGTTCCTTTAAAAGGTTTTTAAAAATCAACCCAATGGCCAGAAGGTCCATGATGGTCTCTTCAAATGCGTTTTCCAAGTGTGTGTTGAGCCAGTGAGGGTATCCCTGTATTGGAAAATTGTTTTCTCAACTATCTTGGGGAAAAAATAAAGTTTGCTTTTCATGTTCTGACCAAGTTAGCCTTAACTTATGTATAACAAACACTGATAGGAGATCGAATTGTTTCTCTTAAGTGAAAGAAGTCTTCTTGCTTAGTGGGACTTGTAATTTCAAGGGTGCTTTCATATCTACTATGCTTTGAAATGACTTATACAGTAACTTTCATTCTGGATCTGGCACAACATACGTAATAGAAGAGGTGGAAGTAAGTGTTTTGCAGTACTTGTCTTTTACCTTTGAGCTATTATGCTAACATATATATATATATATATATATATATATATATAGTTGCAGACAATCATATAACCTCAATTATTGGTGTGGCAAAGTAAGTAAGTAAGTAAATAATTATATTTAATATATATTTCAGACACAATGCTTAAATAATCAAACCCATACACTGTTAAGATACAAACTTTTGAACAAACGTCAAGGTAACAAAGTGACAAACATAGCAGCCAAAAGAAGATTATGATAAAGCCTGCACGAATAAAACTATCTTAAGATGTTTCTTGAAGGAGTCAGTAGATCATCAAACGCATTTATCTCCTGTGGTCCGGAAGTGTGTGTGCAGAACCATCAGTAGATTCTTATCCAGAGACCTAAGGGGAAATGTGAGTTCTCCTACTAGAGCAGGTCAGAAAGTTCTGTGATCTGATCCAGCCTTACACCCCAGCTCGGGCTCTGAGGTCTGTGGATCAGAATCTACTGATGGTTCCTGAACACGGTTCAGGACCAGAGGAGAGAAATCCTTCCAGACTGTTGCCTCTAAGCTTTGGAACGATCTTCCTCTCCCTCTGTGTTTGATGATCTACTGACTCCTTCAAGAAACATCTCAAGACATTTTTATTTGCTCAGGCTTTTATCTGATTTCCTGGGACTTCTGTGTTTGTCTTATGTGTCTTGATCTTTTAAAGTATATATTTTAACCGGTATTGTTTTTGATTGTTCAAGTGCTTTGTGACCCTGGTCTAGAAAGGTGCTTTAAAAATAACCATCATCAGTCGTTATTAAAGAAAATCAAGTCCTGCCCTTGTATTTCTGCATGCTACCTCTTCGCTCAGTCCAGCCCACTCAGACAATCAGTCCCTCACCGTGTCCATCTGTGGGCCTTCATTTTCACCGCAGCATGTGACCCTGGCACCCAGAAGCTATTTTCAATTACAGCCAAACGGATGTCGGAAGCCGGGGTGTGATTCCAAAAAGTGTGCGTCAAGCTTTGACAGTTAGTGGGCGGTAACCTTTCCCTTCCGTCCTCTTTTTTTTTGTGCTCTTTTCCGCAGCGAACGAGCGAAGGTAAGGCAGGAAGTCGTTGGATGTAAGCGGCAACATCGGCGTGTTCATCTTTGCAGATTCAGCCTGTAGGTCATGACGGTGTGGAGCAAAAGCTGACAATATCCCAGCACCGCCGGGTTTAGTGAGGCAGACAGGAAGTGGGATTACTTCTGACTATCGATTATCTGAAACACACACACACACACACACGAGCGCGAAAGATCAAGCCGGTGCAGCAAGTGTGACAGCGTGACACCGGCTTAACAGCACCTGTGTCTTTGTGTTGTTCGGAGCTCTTTCACTTCCTGTTGCCACGGCGGGTTCCATTTCCTATCATTAACTCAATCACGCGAAGAAGGAAATCTATCTGCTCCGGAGAAGACGAGGTGCGTCTGTTCGGGAGTCGAAGTCCGGTTTCCTAATCGATCAGGCGGGCGGCAGGTATTCGCCCCGTTTTTTTCCCCCCGGAATATAAAAAACAGACGACAATAACAGAAACAGGTGGACAGCAATATAGAGTTTACCGTTCCTCTGTATCGACTAGCTGCCATCGGCAATAACTCACCAGAACGCTCTCTATTGCCGGAGTCTACCATTCCACTCCATTTACCGCCGTGAATTGCTCCCGTTTTACGGCGGCGCAGGAAGTGTAATGGAGCAGAAGACACGCACACGATTACGTTAAAAGGCTTTTCTGTTGTGTTTTTTTTTAAAAACACAATGAATAACCGCGCAGGTGATTATTCCGGCGTTGTATCAGCGAGCCAAAAAAAAACGTCTGGCCTTCATGAGTCGGTAATTTAGCAACGAGCTGTCAGTCGAGGGCCCGGCGACGGGTGAGCACTTCCTGACCTTGCTGAGCTCATCGCAGCATCTGTCCCCCCAACTACGTCCGTCACATCTCACACAGCAGGCCATATGTCTGAAATAATATGGAGTGTGGGGGGGGGGCAGGAGAAGAAGGGGAGGCGGCGTCTTCAACTGTCTTATGACGGCCCAGAAAATGTCTTCAAATATACGATTAAGAGACACTTCTTTATTTAAGAGTAAAATATGTGTCAGTTTGCATCGCTCACTGGATAATGGATGTTGATAAACCTTGAGAAAATTACATTTTCCGTTCAGTTTTTCTTTTTTTTTCATGACAGACATGCAATTTAATGAAAGTAGTCGCCAAGATGTCTTCATGAGTTATGTTAGATGATTCAATTCCCCTCTCTGGAAGGTAAGACAGCCATCTTTGAGTTTAAAAAAAAAAAGGATATGACGTTGGATTTCATCAATGAATATTTTTGCATTGAATTGATTCACATATCGTTTTTGTTCCCGCTGGATTTTAATCATTTCAGATTCAGTGTGAGCCATCTTTGATGTAAAATAATATGATGTTCAATATATTCAGTTTAAGAAAGAAAAAAAAAAATCAGTGTTAACCCTTTTTGTTATCTCTGAGTCAAGGTGACCCGAAGGGCTGTAAAGAAATGGGTTTGCGCTGCCGGGTCACCTTGACTCGTGTTAACACATAAGAGTTTAAAAATATCTGAGACAAAAATAAGTTTTATTAGAAGAAGAGATTTTATTTTTTAAAAGCTACATGTGGCGCTTTGACTGTATTGATTTGGTCACTTTGAAACTGATCATATATACACGCTTAACCTTCATGGTTCAACTGATTTAAATAGAATAATATAACTTGTTAAAGTTTGTGTTAAAGGACCGTTGATCCTTCCGTTCATTTTTCCTCTTGTTTTTCTTTCTGCTTATCTGGGTTTGGGTCGCAGGGGCAGCAGCTTCAGCAGGGAGAACCAGATTTTCCACGCCCTCGCTATATCATGTGAGTGACCCCAGGGAGTTTCCAGACCGGCTGAGAGACGCCTCTCCAGCGTGTCCCAGGTCTAACCCGTGGTCTTCTACCGGTGGGATATGCTTTTGAGATCATTTATTTTACCCTTAAAAATAAATTGCTTTTATATCATATAGTTTATGATTTCTTTTTACATAAATTTAATGTGAAAAAAAGGATTCTTTATTCAGTATATTTTTGCAATAAGCCTCCTCACAGTTCTAGCGTCACATGGCATTGTGGGTCGGGTCGAAGGTTAATGTCACTTAGAATGAGACGTGAAGCAGTATTTTTAAAAAGTATATTAGCAATTGCTAAAGGGCCGCAAAACAATATATTTGTTTATTTTTATAAATCGTATTTGTTGCGGTTGTTTTTATAAGAAATGTAAATCGCATAGTAACGTACGAATGAATGGTTTTAATATTACAAAATAAAAATGTATCACGTATACGGTTGTAAACGGTGTTTTGGCCAAAGTTTAAAGTCATCCAGCGATGTTTTTGTAACGCCCGCCATTGTTATGATCCGAAGTGACATTGACCTTCGACCTGCATCGCGCTCGCACATGCGCAGTTGGAACTGTAAGGTGGCTTATTTAAACTATATTTATTTGAGTCTTTTATCCCCTCACAACAACTGCTGCATATTATGTGACCCCTTAGGAATACAAGTCGCCTTGTGATCTTTTAAAATCTTACAGTTTTACTGAAACTGATGTTAAGGACAAAATGATATTAAATAAACTATATGAGATTGAAGATTAGATTTATGGTTTGTATTAATGTGCATCAGTGACTCGGAAACACAGATGAGGAGGTAAAAATGGGGTCATATATGAGGAAAATCAATTTGAGTTATTGACGGATTCAATTACTGCTAAAAATTAAATTAAAAAGCGTCTAAAACTGTGACACCGAGTACGCCGGTGTTAATAAGGGCAGGAAGTTCTCGACTAACATGACATTTCCAAACTACCAGAGAATCCGAGATCTGAGCGGATGCTGCCGTTGTGATAACTCGCTGCTTCCTCCACCTCCTCTGCCCTCGTTCCCCCCGAAAACGTTTGATTCCCGTCGCGCACTATACGACGAGTGCAAGTGCCCTTGAAGTTTCACGGGCGAGAAACTTTTCTTCCTCAGCTCAGCGTACGCACAGTTGTCATCCGTGATCACAGCAGCGTTTTTTAAGAAAAGTCAGCGGAGTAAAGAGAAAAATAATAAATTACAGGAAAATCCCCGACAATTTTGGAGGAAAAAAAAAAAAGCGATTTAGGATTCGGGGGGTGAAGAGCAGAGTGCAAGACGAGACGGTGGAGAGAGAGAGAGAGAGAGAGAGAGAGAGAGAGAGAGAGAGAGAGAGAGAGAGAGAGAGAGAGAGAGAGAGAGAGGGGGAGGCGAGGGAACATGTCAAGGGTAACCTCATTGATCAGGAGGTTTCATTAATGATCACGGCTCTTTGATCAGTGGCAGAGTGGCACCGCTCTGGGGAGAGACGTGAGAGTGTGTACTGTATCTGTGTGTGTGTGTGTGTGTGTGTGTGTGTGTGTGTGTGTGTGAGAGAGAGAGTGCACGGTGAACAAGCTGGTCGAAGACAGCTCATCAGGTCCGTGGAAGGAAGCAGGAGTGTGTGGAGGAGGTGAAGGAGCAGGGCCAGAGTTGAGAGCATCATGACAGCAGCAGATGGAGAGCAGCGTCAGTCAGAGACTCATCAACCGAAACAAAACCACCATCAGAAGGAAAAACTGGCTTCACTATGTTTGTTCTAATGATCTTTGGTCACTTTAGATGATGAATAAAGTGGCGTTTAATCCTAGACGACAATAGGAAAATACTATTAGCTCATAAATAACCCAAATGTTTTTTGTTTTTTTATATGTAAAATATTTATATTACCTTTCAATGAATATACTTGTACATCAGCAGCTTCTGCAATGAGTTGAGTTTTTTAATTTCATGACTAATAATTTTTCATTTTCTCTTATACGGTTTTAATAAATTCTCAACAGTTGCCTCAAAAATTCCCTCCAACATTAATCTAATTGGAAAACTAATTTTTAGATTAAACAGTTTTCACTTTTTTCAAATTCTTAATAACTTTTTATTATATTCTCACCATATTTAGCTGATATGTATTAAGAAACCACCCATTTTCCTGGATCTAAACACAAATTAAATACTGTAAATTATATGTTAACAAATCTAACTTACAAGACTTGTAAGACTTGTACAAAAATTGTTTGTCGTTGAAGGTCTATTTCTAATTGTGTGCACTGAATACATTTATATGTAACATTTTTGGGAAATTTTTACCGTTAAAATCAATAATGAAATGAACAAAAATGTGTTAAAAAAAAGTAAATAAACACAGTTGCCGGGAAATACATCAATGCCTCTAAAGTTTTCATCTGAAGAAAAAAAAAGAAAGTACAATGGAATTAATGGGATATAATTGATTTGCAAAAAGCCAATATAAGTCCTGGCTTGGTTTATGTTTTATATGAATTATAAGTAATATAATATAATATATATAATAATATTCACATAATATAATTATATAAAACGAGAGCTTTGGGAACTGGAAATTGTTCCTAATATACTTTTATAATACAGCTTTCATTAGTCTTTTTATCTCTATTTAATCATCAATTTATACATATTTATTTTTGAAATAAAGACTTATGGTGAGATTTGTTGTTGTTTGTTGGTCGGGTCAGTAAATGACTCGCAGGTGTGATCAGGGACTAAAGATTTTGGGAAGCGTACACACATCACGCCAGCGATCATGACAGCTGAAGTGTGCGTCTGTGCGCCGGTGTTCGAGAAAAGGTCCGTCGATCGTCGAGATGACAGCCATGACTGCTGGAAGATTGAATTGCCAATTCCAATGGAGGTGAGGAGCCGAGATCTTAGCCGGCTGATGTCGGCTCAGTAGATTGGGCATTGACCAGACTCAATCCAGCGGCGGGATGAGTGAAGGACGGAGTGATCGAGGATGATGGCGATCCCTGATATACATTTGCATGTCGAAATAGCGCCCCTTGAACACGGGGGTGCATTAAAGGACAAAAGCATTTGAAGCCTCCAGCGAAGAACTGAAGGTCAAGAATAATTCAGTTGCTGGTTAAGTGTAGCTGGTGTTCTATAGAGAGATGTCTCTTTGTGAAGGTACTCACCCATGCGTCCCATGCTTCTGGGAGTGGTGATGTTGTTGAAGCTCTCGATGCTGTCGTACAGCGAGTGGCTGATGCGGCGCTCATGGCTGTCGGACGCTTGGTGGACGGGATGGTCTGAGGCCGGAGTGCTGGGAGCGTGCTGCAAATACACAGGAAACATTTAAAAAAAATGTATTTAGTCAGATGACGAAGAAGACAATATTACACTGAAGCGAGCACAACATGACGAGTACGGAGCATTTAAATGTGTGTTAGTGGAGTGTTTCAGCATTTTATCATTTCTGGCTGTATTGAGTCTTTCGCTCAAGAAATAAAAACATCTTATATCCATTGTCCTGGATAATGACATGTTCATAATGGTGAAGCAGCTCAAGATAAACATGTCTATATATAGTTGAATATTACTGGAACGATAGATGTAAGTATTTCATAAACATGTCTACGGACGGACGTATTTTCTAATGCATGTCTATATAGATGGATGGATGGATGCATGAATGAATGAATGGATGAAAGGATGAATGAATGGATGAATGGACGGATGGAAGGGCGGACGGACAGATGGATACAAGTATTTCCTAATGCATGTCTATATATAGATGGATGGATGGATGGATGGATGGATGCATGAATCAATGAATGAATGAATGAATGAATGAATGAATGAATGAATGAATGAATGAATGAATGAATGAATGAATGAATGACGAATGGATGGATGGATGTATTTTCTAATGCATGTCTATATATACGTAGATGGATGGATGGATGCATGAATGAATGAATGAATGAAAGGATGAATGAATGGATGAATGAATGAATGGATGAATGGATGAAAGAATGGATGAATGAATGGATGAATGGATGAAAGGATAAATGAATGGATGAATGGACGGATGGACGGGCGGACGGACAGATGGATGGATACAAGTTTTTTCTAATGCATGTCTACATATGTATGGATGGTTACACGTATGGATTTACAGATGGATGGATGGATGGATGGATGGATGAACGGACGGACAAACGGATGGATGGATGGATGAGACCACTGTGTAGGACTGTACCAATCACGATGCGAAGAGATCGTCATACGAGAAGTAAATCACTCACTCAGTAAAGTTTGCTTTCATTTATATTTTCCTACAAACCGCTGCTGTAGAAATCATTGATACTCAAACATGCTTCTATTGATCATATATTGTCTTTCAAAAGGTCATGTATCGGCTTCTCATTGAAGTGCAACAATAAAACAAAAACTCTTGTGATTTCTAAAGACTCAGATTAATCCAAGTATCACGACGACCCTGCTGTCGGTGCATCGACGGCCCAGAATCATGGTCAACTGATCCTCTGTGGTCCAACAGCGTGAATCAACCCCTCCGTGTTTCCAGCATCAAACAAACAAAAAAAGGATGGATTTCTTCCATCGTCCGACGGGCAGCTGTCTCCGACGACGACGACTCCTGCTAAACGGACTCGGTGACATCTGCCGTTTGTTGGACGCGCTGCTCGGCTGCTCGCTGAGGCGGCTGCACACTCCGACAGCTGGTTCCTCTCAAAGATCTGGATCCGTCAGAGTGAAGACGGCGGTGGATGAAGACAATGAGAAACCACCTGTGGAGACTTGAGGGGGGAAAATACTCGGGACTCATATCCGACTAAAGCTGCATGGGGGAGCCTGCTCAGGATCTGCTACCGATAACTCCGTCTCGCTCGGGCACGTCGACGTCCAGGATGTCTCGCAAGACTTTCACCAGCTCCGGGGGCCGAACGCAAAAAAGAGTGGAAGAGCCAGAAAACAGCGAAAACAGGGACAAGTTTTCCGAGCACAAATGACAATAAAGCTCGAACCGTGCCAAGGGAAATGTAAAGCCCTCTATCAGGACCATACCATACAAATGAAAGGTCTAACAAGGTCAAAGGAGCTGGAATTTACCCGAGGCTTGGTGTTGATAAGACCATGGAGGGGAGGGGGGGGGGGTGTTTTTCGTAGAAAAAGGGCCCGGTTCGACGCAATTACAATCAGCGCGGCGGCCGCCGCCTGCTTTATATTAACAAGCCAGTCCCCGGACGATTCACTCAAAAAGGTTCAAACCGTCGAAAATGAAGATTTATTTCACTCGGCGTTCTCCCCACTTTAAACCCCTCGCCAGAATTTTTTTTAATCCGTTTCACATCTGGTTTGAGACCGGGGCCACGAGCCGCGAGGTAAGGAGGAGGAGGTGAGACGGAGCAGCGATGAAACCCACAAGCTTTTTTTAAACTTTTTTTCTTTTTTGAAAGATAATTGTCGCTGAAATGACAGTCCTGCACCGCTGAAGTGTGCCACGCTGCTTTAACGACGCCGATTACACTCGCTTAAGACTTAATTTGTTTTCCTTAAGAAACCACTAGAACCTGAATCACTTGGCCATATAAATGTCTGCAGTAATTTGATGATGTTGCATGCGGTCATGAGTCGACGTTGTTACCTCCTCCGTTGGAGGAGACTATGTTGGTTTCAGTGGCAAAATAAGCCGAAATATATGCAAAGATTTCAATGAAATCTTTAGGAAACCTTGATAATTCGACAAGGGACAGATACTTACAATGTTTATGTGTGTGTGTGCGTCTGGTGTGTGTGTGTGTGCGTGTGTATTTTCTACTTCTTTAAGCGTTAGTGTCAAATTTAAACACTTAATCAAGACTTGGACAGAAAAATGTAGTATTGATCAGTCGATAAAGAATGTAATTTCAGTTTAATGGTGTGTCCCATATCGCACACTTCTGCACTTACATCTAATATGTTGAGTGCACTGAGCACATGAGCAAAATTAAGTGCGCAATGAGCACTCAATTGATGCACTCAAATAGCCGGAGAGTTGAGTGGATGTCGATGGACACTTCTCACTCTGAACACAACAACAATAATAACACAATGAAAGACAACTTAAAAACTTTCAGTTTCAAGGATGCAATTGGTGAAAAATGTAAGTAAGTGTAAGTGTAAGTGTGTAGTTTAAGAAAGTACTAACCTGTCGAAATTTGAGCACCGTACAAGTGCACAGTCTTATAATGTACAATAAATCAGTGTACTTAGAGAAGTCCCAGTTTGAATCATTCAATGCTAGCTTTAGCATCAACCGTTACACGTTTTGTGTAACTCTTTTCTTTTATCGTCGTTTTTTTTAAGAGATTTAAGATTTGAGAACATTTCTTTAGCAGAGGCAATGTTTTGTAGTTGGTCTTACATCTTATAAACTATTATTATGAATCGATTTAAATGTTTTTTTTATTTACCAAACCAGACTTTCTTGTTTAGTTTCTATTGTGTTGTGTACAAGAGTTCTAGTACTTTCCCTCGACTATCCCGCTTTGGCCATTTGAAATCAATTATTAGTGATATTATGAATGTTAAAATGGTATGAACTACGTAGATTAAAATCTCATTTTGTTGAGATAATTATCCAGTTGGCATAGATCTGAGTGGATTTCTATACCCTTTTTTTTGCAATTGGAAATCACTGCAGCATTTACTTCACTTCCTTTGTATTTTAACATTTTTAAATGTGTTACACATATTTTGACTCGTGTTGGTCAAGCCGCCCGCTACTTACATTGAATACCTACCACATATTATACATTTTAACTTAACATTGATGAATTAAAACACACATAATTATCATTAACCCGATAAATACTATCATTTATTCACAAATTGATCCAAATTCAGACACAAAGCTGTTGATTTTAATTCGTTTGTCCACTTTTTTGTTGGACCGTGCAGTGAGTGTTAAGTTACTCAAGGACTTTCTTAAGCGGACATGTCCCTTTAAACCTCTCGCTGATATCTGAGCTCATTTATTCCATCAGGTTTCATCACCTCATCAGGCCTTAATCTGCTCTAATCTAGTCATTTTCAGAGTGGATTATCCTGTTGACGAAAGAGGGAAGTGACTCGCCGAAGATTCTTTGTGGCACCGGCTCCCTTAAGTGTTCCAGGTAATTTATATTCTTCGGCGGGATATTGACGCGGCAGATTTTTTTTTTGTGTACGACGGCAACGACGCACATTTGTGTGCGTCTGAAATGCATTTGTGGCGCGCTCGCCTCGGCATCACTTTGACCTTGAGTCCTCGCCGAGGGAGGAGAAGCGAGTGGAAGTGATGACAGGGCCGGGTCTTAAGCTGTCAACTAAGCCTGGTAATGTCAAGTCCATTGCCATTTCCCGCCCTCTATATTCCCATCTCAATCCCTGGTCTCAGCCTGTTGATGTAGCCCTAATCCAGTCAACCTTCCCCATAATTCTGTAATTACCAACTTTAAGCTGCAGAGTTTGGGCCGGAGCCAAATCTCACCTCCGCTCGTATTTTTACATCCACTTGTTTATAAGGTTTTCCTACACAGACGAAAACACCGGTTTACGCCGCGTCACAGTTTAATAATTCAGACTCGTCGTGACGCGATACACGCTCTGGAGGTAAATGTGGTTGATTTATCGGTGGAAGCAGCGTGTTTTATTTTTAGAAAAAGAAGCGAATGACATCATGTGCAGGGCAGTAAAGTCAGCTACGAACGAATCAATGTCATGTATCCATCGACGCAGCACATTGAAGAGATGACGACAACATGGAAATGTCCCGTAAATGACCTTTTAACATAATTGAAATGTTAAAACCCACCGCAGAAGTAATGACCAAAACACTTTAAACCTCATTTCACTTTACTTCTTAAATTACTTTAATCGGTCCAGTTCATATTTACTGACACATATTGTGAGTTTTAAATGTGATATCAACATTTAGAAGATGCTATGATATGAGAAAATGATGAGGACCAGTGAAAAAAAGTTAAATTGAATAATTTTTACATGTAAAATAGCTTTTCCTTTATTTAGGTTAAAATACTTCTTTTGTTGAGGGAGAAATTATATTAATATATATTAATTATTTAACATTTACCCAGAAAAAACATGGAAATCTGGACACCAACTGTTGAATTTCTACGTGAGATTTCTCTATAGAGATCAATAAAGTATATTGAATTGAATTGAACATTAGGAGAGAGATATAAAATAATACATTTTTTTCAGTTTGTTCTAAAAATTACATTCAGAACATACATACGGGACATGTACTGTAGTTATTTCTGTTTAAAACTTCTGACAGTGAAGCAGAAGCTAAACAATTGATAAAATAACAATAATAAAGATTTTTGTAATTGTTAGATAAAGTTGTTTTATTACATGATAATGAATAAATCAAGGAAAATAAAATATAATAAACATGTTATTAAATATGAAATTAAATTATATTAATTGAATATTAATATTTCGGTGAGGAAAGGTATTAAAAAAAATGTCATAGCTTCTACCAAAAAAATACTAAATATAATTATTATTGTAATTAAAACATGTTTAAATATAAACATACATACATATTGAATATATCTGATGGTTTTAGTGCATTAAGTCGAGGTTCAAAGGTGTGTTATTCCTACATTCATATTGTACCTGAACATGTCGATACAACCTCACAATTTGGTCGCGACAGCCGAACATCTCTTCCCCTCTGCAGTGTTCCGCGGTGCCCACCAGCCCACTCAACCACCAGATTTAATATATTATTCTCTCAATTGGCCCTATTGAGTTTCCCTGCCTCCCCTAAACGAGTTAGTCTTCAGAGAGTGGCCTGGGAACGAGCGGCTGGCGGAGGAGCAGGATTTCATTTCACTCCCCTCCTCTCATCTCCGTGCAAGGCATTGTGGGAAGCGGAGTTTTACAAGCAGTCTATTCTCTTCATTCATCATCCTCGTTTGCCGTGACACCCGAGGCGGGTCCGACCCAGGCTCTCCTCCTCCTCCTCGTGGTCCGGCCTCTCGGAGCAGCGGCTCAATACTAATAAAACCATAATCTACTGGGCTGTGGTTGTGATTGATGTCTCTCTCCAGGATTCATCGATTAGCTCCTCTCTGGCGAGGGAGCGTCTTTTGTTTGGGGGGGCCGCCACTTCCTTCCCTCTTGTCTCTTTGCATAAACGTTCCCTCAGTGACAGCAACACCCTCGGACCGGATTACAAACAAGCGCATTGATATGCCGAGGACACTCTCCTCTCCATACACAAGCTCCTTAAACTCCCCTCAAGGGCCCGAACACTGCCTTTAGATTACTCTGAATTAACGTCAGCGCCGACGTCTGCTTTCATCTGGCGCCGGTCTCACCTGCTGCGCCTTGTTACCCTTACTAATATCACGCCGACCCGGTCGTCCACGCCTCGGCCCTCTCCAACACGGTTCGCATGCATTGATTGACGCGCTCTTTCATCAGAAACACTTCTGAGCTTTTTCTGCTACTCTCAACAAAAACCCAAGTTGCATCATGGGAATTACGCAACATCTCATGAGGAGGTTATGCAATTGAGAAACTTTTTCGCTCTTCACTCATCTGCACTTTTTGTTTTAGAGAGACAGACTTAAGGTTCGTCTTAAACTGACTGATAAGGATCTTTATTTTTCTCTTCTGTACAAAAGGGCTAATTTTGTGACACACTTTTGAATCTAAAGTGTAACTTTCAGAGATATTTGTTTTTTTAATTATAATTTTTAACTGGCTGACATTGACTTACAAGCTTGACTGACTTTTTTTTACCCTACACAATCTTTAGTGGGGCTTTATTTGGAATATGCTGCAGAAATATTGCATTAAGAAGATCTGTGGACAAACAAAACAGGTTAAACTAGGCTTGTGAGAATTAGATTGATTACTTTTTTTAATTAAATATTTACAGCTTCTGCTTTAGAAATGCTTTTTTAGAAGATCTTTTTTTAAATAAAAGGCTGAAGTGGATATTGAATGGTCCAGTGAACCGTGTGTACTTTAATGTGTAATTTTATATTGATGCAGTGTTTTATTTTTACACTAATTCATTATATTTATAAAGAATATTCACGCCGGCTGGTGGAAGTACTTTTGACTAAATGCAGCAATTCAAACCAAAATCTCCAGTGCTGGATGAATGAAAATGTTGCTACATAATGTATGTTGTATGATCAGTTTTTAAGAGCAGCGTGAACATATGAAGGTAAACATTTAAACATCAATTATCCGTTAGATAGAGGGGGAAAAAAAAAGGCAAAAGCGAGAATGAACTGCACAAATAAAGCGTAATTTTAGACGGAAAAAATAAAAAAACAAGCACAATTCTAATAGTAACTCTAAAGTTTTGAGCTAAAATGTAGAAAAGTACTGAATATATTTACATTATTTCACGTATACAGGCCTTTATCAGCACTTTGACAATTGAGTTTTGATGTATTTTAGGAACTTTTACTCAAAAATGCTCAGAGTACTTGTACCGTGGAAAGATATTTATGCACACATACATACAATAAGGTGTGTGCGTCAATGTGTGTGTGTCTATCATAAGTATGTGGATTTGGACTTGACGCACAAAACACACTTGAAAGAAAGTTAAACCTTTTAAAAAGATAAATGATTTCAGAATAAATGTTAAAGTTTCACAGGGTCAGACAGACCCATAACCTCCTAAAAACACGCCCAATAAAAAAACGGTATCAAAGGCATAATTGTAAATAAGTAAGTAAGTAATTTGTATTTATATAGCGCCTTTCCAGACCAGGGTCACAAAGCGCTTAAACAATCAAAACAATACTCACTAAAATATATACTATAAAGTTCAAGATAACACTGAGAACAACACAGGAGTTCCAGAAAATCAAGGAAAAGCCTGCAGGAATAAAAATGTCTAAAGAAGTTTCTTGAAGGAGTCCATGAAGACATTAAGCAGAGAAATAATAGATGAGTAGTTGAAAACACGTCCTTGTCTCTCAACAGTGGAGGAGTCAGACGCTGGAGGATAAACAAGGTGGTTGTTATGTATTTCTTGTCTAACCGTGTCATAAGTAGGTGCTCAAAAGATTTCTTTGATCAATTTCCAATCACAGACGAGCCGCCGATCATTACTCTGGTTGTATGATATCGCAGTAACGTAATGAAGCGCCGCGGATGTTGCAAGACACAGAAATAGTTGGATCAGTGAATGAGAATGAAAACAGGATAATGGAACAAGAAGACACAGACAGAGATCAATGTCATCAAATGTTAAATGATAATTTAATCCTCTTCCTTGTTGGGTCTATCAAGATGATAATGACATTTAGAGTGCAACAATCACGAAGATACACTCATCATCATCATCATCATCATAGTCATCATCATCTTCATCATCATGAGTATCATCATCATCGTCATCGTCATCATCATCTTCATCATGAGTATCATCATCATCGTCATAGTCATCATCATCTTCATCATGAGTATCATCGTCATGATTATCATCATCTTCATCATCATCATCATCTTCATCATGAGTATCATCATCATCGTCATCATCATGATCATCCTTAGAACATCATCATCATCATCATGAGTATCATCATCAGCATCATCATCATCATCATCATGATCATCCTTAGAACATCATCATCTTCATCATCATCATAATGAGTATCATCATCATCTTCATCATCATCATGATCATCCTTAGAACATCATCATCTTCATCATCATAATAATGAGTATCATCATCATCTTCATCATCATCATCATCATCCTTAGAACATCATCATATTCATCATCATCATAATGAGTATCATCATCATCATCATAGTCATCATCATCTTCATCATCATCCTTAGAACATCATCATATTCATCATCATCATAATGAGTATCATCATCATCATCATCATCAGAACATCATCATCTTCATCATCATCATAATGAGTATCATCATCATCTTCATCATCATCATCATATTCATCATCATCATAATGAGTATCATCATCATCATAATCTTCATCATCATCATCATGATCATCCTTAGAACATCATCATATTCATCATCATCATAATGAGTATCATCATCATCATCATAGTCATCATCATCTTCATCATCATCCTTAGAACATCATTATATTCATCATCATCATAATGAGTATCATCATCATCTTCATCATCATCATGATCATCCTTAGAACATCATCATCATCATCATCATCCTTAGAACATCATCATATTCATCATCATCATAATGAGTATCATCATCATCATCATCTTCATCATCATCATCATGATCATCCTTAGAACATCATCATATTCATCATCATCATAATGAGTATCATCATCATCATCATCTTCATCAACATCCTTAGAACATCATCTTCATCATAATCATGTTCCTCGTCTTCATAATGATTATCATCATCTTCATCATTGTCATGATCATCAGCATCTTCATCATCATCATCATATTCATCATCATGATCATCCTTAGAACATCATCTTCATCATGATAATCATCATCTTCATCATTGTCATGATCATCAGCATCTTCATCATCATAAGTATCATGATCATCAACATCATCTTCATAATGAGTATCATCATCATCTTCATCATCATCATGATCATCCTTAGAACATCATCATCTTCATCATCATCATAATAATGAGTATCATCATCAGTATCATCATCATCTTCATCATCATCATCATCATCCTTAGAACATCATCATCTTCATCATCATCATAATGAGTATCATCATCATCATCATCATCTTCATCATCATCCTTAGAACATCATCTTCATCATAATCATGTTCCTCGTCTTCATAATGATTATCATCATCTTCATCATTGTCATGATCATCAGCATCTTCATCATCATCATCATATTCATCATCATGATCATCCTTAGAACATCATCTTCATCATGATAATCATCATCTTCATCATTATCATGATCATCAGCATCTTCATCATCATAAGTATCATGATCATCAACATCATCTTCATCATCATGATGATAATCCTTAGAACATCATCATCTTCATCATAATCGTCATCATCTTCACTATCATAAGTATCATTATCATGATGATAATCCTTCAAACATCATCATCATGATCATCAAGATCATCATTATCCTCATGGTCCTCATCATCTTCATCATCAACATCATCAACATCATCATAACCTTTATCGTGATCATCATCTTCATCATGGTCATCATCAACATTGTCATCTAAAGCATCATCTTCAAAATCATTGTCATGATCATCTTCATCAAAATCCTGATCCTCATTATCTTCATCATCATCCTCATCATCAGCAACAATTATATCACCCTGATCCAGAAACAAAAATGTGAAGATTAAAGCATGCTTTATACTTATCTTTTCTTAGTCTAATTTGTATTCAGTTTAAATGAATCCTGCATTAACATTCTACAAGTTTCTTTAGTTTCTCTTAAGGCAAGGTGTGGCTTGTTAAACTATAAAGATATAAAGATGTTGGACAAGAAGAAACGGCCTTTCTCAGCATCTAAAATGTTGTATTACAACATAATTACATGTTTTCATTGCTTGAACCATATTTTTAATCAACATATCCGTCACTTAAATGAAACATTTTAACACTTTCCAGTGGTATCTTTGTCACACGTGTCTTAATGCTTTTCTCAATGACAACAAAAAATATAAAGCCATAAAAGAAGTGTTTCTTGCAGCTCACTTTTCTTGCGTTAAATTAGTCAAATAAATAGCAAATCAAAAATCCATTCTGTGTTCATTTCCAGGAATGCATTCCAGATTTGGAAGCGTGTCACCGGGAGCCAAAGATATGGAAAATGCTTGTAAACCCGACTTTATTTCTCAAAGTGCAAAACCAAAAGCGCAGTTCCAGTGGTTTGGCAGCGGCGTCTGCTCTTCAAACCCATGGCGAGGGTGAAGACGGGAAGCATTTGGCAACGAGGACGGCCATAATGTGACTTCTCATAAATTGTATTGCTGACGCACGTTTGATGGGATATTAATGGACTTCAGATTTGGAAAGTGTAATTTAGGCGGCCTTGCTATTACCGGGCTTCAAACAAATTGGTGGTGACCAATCAAATCCAGGGACTATCTGGGGCAGAACGATAGTCAGTCAGAGTTATAAAGTCACTGTGAGACCAGTGACAGCAACAAGACAGCCATTATGGTGTTCGACAGATATAGCATTCCTTCACACATTGTTTCCATGTCTACCGCCGTACGCTCCCGCACACCACAGCAGGGTCTCTAATCATGCTCCGAAAAAAGGGGTAGAAATCATAGATTTGAGCACATTCCTTAATATAGCCAAGACATGTGCTTCACATTTGTCCCTCGGAGATGTTAGGATGGAACGAACGAGGAGCGAAGCGAGGATGGATCGCAATCAGGAGACTAACTGTTTGAAGGTTTGTATTCTTGCATGAGTGACACGGCAGATAAAATACTGTAGCGTTAGTTAGTTCAACTATTATTAAAAACATGTTGGGATCGAGCAAGTTTGAAAAAACCAAACACCAATTAGTTTGTTAAATTATGTTAACTTCACTTGTTAGGTTGTAATTACTTTTACAGTCAGTTTTCATAAAGACTAAACTTAGTATTATAATTGAAATAATTGCTTAAACATGCTGCACCTTTTTTAAAGTTCTTTTTTTACTTTCTATTATTTATTTAAGTATAAGATATAAACACATTTTGGGAAAAAATGGATTTATATAATTGCAATATAAAGATGAAATACCTAATTTGGTACCAATTTATTTGATTAACAATTATACTTTTTATTCCGATTTATACATTTATTTATTTAGAATATATTTGTATACAGTGATTTTTATTGTTTAAAATATATTTTAATTCACTTCAAATATATGTACACTTTATTTGGACCTAATTTTTTATGTTAACATTATCTTTAATAAATAATATCTAAACACAATCATTTTATTTAGACATTTTTATATCCTGTAGTTCTCTATTTAAGGGCTGTTATCTTTCTGCCTCAGTAACAACTATCCTGAACTTCATCGTTGCTGGCTAGAATAAATATACATACTTTAAAAAGTTGTAGAAGCCGAGTTTAAACCATCACAGAATCCTAGAATCGCATTAGTTGTGACAAAAGCCTCCAAGAAAGAATTTGGAAAATCTTTTGTGTTGTGATAAAACAGACTAATACCACGAACAAAATAAAATAAACGTCTTTTTTTTCCTTGTTGCTAACGCCATAATAGCATATAAGAAACAAGTTCTTTCACTCCGGGTGGATCATCAATCGTAGGAGCCGACCAAATGAAAGCGTTTCCTTGTTGGATCCAGCCCTGGAGCGCTAAATTAGCGACGACGGTGACATCACCCCGTTTCTAAACTCCAGCACAAATGCACTTCTATGCCACAAAGTGGATTTGTTCTTCCTCCAGGTTCAATCCAAGACGCCCCGGAAATCAAGTTAGCACAGCAGAGACATCCCTTTATGCACTAGCAACAATTGTTTTTCGTTCTATCATCAGAAACCATTAGAAACCACCGCCAGGGTTGATTCTGCATACTGTACCCCCCAAACTTAGGTCCCGCCGCTGATTTCGCGAGGAGGCGCTTCCTCGGTTTCTCAAGCCGGCGGACAATGATGGATCAGATTCATTTTAATGGTGGCCTCTAGTGCTCGCTTCCATTTGGCCCGGTGACAGTGGCAAACTGGAGCTGCCTCGTATCTGCCCGACCAAAAGCAAAGGGGGTGTTGCGGGGTCAAAGGAGGGTAGGGGGGGGGGGGGGGTGGGCTTAGGGCTCGAAGAGAAACATATGCTTTTTGTGCATAATAATCATCAGTGAGCTTCTAAAAGCTTGAAGTAGAATAAAAATGTTGAATAAAAAAAGCCTGCTTTGATGCAATAATAGGTCGTTTAAAACAAGGTTTCCTTTTGTAAACCTTTAATTATTACGTGATTTAAATGTGTATTTATTTACCCAACTAGACTTTCTTGTTCAGTTTACAGTTATTTAGCACATACGTTATTTCATGATCCTTTCAGGAGCTTCAGATGTCGTCAGGTCATGCTAAGAAAGACACTTTATCTTCTCCATTAAATCCGTATTCAAAGCACCATTAAGAAATGCATCATTAATAAACTCCTTTCTTTATTTCGAAACTGTAAAATTCCACTTTTTTCCGTCCTCTGAGGGGAATCCGTGTCGTCTCTCACATGTCTTCCTTCAGGTGAGGGATTAAAAGAGTGACCTGGTCAAAGTGATAGAGCTCAGTGAAGCTTGTGCCGGATCGTTCCCCCCGGAGGGACGCCTGACCTTCCCAGGCTTTTAGAGGGAATGAAAGAAGGACACGGATGAAGAGCAGGGCAAACATGTGACTTTTTAAACCGTGAGATGATAAAGTCCAGTCGTTAAAATATTCCACAGTTGTTGTTTTACTTGACTTACTTTACAATAATGTTAAAATCCCAAACAATAATACTGTGTTGATACATGCAATGGACACGCACCGGTTTCCTTGCGCTTATATTGACCCACTTAATACTTATATTTTCACCATAAAAATCATTTTTCCGATTTTGTGTGAATCTAGCCAATCATGGAAGGCCTGATGCAATATTAACCAATCAGAAGCAACAAAAGGCGGGTCTATCTAACAGAAAAGCACCACTTTGTCTAACGCCGTCGCTCTGTAGCCAAACTTGAATCTGGAGAGTCATGGATAAACTTTACGGTAAATTCCCCAAATGCCATTTAATAGGAGGAAATAAACGCTCAGCTTTCAAATTAAGAGCATTGAATCAGCTTTGTCTTCCTTGTAATCCTTTACTATCACGCTCATACTCTATATTGTTTGAATCCACGTTTTCTAATCCTTTTTAAATGATTTATTAGTTCATGTATCTTTTTCTAAATCCATGGATTGTTTAAAACAAATTTAGATTTTCAGCCAATTGAAAGGTCTCAGATCATTAAATATGGCAAGTTAAAGATTTTGAATACATAACTTTAAATACATTTATAATTGAAACATAATATTTCAGCTAATATTCTTATGTCATATCTCAAAGATGACAGGTTAATGAAGCTATGAATCAATATATATTCACGATCGATGACCGCCATAGATCTAGAGGATGTAGACTAATATCCCACAAAATATCACAACAATTCAATATAGACTTGTTAGGAAATTATTAAGTAAATCCCATATGTGTGCGAAGAATGCTGTTGAAATATGAAATAACCAGCAGCCAATTGAATAAGCTTCCATTTTTGGTTCATATACGTGTAAAACTGACACTAAAGGAGTCGGTGCCTCACCAACCATGAACCTCACCGCACACACTGCTTAAAAAGTGTGTTTTAATGCACATACATTTGTGTGTTTCACCTTCCTTTATCTGCCTTTCTAGCGTGTCATTCTTCAGGACTGTCAATCATGCCTCAGTGAAGCGTTTCTTGGAAATCGTATCCAGACTCGTCAAGAGCATAGAAAGTCTCAGGCAGATGAAGCTGGACTGTAACACCTTCTCCCGTCATAGTCGGTGGTGGAGGAAAGAAATGAGATCCATGATAAAGACGCTTTGCTAACTTTTTAATAGAATTAAATTAAAAGTAAAATAAGATCAGAATGTTCATAAACATTAACTGTGGTAAACTTTTGTGTAAACTTAAAATAATTAGGTTACAGATGGCCAATTAAAGAACACCTGAAGCGGCCACAGCTTTATTACACTTCATTTTGAAATCCTTCAATATAATGGGATCACAAATATCCTCGAACCTTCTCGCCGTGAAGCTTCATTAACACACCACCTGTTGCACCAGTCGAACGAACACCTCCATAGTGACATCACAACTCCAAACAATTACTACCGTCAAGTCAAACGCAAGAGGAACAACATCTACACAAAGATTTTTAGACTAATTTAGCATTTTTTCATTCTCTACTCATCTTTATTTGATCTGTTCTAAGATTTCAAATGAAATGAAGAATGAAGAAACAGTCACAGCGACTTCTTAAATCCAGCGAAGTTGACGCTGCATGTGTTTACATCTGCAGGTTTCAAAGAACAGATGTACAAACGTTTGACATTAGCAAAGATTGATTCTGCACACGGCACGCGTTTTTTTACATTTGTAATGTTTTTATAAGACTCGGTAAAGTGACAGTGGTGGCCGCACATTGCCAAATACAATAACACATGGTCTTTCATAATGAGGTGTTTCTTTTACGTAGTTTCATTAGGTTCTTTTAAATTAAATAAAAAATGTAAGTGGGGCAAAAAAAAAACATATTACCTTTTAAAATAAAAAAACAGAACACTAGGAATAGGTATCATATTAGTTTTGACTTATAACAGGGCCAACTTTAGAAACATAAACTTAAATACTGTAATAAACAAAAAATGTATCAAAAAACTTTTTTTTCATAAAAAATAGCTTTGAATGTGTTTTTTTAAGAGATACATTCAGTTAGTTTGTCAATCTTAAATGAATCTAGAAATGATTTATGACTGTATTTTTTAAATACATTTTAATGCTTGTATTTTGACAAAGAAATGAGGGGTAATGACACCAAAACAGAAATAATACACTAAAGAAGGGCGTGAAAAGTGTATTTTTTTCAGTCAGGTGACCACTATACCGGGAATTGGAACCCAACAACAACCCATATTTTTCTCCCTTTTTTGTCCTCTTTCTTAAAACATGCAGCAACAACATCAACACCTTTTCTTTTTTCTTTAGACGAAAAGATGGACGAGACAAACAATAGCCGAGCGATTACGTACAACTCCTCCAATTAGCCGGCGCGCATCAGCGCGACCCCACGCTGCGTCTTACCTCATTGTTTTTGGCCGCCTGCCGGGCCACGACGAGCTGGATCATGCCGCGCTTGTTTCCCTCCACGGACATGGACTTGCGCAGCGTCTCCATGGCTTCCTGGTTGGTATTCCCCAGCAACGACTCCCCGTTGACGGCGATAAGCTGGTCGTTGACGTGGAGTCGGCCGTCCTGTAGGATGCAACATGTCAGAGGGAAGGCCTTGATCGTGTTGACGGGTTCGAGTCCCGGTTGCTCGTGGAAACCCTTTTGTGAAGATGACGGTTCGATCGTGGATTCACAGACATTCTGCACAATGGGTGAACCTCGTGGACCTTTTATGAAGATGCATTTGAATAGTAAAAACTCCTTTTTTTAAAATATAAATAACTATATTTTCTAATATCATGTTATAACATTTTATTACACATTATTACACATTTATTTCTTTATTATTTTGAATAAATTACAATCCATCAAACAGAAATCATGGTTAAGGTCCGTCTTGCAGTCGTACGTACCAACATGTTCTTACTGGGTCTGGCTATTACAAGGACACAGTTTTCTTTTTAACTTTAATCAAAAATAGCATTGCAGGAGCCAAGGTCTCAAGCAAGAAATTCTCACCCAATTTAATGGGATTTTATCTTTCTTTTTGTTACTTTCGCAGCTAAGCTATTTGATAATAAAGACAAAATATGCAGAAAGTGAATTGTATATATATATATATATAAATATATATATAAATAGTATTATTTTTTCAAAAAAGGCCCAGGTTTTGGTAGACCTTTAAAAATTATAATATTGACGAATATATTTTCAATATTCTGCTCACGTCAACAGTCCATCAAAACCATTATTTCCTTCGTTGCGTCTCACCTTGCTGGCGGCTCCTCCGTTGATGATGGATTTGACGAAGATGCCCAAGTCGTCATGGTTCTCCTTCGACCTATTGCCCTTCACGCTGACCCCCAATCCCGCCGACCCCGAGTCGTTCAGCGGGATCTCGAACGTCATGAACTCCGGCGTGCCCTCGGCGTTTAAAACCACGCTCTCGTCTTCAGAATGCTGTGGAAACAGCGAAGCGGATATTTTTTCAGCTCTTCATAATTCAACCCATTACACATTCGTTTCAACGTCATTAAACTTTTATTGTCACTGCAACACTGTTTTTCCCCAGAGTCTGAGATGTGTTCGGTGAGAGCGACGGAGAAAAAAAATCAGGAATTAAACAAAGGATAAATGACGAGAAAATAGCAGCAGTCAGAAGACAAGATAAAGAGTGCTGGGATGAGGGCGAACAGAGGAGGAGAGGATGGAAAGTGCTTCACAGATCACGGAGCTGTCAACGTCAATTGACCATGCTATCTAGTCAAGCACTAGAAATATGTGATTTTGTGCCGTCGGAAAAAGTGGGGGACAGTGGGAAAACTTTTTGAAATTGTCAGGTAATAACACGGTAGCTTCCTTCGGACGCCTATGTGTTGAAGGATAATTGGCTTTTAAGACAATGGCTTTCTATCACGGAAACAGCAGGAGAGAAGTTGAACGGTGAGGCTTTAAAGGGTAGGAAATTGAACTCATAAGGTTTAAAATAACCTTTGAACCTAAAAGTGAGATAATACATTTATTGATAGATGGTAGTTGGTTGAATACAGAGGTTTTGTACAGCAGCGTATTTTCTCCCCGCACAGTTGCATAGCGATCGCCATGGCAGCCACATCCACTTCCACAAACCTGGAGGTGATTAAGCCAAAAGTCCTACTGTGATATCTTCTTTGAATAAGCCCACACGTATGCACACGCACACGCTCACACAGGGAGGTCGCCGTATGGATGATGGCCAGATGCGTGCCCTTCACACGAGCGCTCATATAAAAAACCCGGAGCACAGAAAGGAAAGTATGATAGAAGTTGTATTTTCTTTCTTTTCTGTCTAAAGCCGAAGAGTGCAGCAGTGCGTTCAGTTGTGGGCTCCCTTTCAACACCCTTTGACTGAGCCCCCTATCCCCCAGACAGACCTCCCCCCGTCTACCTGATGTCTATCAGGTCTTAAACTGCAGGACACCTGTCTCGGGGCGACGGGGCTTTTGTCCACATCTGTGGAATTCCTCATCATCAAAATGCACTTGAAAAAAGTTGCTTTAAAGGAAAAGTCGTCGGCCCATATCGGGGCCAGCTGTCGATACAGTGACAATACGGTCATTCAACCCCCAACTCTGTGGAGACTTGAAATGGAACCTTCGTGACTTCAAGGGTGGGTTGTATGATGTCTTCGATGCTAGCTACGTGTCTCTAATAAATTCAATGAACCACCAAAAAGGTTCCCCTTTATAAAACATAGAATATGTTATACTTTAAAAATAAATAAGGACGATAATTATTCACTATTCATAATTTCCATGAATTACATCATATCTAGCCAGAAGAGGGGGCACAGTACCCCTTATGACCTCTGCAAACTTGAACCCAACCTTTCATTCAAACTCTTACACTCGCAATTAAGTGTCATCGAAGGTATTTGTTTTTTTTTTCCTGATCTCAAAATACAAATTTCAAGAACATCTGTTTGAGTTTTGGGATGTTTTGCTGGCATCCACATTTTTGACTTATACACACATATTATACATCAAAACTCGGGAACACTTGGCAGGCTTTTGAAAATGTTAAAGAATGTTTAAAAGACGTTAAAGCCAAAAATCACATGCGTTTTGTTTTCTATTAATCAGTCGCCTTATGGCCCCAAACTTAGGAAGATTTTTTACAGAAAGAATAACATTTGAGCTGTACCACTGATAGAGTTCTTGAACGGACACGATGTACAATCTTAACTAATCAACAAATTCACATTTGTTTTGCATATCATAGCTGTAGTCGTCTTGAAGGTTTTATGTTCAGATTTGTAGTTTGACAGGAAGTGGTTTGTTTTGGAATTTGTTTTGCTGGGCCTGTCCATGTAACAACAAGAGGGAAACCGATGTAAGTAAGTAAGTTATTTATATTTGTAGAGCGCTTTTTCAGACCAGGTTCAATCAAAACAATACTCCATAAAATATATGCTTAAACCGAGACAAACCCAGGAGTCTCAGAAAATCAAGGAAAAGCCTGCACGAATAAAAATGTCTTCAGATGTTTCTTGAAGGAGTCAATAGATCCATCAAACACAGAGGAAGATCGTTCCAAAGCTTAGGAGAAACAGCCTGGAAGGATTTCTCTCCTCTGGTCCTAAACTGTGTTCAAGAACCATCAGTAGATTCTGATCCACAGACCTCAGATCAGATCAGTGATGTAAGGAGGAGTCTGACCATGAATAGATCTGAAAGTATGAATTTTAAAGTTGATCCTGAAAGAAACTGGCAGCCAGTGAAGAGTTTTAAGGATCGGAGAAATGTGAGTTCTTCTACTAGAGCGGGTCAGAATTCTCGCTGCTGAGTTTTGTATCAACTGCAGGTGAGACAGATCCTTCTTGTTAAGACATGAAAACAAACTCTTTTAATAGTCCAGACGAGAAGACACAAATGCATGTATTATAAGCTTCAGATCATGTTGTGACAACATGTTGTGTCATTAAGCTTCCAAAAAGTTGTGTTCAGGATTATTTAATCTACCAAAATCGCCAAATATGCAGATAAATAGCTATCTGTGTAAATACGACTCAAACCCAGTATCAAGCAGTTTAAAGTAATACTAAGTGCGGTCTCATGAGAAAATGAATTCCTCCGACACAAAACTAAATCAGCATTTCTATTTCCATCGATCTACCCAGTTGCTCCGCAGGTTCGAGGATGTATATACGTGCAGAGTACCGGAGCGTATACTTATCTAAAAATGATGACAGAATAACAACCCACTCAACGCTCTGCTCCCGGAATACCATTCTGAGGCAGAGAAAGAAAGACCAGAGTAACATTTCCATCAGACAGGAACAAGCACCGCCAGCCGTGAATGAGTTTGTCAGAGCGCTTGACAGGCCTTGTTGCACGCCTTCAGCTCAGGCGGGACTGGATTCTACTTGAGAACAACGGGGAGGAAAAGTCGACTGACATATCAGTGACACACCTGGAACAAGGACCACAACTCTTGTTTGTTTTTGGAGAATATATAAAGCAATATGGACATGAAAAATATGTCAAGTGTACATTCAAAGGGGGTTATTTTCATGTCTCCTGTTGTTGAAAGAGATTTCAACTTTTTTTATCGTCTTTGAACAACATTTTTTTTTGTCCAGTTGCTGAAATAAACTTTTTTTTCCTTAATAGAATCAAAGATATCTTTAAAAAGACAACAAGTAGAAATGCTGATTCTAATATCTGTGTAGGTGGTGGACACAAGGCTTTAAATGCTTATCGTAGTTGGACGTCTGAAGGTTCTTTAAGAAGATAAAAGCTGAATAATCTCGCTGCAGGAAATGAACAAATCAGGATTTGACTACATAATTGTCCAATTGTCTTCTTATTTCTCCCCTGTGGCTGATAATAGAAGCAAAGTACAACAATTTGCACAATTGCCAGCTTTTAGAAACTCCCAGGTAATGGAAAAGTAAGAAACACATGATTAAACTTCACAAAGGTGAAAATCCTAAAACATAATGTTTTTACTGAAGTCGAGACAACACAGCTTGGCTTTCTTTCTATTCTATTGTATTTGGTCAAACTCAAGATAAGGCTCATCAATGTCAATTAAACAGAAGCTTCAATTAGGAGTTAAACTGATGTCAACGGGGAAGAATATGATGGAGAACAAACAGTAGCGTACAATTACGAAGAGACGATATCTTTCTTGTTAAAGTGATTCACCTCAGATTCAAATTTCACAAATTTTCTACTCACTCTCTTGTCATACAAGGGTTGGATTTGTTCCTGTTTTGACTTATAGGCAAACATGTTTGTTCATTTTAATGTAGCGACTGGAGCTCAGTTGTATTCGTCTTCATCCGAAAAGACACCTAAAAACATCCAAATACCTCCATGCTGCTCGCCTGTAACGTTCCGCTTGTATTGAAGTCTCGACATCAGGATTGTTCCAAAAAAATGTAAATTTATATTAAAGTTTGTTTTTAGCTGAAGTTATCAGCTTCTTAGTTCCTTCCTGACGTCTTTTTTAATTGAAACAGATTTTTTCAGTGCGCAAGAATTAACGACCGTTAGAAACAAGCTTAAAATATAGACTTATTAAAGAAATACTTTTGTTGATGCTTTACTTGATCCCAGACGAGCACCACAGAGGTATTTCGATATTTTAAAGTCAGCGTTTATTGGTCGAAGATAAGGCCTAACATAGCCTAGCAACGTCCATTAAAACAAGCTTAAATATAAAATCTTTTTATTTCTTTTTTTTATAAACAATTCTCAATCTTGAGGCAACAACACAAGATGGACATTACAAACCAGCACCATGGAGGTATTTGGATGTTTTTAAGTGTCATCTTGGATAAAGATAAGCTCCAGTCGCTACATTAAAATATACTTTGATTTCTGCCTTTAACTCCAAAAAGGAGCACATTAATCTAAAAAATAATCCCAACTTCTAGTTGACATGAGGGTGAGTTTGAATTGTGGGTTAATTAACCCTTAAAGGACAGCTTTGTAAAAAACACATTTGCCTGCTAAACAATGTTGACCTCTTGTGTAATAAAGTTTGGACCTTAGACCTTTGGTCTAAAGGTTTCAGATGAACATATCTTGCACATAATTGTGTGAGGGTCTGTAAGGATCTGACCCGCACAAGAACCAAGTGAAAAGCTGCTTAAAACTCAGTGTAAGCGCACGATGAACACCAGGAAGGTCCACAACAGCCCGATCATGATGGACATCAGACCAGATTGAAAGAATAACAAGGAGACACATACAGCACTGAGGCGCCACGCTGGGTCATGCGACCGCAATAAATAGTCTTAACAGCGTGACCGCAGCCATCTAGCTCTGGACGGTCCAGAGTCACACAGTAGGGGATTTTTTTTCTCAAAGGTCACGGCCAGACCCTCCTTAAGGTATATGCAGCGATGCACTGAACCTCTGGGTCCAAAGAAACTTGGATTAAACAGTTCAATAATGGCCCAGAAAGACACTTCCTGGTTCGATGTGTAATCATTTGGAAACTTTTTCCAAAGCTCTAGGGATATAACCAGACTTTAACCACGCACAAAATATGATATTGGTGGGTCATGATGATGATTTTTATAGTTAATAATTCTAAAATAAAATACACAAAATATTAAACAACAAATTGTCATTCAAATTTGGGCCAAAGAAGTGAAGGCAATAAAAGTCTGATGGCTCTGTGACTAGTTAGCTTAAATTCAATTCAATTCAACAAAAAGTGTAACTTAATTTTAAAATTCAACAGGCTCATTTGCAGACACTGTTGATTTTATCTATTTTATAATAAAAATATAATAAAAATAATAACATTCCTTCCTTTTTGACTGACTGACTGTGTTTAGAATGTAGCCACTAGCGCGGCAGATCTCAGAAAACGCAAACTGTGAGGTTGCAGTATTAACCGTTTTTTTTATATATATAAAATCCATTGAGGCACCACAAGTCTACCAGGACAAGCTTCTTTCACAGAGACCGAAGATGTTCTTGTCGCTGTAAAATGTCGCCAAATGTCATTGACTCGCAGATGTATTCTTTGAATTTGATTCTCAGTTCATTTCGTCTGTTAAGATTCACACTCTTGGAAATCATCGAGTGACTACACCAGCCGCTCACCTCTGTTTCCTCCAGTGTCACAATGGTTTTCACATGAATTTCGTCACGCACTAACACTGAATATGCTTTTGATTGTGTGACTTTAATCGCAGGTGAAGACAAGAAGGTGATCGGAGAAAGACAAATATGCTGCTCAACAGCTCGTCTCTTCACCTCGTCGCACGCCAACGAGGAAAGAGTGAGATGCAGCAGAAAATAAATATTTTAAAAATAAATAAAAATTGGAGAGAAACAGGGTGCAAATGAATCACAATTACTTCTGTTCACGCAGCCTGAGCTCTCCGCACATCACTGACTAAAACAATTAACACTGCTGGAAACTTCTTTCCACACTTGGCCCAGTTTTGCAACACAAAGGTCATTGGAAATGAATTTAAAGGAGCTAAGAGAAATCAGCCATGGGTGTAATTAAAAAAAAAAGTGGTGCCTGTGTGATAAGTATTGTTGCACACACTTCTGCTGGCAATGTTTTTTTTTAGTCAAACATCATTTTTTGACAAAAGCAGCTCCATTTTAAATACCTCTGAGCCTCACAAACAAATCCTGTCCTTTTTCAGGTGCAATAAAGAGCCACGATGCACACAATTGAGAACAGAAGGAGGTTTTTAAGTGGATTTACGTTATAATGGTTCAGAAGCCACACAGTCTTAGCTCTTCAACAGTTTGCTTCTCCTTCGCTCTTTGGATTTGGGAACGGAGCTTCCACTTAAGCCTTGTGGTGACCCTGAAGACCTGAGAACGAACGTGTTTGTGGTATCCCTTGTGTTGTCTCTGGGTCAAGGTGAAAGACCTCCACCACTGCATGCGTATTAATGGAAGCCAGGGTGGTCGTTATCACAAGGGATACCTCAAACGCATTTATTTTCGGGCCTTCAAGGTCACCTTGACCCAGAGTTAACACAAGGGTTCAAGCTGTTTTAAAGCAGCACATGTAAGAATTGGAATTTTATTTTTATTGAGAAGAACTTCTTTCCTAAAATTTCAACTGTGTCCTGATTGACATGCTAACCCACTTGGTCGGAGACGGCAGTTGCATTTATTTCCACCGTAGTTAAAGGATTCATTGGGACTTTTTTTTTTTGCTTTCAGGAAGTAGCAAGCCGGAAAACCAACCCAAACTTATCGTTCAGTCACAGGGTATAATAATAAGTGAGGCATTAACATTGGAGCGAGTGGCTTACTATTGGGAAATTTTGGTAATAATGTATATTGTAATGGATACTAGGGAAAAAAGGCAACCAAATAAACAAGAACATACCTATATACCTCTTACAGAGAGCTTCTACTACGTGAAACTATTTACATTTCTTTTTACTTCCACCAAAAAAAAAAAATCCTGACTGAATTTGCATATATGATGATTTGTGTCTTTATTACTAAACCAGAATGTTAGGTCTGAGACATACAGGAGTTTTCCGACTTTCAAAAATTTAAGTTAAAGAAAAAGGCCACCAGAATTACTTCCATCCATAAGCATAGTATTTTCTTGTAAATGCAAATATATTAAAGCAGCTCTGAGTAGTTTTGTGTACCTTAACATTTTTGTACTAAAATAACTTGTGATGACACATCAACTTAAAACTAGTTGAATGACTTGTATACCGTGACTTAAGGTGTTTTGTATGATTTTTATTTTCACTGTAAAAGTTCTTGATGGTGTGAACATGCTACATATCGCGCTGGGAGGGGATTAGTTATGAAGTTCAGGAAGATGACAGGAAGAGCCAAAAAACAAAAACCCACCCAGGGGGCACCAAACTGTTTTACGGGGCACTGACTGAGTGACCTTAAACTCCGTGAAGGACGCTAAAAGCAGTTGCGCGTGATGAAGCGATTACGTCCAATCAAATAAGAAGGTAAACTGCCAGGTGAATCATGCGCATCTGTGTTCAGTGTAAACGTAGCACACACACGCCTCACGAAGCAGATGCCTTTCATTTCTGGGCTAATGGTGGATAAAAAGCTATTATCTATGTCCGACTGCAGATACACACTGGATGCCATTTTTGTGTTCTGGAAACAGACGCTGAATCCCCTACGGGAGAGTAACTGTGTCGCCATAAGTGGCCTTTAACTACCTTGTTTATCGGCGAGGCACAATACTGCGGCGCACCCACCGCTTCTCCGCACTGACAGCTAGCATAATTATGGGACCAGCTGCTGAAAAGTACTAAACGAAAACAGGTGGTGGTGACTTGACGTGTGCTCCAAAAACGGTCACGGAGATGCATTGTCTTCAGCCAGGATTGTTAGGAGGGTTAGGACAAAGTCTTATTGGATGAAGAAGCTACAACAGATGAAGGGTGATGATATTTTTGTGCCCAAGCGTGTTTGACTCGACTGGAAGAAATGTTTCAAGTTTGCTGATGACAGATGCTTCTAGGTGCCATTGCTAACCTTCACTGCGGCATCTTAACGCATACGTAAGATGAGGCTGCATCAGTAGATTGAAGGTGCGTCACATTTAATCTGTGGTTGAATTTGCGATGCATCGGCTGAAAGCCTTTTTTGCTTGAGCAAATACAATGGAAACATCGATTTATGAGTCACCATAACTGGTCCTCAGGCACTGACTTAGAAGTAACGAGACAACAAACTTCAAAAAAAATATGGAAAAGCGACGAGATATTTGCTGATCCTAAAATAACTTATTGGTGGACTTATTCTGTGAACTTGTCATGATTCACGCACATATTCAAATGATGCAGTTGATCCATCAATAAACCTGGTGACTCACATGATGTGGATATCTCTCACCTGTTCACCATCGGATTAAATCATTTAGTATCTCCCAAGAAAAACTTGGTAACATTAAATAAATAATGCAGTGAAGAAGGTGTTGGGAGAAATGAGAATTGTTTAATTGCTGTTTAATTTCCAGTATTTTAAGTTATTTGTTGTCTGGCCATCAGACTGTTGAATGAAATATAACTTGAGCTATGCACTATTTCAAATATTATGTATTTATTATATTTATAACATATTGCACTATTTTTAACTTATTAATATTTATATTTATATTTTTATCTATACATTAACTCTGCTGTGTTTTTAACAGTTGCCAAGCAACGATATTCCGTTGCCAGTTTCATTGCTGTGTTTTCTGTGCAATGACAATAAAAGAAAGTCTAAAGTCTAAATGGTTTACATTTTACGTGTTTGATTTCCAATATTCTTATTTATCTAATAGAATTCCATTGTTATGGCAGTGAACACATCTGAGTGCTCTAATGAATATAGTGAATTGTGTATTTTTTTAACTTATTTTTTTACTTCTACGTTCTATTGAAAACTCACCATTGAGGGAACAGAGCATATATCCTTTAAAGTGTTTCAAAATTGCACTTTTAAGACTTTTATATTTTCAAACTTTGAATGATCACATATCAAACCCTATTCTCTTAAGACATATCATGAGCAAATAGTATCAAATACCTATTATATCCCCATTTTTAGAAACTATAAATATAATTCACATTAATCTATATAATATAATCCATTTAAATACTTTACACGGGGTAGAGTAATAGACACATTTTTATATAATATAAATAATAATTGTTTAATTATTTTAATTTATTTCAGGATTAATCAATAATAAAGAGGTCATTTTAACAGTACACAAAAAACAAAGGGAGAGAGAAAAACAAGAACAATAATAAAGCTGTTCTAATAACTTTAAAAAAGAAAATAACATATAAGAATAGAATTTAAAGAGCTTGTCGGTGTCGTCATCATTTAGAAGCTCTCTCAGCCATTCGTGAATCAGTACTTTCTAAACAAACTGCCAGAGTATGAACCAGCAGAAATGTAAAATATAGCTCAATCTGCTGATTGGAAGAGTCTATGTTCTCACAGCTGCTGCATCAATGGGGGATTTATTACAACACGGTTGAATTCAGGTAAATATTTTAAGGTTTTTCAGCATTGATGGATCGTCCCGCCACCATTCTTCTTTATCTTCTAGATCAGACTAAGTAATCTGCCGCATTATAGGCGTCTTTGTCGTATCATAAAAAATAAGTGTGTCGTCCCGGCAGAGCACTCTCAGATCCACCCAATTATCCAACCAGCTAAAGGTGTCATTTCTCTGGCCTGGATGGCGTAACTTCACAGAGTAAATAAGGCACCTTGTGTATTACAGGAAATCATCTCAGCTCATTTCTGCTGTGGAAGGAGAGTTCATTTTTGTATTGAAAAGTCTACAGCGTGAGCCAGGAATTGATTTTCATCGTCGAACAGTGTCACTGAACATTCAATGAACATATTCAACGTCGCTAGAAACGCACTCCGAAGCACAGACCTCTGCCAAGCAGCCCCATCAATAACTACTTGATGATTTCATCTATATTGGTAGATACCCCGATTCAGCATGAAATGTCATTTATCTCATTAAATTTTCTTTAAAATAAAAGTAATTTCTTGGCACTAGACTGTAATTTTCCCTCCTTGTTGTAATGTCAACATATCTTTTTGAAACTAAGTGATGGTTGTTAGTGATATTTTGACAAAAAACCTGGACAAAAATGTATATTTTTTAAAGAATAATTGAAATTGAAGTGAAAAATAAATTCCTAGCTTTAGTACTGGTGTAATTAATCAATTATAACATTTGAAAAAATAAGTATATAATGTATACTTCATACATATATGTAACATATCCCAGGTCATCATTTAACCTTAATTACAGTATTGATTAATAACTTAATATTAATATTATCCCTAACTACCTCCAATATTAACCTACTAAAGGAAGTTGGGAGCCAAAGAAAGATTCAAGGACTCAAGAACAAGGATCTTTTTTGCATCCATACACCAACACCACTGATTTAAAACACCACTTTTCAAACACACCTCCTACACTGATCTCAACACCATGTGTTTCATGATCCTTAATAATTGTGAAAGGATAACTCTTAAATTTAAAGTAGATGAAGTTGTAAAACGTGGTCCTCGGATTGGACTCTCTGGATAATATAATGGGATGTTCAACGATGAAGCTGCCAGAAGAACGTCAGCTCTGACTTTGTTGTAATTTACTGAGTTATACTTGCAATAAAGTGCTGATGTAGCTGAAATTTCAACTGTAGTTATAAATATGCCTGAGTTTGTGGAAAAATAAAGTTTCTAAAAAAAACAGTTTGAATTAAATTAGCTGAATAACTAGAGGTTGCAGGTTCAAACCCACTTCCCAGAGTGCCAACTAGAACATTACCAATTTATTACAGATATATTTTCGGGTCTGTTTACCTACTTTCAGGTTTGAGACATACACAAATCTAACAATGTGACACATATAAGAGTGAGAGTCAGTGAAATATTATTGAGTCTTGCACATTTTACACAGGATTGACATGTTGTTGTGTAATGGGGTTTATGTTGATGTACTTGTTAATAACTAATACTATTAGTTTAAAAAATACAAAACCTTTTTTTTGTCAAATTTCATGTTAGTTTATCTTTCTTATTATATGATAGAGACCATGAAAATTGTACAAATTTCAATAATATTTTATGTTAAAAAAAATTAAAATAATATATAAATAGTTTCTGCATAATAGCATAATATCAACCCATGAGCCAAAAATGAAACTAAATGAAGCTAACGTTCCATCGTCATCCAATTGTTGGTCATAATAACTGAGGTAAGTCTGTAGTTCTTCTGGTATTGGTTCAAAGAAAGCAGAATATTTTCTTGGCATCCATTGAAACTGCTGGTGTGTAATCGAAATAAAATGGACTATGTTCAGAAATGTGTTAGTTAGCATTCGTTTCCACTCTTTCTCTCTTTTAAACATGTACAGATTGGATTTTAAACTCATGAATTAAATAGAGTAGATGGAACATTATTGAAATATACTGAAAATGTGTTTGACACAACTATATTCATAATCAATTTTTATAATCCTAGTTTTCTGCTTTCACGTGCCGTAAACTATTAACATTCCTGCTAATACACGCTAAAAAAAAAGTTCTATAATATTCATGTTTAAACCAATGTTTATAGAATCTCGTTCATGGAGAAATTTAATTAAACAGGAGGAATGAACTTGGATGTGTCTCAACAGATATTAGCAACATTCCAGCGCTTCTCAACACAAACTGCACCAATTAATTTTTCCCTCTAACAACTCGGGAAATGGATCTTTCGCTGCGAGTTTAATAAGTCGCTTCTTGTCTCCGCACGTTAACAGGCCAGCCGTGAATGTTAATCATCTCCTACAATGTAAAACATCCCAGCGTAACAAATTTGCTGGAAAAATAATGAAGCAACACAAGCAAGAGTAGGAATAAAAAATGATTATCGCTGAATAGATGGAGTGATTTTTTTTAAAGCAAAAAATTCAAGCTGGATTCACGCGTCCATGTTTTATCGTGGAGGTGCGTGTAATTACAGCGGCGGGGCCGGTTAACGCCTGTGAAGGGACTTTAAACACGGGTCCACGGACTCGCGGTACACGCCATTAGCCCACTTTAATTGCCAGAAATACCATCGTGCATTTGTCTCACTACGTCCACGTCGTTCCGAGGGGCCGTAAATTCGCGTGTCACATCATTCAGAGGCCAAAATTAATTGGGCAATTAAGATCCTCGTTGCTTGGCAGATATAGCCGGTAATGGATCAGTGACAAGAGTGATATGATCATAAAGAGGGGATTTTAATGTACTGTTTAATTGCTCTTATACGCTTCAGAGTGGTACACAAAGAAGACCATTTTGTTCCCTCGCAGTCTATTATTCAATTGAGAGGTTTTTTTTTTTTTTTAAACGCTGCTCTTGGAGGTTGTGTGATTATTATCCGGGAGCACAAATAAATCAGACGAGCCCCGGGTAAAGGGTTGTTAATATTTAGGCCGAGGGAAGGTTCAGGCTGCAGCTGGACCAGTTGGATAATTCACTTACGTGTCGATAACGTTGTATAATGAATTTTAATCATTGTTACATCTCTGACTGACGTGACTCTCATCACAAACATCATCCACATGAGGCCACCGAGTCCTCGGGACACATGCCTGGAAAACCTGTGACTCCAAACACTGGTTATTCTAGTTATTAGAACCCTGGGATTTTTGATTTTTTTTCCGTCTCGGATAGAAAAGATGCAACTCTGGGGGAAAAAAAACACACACAAGTCAACCTTAGAAAATCCTTATATCCACACAAAAGCTTAAGTATTATTGTGTTGTTTGAAGAAAAGCTGAAGCATTAGAGTTGCATGGGTTGATATACATTCAAACATGTTATATTTTAGCATAATAAAGCCTAAATGGAGCGTCTTTTCAATTTATTTATATGCATTTTGAGCAAACGCACCAGCATTAACTCTCTCATCTATACTTGTGTTCCCAAGTTGTGTTGCCTTCCTGCTAATAATGTGACATTTATGAGCTAATTTATAGGCATTTTTTTCTGGAACTCCTGCTGTGTTATCAGTATTATCTTGACCTTTAAAGTATATACTTTATTGAATATTGTTTTGATTGTTTAAGCGCTTTGTGACCCTGGTCTGGAAAAGCGCAATATAAATAAAAAAATACTTACTTACTTACTAAAATAGCTCATTTATAAGACTTTATTTCAGCGAACATGCATGTTCTTCTTATGACGATAGTGAGAGAAGGTGTAGGTGAAGTTCTCGCTTCAGCCAGTGGTCACCAGATGTATATTAAAGAATAAAATATAATAGAAGTGTCCTCAGACTATTATTGAAATCAAAAGTTTTTGCTAAAAAAATATCTTCTTGCCTTACGTTAATTCAACTATACAAGTCATATCTTAATTCAAGTTTTGATTTTCTTCTAATGAAAACGTTTCTTTGTGTCCCTGTTAACATGTTAACTGAGGTCAGAGAGCAGATCTGACGAGACCCTCTCTCCCAGGAATAACGCAATATTCCCCGAGGAGCGCTGGAGGAGGTGCTGAGATAGAAAGGGAGACAAATGGGGGGAGATGTCTGGGTCTCTTTGTTTTGGCTGATGCCCCCTGCGACCTGACGTTGGATAAGCAGAAGATGATGGATGGCTGGATGGTGAAAATTCATTTTGCTTCACTGAGCAGTGACTGGATAATGGTGTGATTGAAAAGATGGCGGTTAAAATAATATACTCTCCACACAAAAGTAATCACAATAGTCAATTTATACTGATTTTGAATGTTATAAGTCTTACTGTGAGTTTTACCTAATGTGTGATTTTCACCAGTTTGGCATCTCATGTGTTTCACTGATAACCTTCACAGCAACAAACCAGCTGCCGCCACACAGACAGGAAGACGGATACAAAAGGAAGGACATTCTCAGTGTGTAGAAATGTTCTGAATCACATGGAGATACTTAAGTTTTCTTTCTTGTCCGTCGTATTGTTTGAACCATGATTACCTCCCCCGAGGAGGTTACACCATGATATGTCCGGGAACTTATTTTAAGATATAAAAAAAAATAAGAATGACACAAGAATTGCTTATTGTAGTAACAAAAATCTTTTTTATTAACCTTATAAGTCAAGGAAAATGTATTTTTTCTTTCAATTTATAAGGTTTATTTAAAATATAAACGAATAACTTGGCCATTGTTTTTGTCTTGATAGCTTAGATTCTTAAGATATTAAAAATGTTCTGGACTCGTCTTGTGAATCTCACTCGCCATTTAGTCGATTTTAATATTTATATTAAACAGTTTTTCAAGCCTACTCCAAACTATTTCCTATTCCTGTCTTTGTTGAGTTATATTGACATCCTTTTGGACCATGAATTCAATATTTGAGCTTTCAGTTATTTTTTAAGGCTCATTTTTCACTCGGGTGCACACGTTCTTGGAGAGTGCAACAGTGTTATGTTTGCTTGAAACAGAGGAAGAAATACACAATTGAGAAAAATTATGCCACATGAATAAATACATTAGGGAAAAGAAAAAAATGCATAATATGAAGAAGACATTACATTTAATAAATGTATGTCATTTTAATGGTAAATAAATTAGCAAAGCACAGTTAACGTGATACTTAATAATTCAGACTCATTTTCTACTCGCCCTCTTGTCGACTAATGTTTGAGATCACTTTCAGAGTAATCCGTTCTTTTTAGAGTTTAAGATAAAAATGTTTTTAATTCATTTTAATGAAGTGAAGCTCAGTTGTTTTCGTCTTCATCTTCAACCATAAATATAAACTTAAAAACATCCAAAAAAACTCTGTGGTGCTCGTCTATAACGTCCCACTTATATTGAAGCTTTGACGAGAGGAATGGTTAAGGAAAAACTATTTTAACGTCATTTGTAGCAGAAGTTTAAAGAGTTAAAAGTGATCGAGGATCTACTCCAGGTACGCTCTGGAAATCGAGACTTTAAAGCAGTATGGAGGTATTTGGATGTTTTTAAGTGTCTTTTTGGACGAAAATAAAGACAACTGAGCTCCAGTCACTACATTAAAATGAACATTTTTGTCTATAACTCTAAAATTGGTGAGTAGAAAATGAGTGAAGTTTGAATTTTGGGGGGATAATCATTCTAAGTCGTCATGCAGAAACATGTGAATAAATACCCAAACAAAAAAAGGAATCAAGAAAACATGTAACAGGAAAAAAAAGTGAATTTGACACCTTAAAAAATGCGTTAAAAAAAAGTTAATTAGGGGCTGGATGTGGACCCCGCTCCACAGGTTACCACTTCTTCTTACCACCGGTGTGCATCACACGTCAGTCGCCACAGATCTGCTGCCTGTTCTGTCCACACTGATGTCAAACTGCAGCTCATGGTAATTAAAGACACGCTTGTATTTCAACTGTTTGCGTGTGTGTGTGTGTGTGTGTGTGTGTGTGTGTGTGTTGGGGGGCTGCTAGCTGTATGACTGACAATAAAACATTCAAACAAAGAGACGTGGAGGGATTTTCAGCCTTGACATTAAACATTTGCCAGCAAATGTCATCAACACGCGAGTCAGACGCTTCATATTCACAGTCACGTGACTCTCAGGGAACAGCTCGCGGGCCCGACACGTCACTCAGACGCTGGTTTTCAAATCACAAGAGCCGACTCACGAGCGACTCCCGTATCACGCGCAGATCACGAGAGACTCACGGAATTCACAGGCGATGACGGGCGATGTGTTTTTTAATGCTTTGGATTGGATCGGTTTAAACTACAGAAGTGTGTGTTTACAGGGACATGAGGTTAGTGTGGACCAGGACAGTAGATTTACCATCAGGTCTGAGTCACGTTGAACTTCCTAAACTTATCTCCCATTTGTGTTTTGGACTTTTATCGTCTCAAATTGTTCCTTCATAACCAGTTTCTCAAGGGGAAATAAGTTATATTAATGATTTTAAAAAATAAAATGGAAGAAATTAAAGAACTACGAAGGTAGAAATTAAAAATGTAGTGTACTGACCACTTCCCGGGGCAGGAGAGAGTCTTCTGGCCGGACCACCAGCAGGTTCACGATCCCCCCCATCGCCGTGGCTCGCAGCAGAGCGACGACTTCTTCTTGAGTTTTACCATTTAGATCTTCTCCGCTCACCTGCAGCACAGAACAAAACGGAATTAAAAATAAATGTTTGTGTGAATGACTCATGGAAGAGAATGAGGTTTTCAAATAGATTTTAATGAGAATCCATTTTTGTAACATCACATATATAAACTGGAAAATAAGTTAAGTAATAGAAAATATGTTTAGAGCGATATATACAGAATAGAAGTTCTGGTTAAATCACCTTGTATTAAAAGCTCTAAAAACACGTTAAAAAAAATGAGAGTTTCATGTTTAAAAGTGAGATGAAATCCAGGCAAACCTCCAGGAGTCGATCCCCAGCCTTGAGGCGCCCGTCCTGGATGGCGGCCCCCCGAGGCAGAATATTTTTGACATAGATGGGAGCGCTGCCGCCCACGGGAACATCTCTGGACGTGATGCTGAACCCGAGACCTTCGGGACCTGAAGAACACACGGAAAATCTCAAACACTGGTATAAAATAATGCTGTGCAGATGTTTTTTTTCTTTCTTTCTTTCTTTTTCCTTCTGCACTTCCATCAAGATTTCATCGTTTTGCTCAAGGACACAAACCAACCAGGGATGTCTGTGCCTGGGAAATAAAATTGCAAGATAATAATCTGCTGCGTCTTCATACTGCAGCAGCGAAAATATTAATAACTTGGAATGTTGTTGACGGAGGATGAATATGAATAGAATGTTGCAGGATTGATCCCACAGGGAGAGAAGTGAGACGGCAAGATTCAAGCCGGTCAGACTTAAGACGAGAAGCTCGTGCGGATGATAAACCTGTGACTGAGGAAGAGGTCGGTTCAGTGAGTCAAAGTGGACTTTGTTTTATATTGGATTATCTTACTTTTCTTAATAATTCATTTTGTGTTATCCTGAGAATTACCTGGGACATAATGCGAGTTTTTAAAGATACTATCGGTCGCTGCCTTTTCTTTCTAGGTAAAGTTTGGGGTAACAAGTTACAGACAATTTTACTCAACCCCGTCTGTGAATGCTACAGTGAAATATCAATGACGTGTTTTTATAAGTGAAAGTACTTCATTTAACCCAATAGGTAAGTTACTTTCAGAAATTAGAAAATAAAATGAAAATTCAAAGGTAGAAAATGATTTGAAAAGTTTGCCACTGTTTTGCACAGTTTAGTCTTGTTTTAAACTGTGCAAAAGCAAATTATCTTCAGTTTAGGAAATGTTTCAAGTTTTAATATAAAAGCTACAAATACCTGTACACTTAACATATATTAAGTGTAAGAACAGTTGAAGACATCAGGAGTGAATGTATTTTATCGTTATATATTTAATTAAATTGTTAAAATGTTGACTTTTTATCTATTTAAATTCTTATCACAAAAAGGGTCATGTCAGTAATGTCAATAATGTAATAAGCCATTTATCTAAATAAATAAAATAGAAATGGTGCTTTGAGGTCAACTTGCAAAGGAAAGTAAATGCAGCATGATTTTTTATTTTATTAGTTAGTTAGTACTGCTTAACTTGTTTATTCACACAACTTTATTGACACTTAACATAATGAATTGATGCCAAAGCTGCCATGGTTTATATTAGTTTATAAGTATACGTTCTATTTTTGCACAATATCATCAAAGGATAGAATTAAAGTGAAGCATCAGACTATGGAGAAAATATGTGGCGCAGAAGATGTTAGATTTGTTGTAGAAACTTAATAAAACAACTAATAAAAGAAAATAATATTGTGTCATGTTTTATTCAATATTCCAACTTAATATATTTTCCTCATGGTTCGGGAGGTTCAGGAACAGAATAGTAAGATTTCAATTCAAAATGATGAAGCTTTGATAACGCTCCCACATGCAGATAGAACGCATTTCATCACATGTTTTTGTGATTTTAGGAACAGGCCTGGAGTTAATGAAGGGCAGATCTTTGGTTGGATGCTGAGCAACCGCCGCACCAGCATCAAGGTGCCATTTCTAACCATAATATGAACCTCTTTGAGCTAATAAAAACATTCAGAATGCAAACCATTGATTTGCCCTCAGGGTGTGTCTGACCTTCAGAGCGTTGCCATCAAGTGAGCCCGACTCTAAATTTAGTGGCGATTTATTAAACCGAAAACGGAGTTTGGCTTGGATCGCACTCCGTACTTATGGTTGGAATAAAGAGCAGTTTTCAAACCAGACAACCAGGTTCAAGCACCAACATGTTGATTAATGGCTTCTTAAATGTTTTTTTTATCTCTTTGAATGAGGAGAACATGATTCGAACACACGTGCAGAGCGCCAGGAAAACACTTTTGTCTGAAAACCTGTTCTTTTGAAGCCACCTGAGAACGTGGCACTCATCTGAACGTGTGGGCGAGACTCCATCCACCGGAGCGATCCGTTTCATGTTTTAAGCCTGACCTTTGCTACTCAACGACCAATGAATATAAATTGTTTGTTGAAAGTATCCGATAAATATGAGGATCGCAGGCTTGACCTTTCCTGCCGACCGGACTTTTATCAGATGGAAATAAATGGTTTCAAATGTCAACTTGGAACTGAAGGAGGAAAGATCCTGTTTGACTCATATTTATATGACAAAAAAATCATTGGATGAGGTTTTATAAAAGAGAAGGTTGTTGATGTGCAGTGGAGAGTCTGTCATTATATTTGTGTGTACTTTAGTCAGATATGTCGATGAAAGCGTAGTTAATCAAGATGTTAATACTCTCTACCCTTTTTAATAATGATTGATATTTTCACACTCAACTATTGATGACGTACCTGCTTTTAATGTGTGTCCTATTTCTAAGTTGCAAAAATAGTCCTCATTCCTTCGAATTTTGACCTGCTCCAGTAGAAGAACTCACATTTCCCCGATCATTTAAACTATTCACTGGCTGCCAGTTTCTTTCAGGATACATTTAAAAATTCAGGTTCTTACTTTCAGATCTATTCATGGTCAGACTCCTCCTTACATCAGTGATCTGATCCAACCTTACACCCCAGCTCGGGCTCTGAGGTCTGTGGATCAGAATCTACTGTTGGTTCCTGAACACGCTTCTGGACCAGAGGAGAGAAATCCTTCCAGACTGTTGCTCCTAAGCTTTGGAACGATCTTCCTCTCCCTCTGTGTTTGATGATCTACTGACTCCTTCAAGAAACATCTTAAGACACTTTTATTCTTGCAGCTTTTCCCTGATTTTCTGAGACTCCTGTGTTTGTCTTATGTGTCTTGATCTTTTAAAGTAAATATTTTAATTGTATATTGTTTTTGATTATTAAAGTGCTTTGTGACCCTGGTCTAGAAAGGTTTACTTAATTCGTTTTGAGGTCTAACTTTGAGGATCGAGCTTGAAGACTGAGGATGACGGTTAAAGAGATGGATGGGACTGGGACCAGGGGTCAAAGGTGAAACCAGTATCAACTGCAGGCGAGACAGCTCCTCCTTTTTTAGATATGAAAATAAACATTTGCAAAAGTCCAGACGAGAAGACACAAACGCATGGATCGTGTTGTGACATCATTTTCCTGAGTTTAGAGATTTTTCTCAACTGAAGAAAACTTTTGGTTTTTGGTCTGTTGTTTACATTGTTGTACTAGAGACATCACAACACCCAGGTTTCTCAGGCTCAGTTTAACAGACTGGCCTAAGTCACCCAAGTACTTGTCAGCTTGGTTACCCTTTCATGGGGGCTACAAAGATCTTATTGGGCTAAAAATGAGCTCCATGTACTGATCCGTTTTACATGTCATTCCAAGGAAGGCTTTAAACTAAATAAGAGCTCTTTAGCTTAAACATTGAGCAAGTTACAGCTTTTTAAAAGTGGGAAGTCCTTCCTTTTTTCCTCCTAATGCAACCAGCTAACAAATGCCTCACGCACTGGTACCTGGTCCAGGCCTAGAGGATGGGGAACACTGATCTACAGACTGGTGACCCGGCAGTCAAGTGGAAAAGTTGTGGATGTTCTTTTAAAGTCACTAGTTCGGTGGTAACTGCAGTGATTAGCATTCATGTCGAAAGAAAGTGCGTGCTTGACGGAGCTGTCGGCACCTCTGGTGGTTCATCGTGACCCAGTTTCGCGCCTGATCTTCGCTCTCGCAGCCCGTCGAGCTGTCAGTCGTTACGCTGACAGTGATTGTGTTGATGAAGGAGAAACACAAAGCGTTGATGCTAACTTTTTTTCTTAGGGCTTTCGGCACACAAACAAACTTGCTAAAAAGGTGAAAACGAGTTTGCTAGTGAAGTCAAAAAAGTTGCGTGGAGGGAAAAACTCGCGCTCTCGTCTCCCAGATAACGAAGTCGAGATTGACAGCATCATTAAAAATTGGGATCTCGGCTGACGGCGAACGCCTTTTTAATAAGACGTCTTTAAGCGTTAAACTGAAGATATTCCTCTGGGATGATTTAAACTTTCATGTTTTTAACATTTAAACAAGTCTCTTTGCTGTTAGTCACGACATACAGTGTGTACACTTCTAGTCTGCGTGGGTTTGCTTTGACTTACTATATTTTCGAGTCACTCCAGAGAGCGACCGACTTCTCTCTCCATGCCGACTCGGCACTAATGAGCCAAATAAGAGCACATCATTAACGGGCATTAATTAGAAGAACGTTCTTTAATGAACCCTCAGTGACGTCTTTACCGAAAGAAACAGAACTCATAGTGGGTGGCGCTCTTTCCAAGAATATAACTCCTGTTTTGAAAGTTTCATCGCTTACTTAGTACCATCAAGTTTATACTGTATATATATTTTTTTGTAGAATTTCCTAATTACGCAAGAGTTATTCTCAGACTTTTATTAAAAAAAGTTTTTTTTAAGCTGCTCGCCCTCTTTTAAGAGTATTCTTCCACTGACTAACTAGTTGAAATGTCCCCTGGCGTTTTTCCCTGACGCCTTTGCCAACTTTACTCATCCGTTGCTAAAAAGGATACATTAAACCTCAGAGATGCCAACTTTTAATAACTCCCGATCAATTTATCAAAAGGATAAAGTGATGAAACCTGGCACTTTATCCGTCTCTACAGGAACTGTGCTTTGTTTTGCCATATATTGTTCATTTTTTATATTAATTAATTTTGAAAAATCAAAAAAGCTAGACTTTAACAAAGGAAAAGCAAGATTTCTTCTTAACATGTTGAAAGTGATCTTTTGACTCGAGTCTCAACATGACTTTAAAATGTGAAAATTAAAATAGTGCCACAACAAAGGATTTAAAAAAGAAAAATAAGATTATGAATTGGTATTTACAAATGTTTTACCTCCACTAATGAGGTCATGTGTGTGTCTGTGTTAATTTGTGTTTATCTAATACGTTTTTAGGAATTTTCAGCTTTACTTTTCAATTATTAATTTAAATTGATGACCTTTAAAATAATATCCCATTGCTATTGTAAAGGTTTTTGTTTTTTTTACCTACCCACATTGCCCTAGTTAAACGCTTTATTAACCCTTGCGTTATCTCAGGGTCAAGGTGACCCGATGTCCTGAAAACCAATGTAAACCCTGATACAACACAAAGGGCGAAACAATTCCATTTTTTTTTTTTCGGCCCTTCGAGTCACCTTGAGCCTTATATAAGACAAGGATTAAAGCAAAAACACTTTCACATTTTCAGACAGTTTTACTCAGTAACTTTTACTTAAGAAGACACAACGAAAAAATGTGAATCTGAGCGGGAAACCACTGTGTTGCGTTCAAAGACAACTCGCAGAGTAAGCGGTGATGCTGACGCTATAACGGTACTATCTGCTTTTCTGCTTAGTGTATCCCTTTCTGATTTGATGGAACCATTTCTTTGTGCATTTTAACAATCATTCAGTTACTCACCACAGATCAAACACCACTTCCTGGTTTGGGGAAGAGAACCAGAGGGACTGAACCACCCAGCTTAAAATAGGGGTGTTTTTGGGTGGCATGTTCCAATTGGACTGGGGTGTTTTTGAGGGTAATCTTTAATTTGTTGTTTTGTTTTCCACTGGATGCGTTTTGTTTGGATTTTCTATTTTAGGGTATAACTTATTGTTTGTTTATATTCTTCATTTTTGATTAAAACATTATAATATCATTAATTCATGATATAAAATGGATTTGTCTGTGAGTGAGGCTACAGTCTGGGCCAGACTTCATCATGCTGTCCTGTCACAGCGACATGTAAGCTAGTTTATTATTTTGTTCTCCATTTCTTTTTACCCCAAACTTGTCATCACACCTGTGATTACCTCAAACACACAAGTCTTGAATCGGCAGCTATAGAGACGACTTGTTATGTGGTTCTACTCCCCAATTAATTGTGAAGCTGCGATGCTGCAGATTTAGGCCAAAACAACAACGTTCTGATGCAAATATTACTAATACTACTCCGCAGGCGAAACTGGATCGGCCTCTTTCCAACTCCTCAAAACTTTTTGCTCTATTAGTTTTAATTGGCCGGGCACGAGTGGAGGGGGGATTAAAGGGAATTTTCAAAGAGCGTCTGAAATCTGAAATCGAAGAAAGGGTTTTTTACTTGGATCTTTACCTTTTTTCAACTGGATGTTGAATCTGCGGCCTCTGTGTTTGACGTACGAGCTGTTGGACTGGTTGGTGCTGATCCGACGCTGGAGAGTCGGCGACGTCACCGACGACGTCCTGGAAACGGAGTTGTGCGGTAACGTGGAGTAGCGTCTGCTCGGCTCCGGCGTGCTTCCGGCCAGCGGGCCTTGGTGACTGCGAACAGATTTTTGTGTTTATTAAGAGTCGTGTGTCTGCTTCACGATAAGAGTTTTTCGACGTGACTGACTCCAGAGACGTTTGGTAAAGTACAAAAAAAAGAACCCACTTGTGGTTGAGGCCCGACGGAGGTCCGGACCGGGACGCCGTGCTGGATCTCTCGCCCGGTTGCAGCTGCAGCTCTTGACTGAAGCGAACCCTGTTGGACTGCGGCGGGCTGAGCTCGCTCTGGAGCGAGTGCAGCTCGTACTGTCGCTTCATGGCGGCGGGGACCACGTGGAAGAGGATGACCGGGGAGCGCATGGCCTGCCGGAAAATGTTCTGGGCTCTGGGGTGTGTAGAGGGGAAAGAAGGGGAGGTCAGAGGCAGAGAAGTAAATGAGCTCAAAAACGTGATGAGGGTTAGCAGAACCACGTGTAATATCATAGCGTGGTTGATTGGACGAAGATAAGCGGAGGCTTGGAAGTGTGGTACGTTGAAAGACGATAGGCGGTTAATTGCAGCAAGCTTGTTGGATTTCACCAGTTAAAGAAATTACATTATCTATAATTACCAGCATCGGAGCTGGAGGAAGATAAGCACGGCGACCAGTTAAGATATTGCTGGGAAACTACACTTGGGGTTATTTCCCAACAGAGCAGGAGTGAAAACATGATTAGCAGAGATTAAAACAATAGTTTTGTTCATTATAAATGTATTGTTATTGCATTAACAACATCATGTTGACAATATATTTCCTTTTACTTCACTTCACTACCATTAAATCGTTGTCACTAGTATTTTACACTAAATATGTTACTTTATTGTTATCAATTATTTGATGTATTGGACTTTTTTAGTCTCTCTGACGCCCGAAATAATTGATATCCTCACCGGATTCTATACATCTCTGCACAACTTGAGAAAATTGTATTATTCCTTAAAAAAAGGATGTTAGCAGGAATAAACATACCGTTTATTTACGATAATTGTTACGTTTTTTTAATGTTAAAAGGCTTAAATCTTGATGCAACAGATTTTTATTATGTAAATATCCTTGAACATGCACATCAGGTTTACCTTAAAACAATTTCAATGATGAATATTTAAAATTGTATTGTTAATAAACGCCCATTTTAAACAACATCTTAATGATTTGGTTGAGTCTATATTAGGGATAAAAAGGGTCTGATAAGATACAAAAGATTGTATTGCAATGAGGAGCTAGAAATGTTATTTTACACGTTGTATACTGGTTTAATTGAGTCTTTTCTCACTTTACTGCAATAAGTTCCCACTGAAATGGATGTTAATTCACCTTAAGACCATCTGGCTTTGACAAAGCATGGTCAACTGATCCTAACCAATCCAGGTTTTTCTTACAACGATCAGGTTGACCCAGTGGACAAGCTTCTGCATCTTAATGTTCGTCTCGCTCGTTCTACTAAAAGTGCGAGCCATTGTTTGGGAGAAGCTGGTTCAGGTCTGGATCAGGTTTAACCTTCAACCCAGCTCTGGTCAGGGTTAGCGATCTACCCCGATAAGAAAGGAACCGGCTGTGTGATATGGATACCCCAGGGTTAAGAAAGACATTAAATGAGAACCTACACTCTCATTCATGCAGGTCATGGTTATCCAAGTGGTTCCGAAGCGAGTCAACTCATGAATGTGTTCGGAGCCACTATATATCCTGCTATGGGCAGCAACAGAGAACAGCAGGGAGGGGTTAGAATCAATGTGTGGGTGGAAACCCATCAGGGTTAGGGTCTGGGTCTCTCCCTAGGAACGTCTTCCAAACCTCCACAATCATGTGATGGTCACACCTCACTGGACTGAGAGAGTCCACGACCGACTCTTGCTGACAATGACCTACACATGGATCCTAACCTATGCCTCCCTGTATTCCCAGTCCTTCTCTTAGCAGGATATAAGTCTTGAGTGAGAGATGAAACGTCTTCCTAGAACTCAGACCCTCAGTCCAGTTGACTGGCTTAGGAATCACTCGGAAGACATTGATCCCTTGTTCTGATATAGTGTCCGACAGGACTTCATAAGTGGTTAATAATTCCGTTTATTTTGATTAGGAACCTTTAAAAATGTGCAGCTTTTTCCCCTTTTTTCTTGTCATACATCTGTATAGTTGCTCTGTAGAAAATGACGTTTCCCAAGTAGGTAGACAAACATGCAAATGAAAAAAAAAAATCCAAAACAGACACTCTTGTTGAACATTTTGGGTCGAAATAAGCCGAGGCATGAGCACGACACCGTTCTCAGACAAGAATTGTTTAGACTGCTTTGCCTTTTGGCACTTAGCATATAGATGGGCTGCCCGGGAGGGAGTCGCGCAAACAACGGCCAGGATGCAGTGGTTTATTCCTACATTCCAACCATCCCACCTCCAGCTTCAAGACCCCCATAATCATGCCGGTAATACCGCGAACGCTCCCAATCCGAAACGACGGCGCTAATCTCCGCCACGACTACTTCATTTGCGGCGAGTGGCAGAGGGCGAGGTAAGCGTGGCACTTCTGCGGGGATTTCGGTCGCTCCCGTCTTTATTCTCATGGTAATGCCCAAGAAAAAATAAATCACCGGCGACAATATGTTCGAGCTGATGAGAGCGAGGGGAGTGTTTACGCGCGATCGTTCCCGACGACCACAAAATACGGCGGCGTCGCTTTCAGTAATCAGTTTCTACACAGGCTCGATCGAACAATAAATGACTCCATCAATGCATCATTATATTCAGTTAGATTAAGTGCCTCAAAATATTTACCCATGCAAAACAATCCAAGCAGATTAGACCATCACTTAAAAAATCGCGGCGCCGCACGTCGCACAATCAAGACGAGTGATGGAGTCGGGGGGTTTGGAGGTGGTGGGAGCGACTTCACCTCATTTTCACGCAGACGTACAATCATTCTATGTGTTTGGAAGACGCTGAAGAGTGTGTTTGGCAGAGTCGGGGCGAGCGAGGGAACGCGACAAAAACATCACTCCCTTGTGTATTTGGTTCATAAGCTGCTTTCACACTTCACGAGGTTTGTAAGGAACCTGAGATGTTTTTTTTCTAATGGCATTAGCATTGTTTTTGAGGGGGTGGGGGGGAGAAAATAATGTGAAAAGCATCATGGTTTAGTTCACGCTGGTGAACAAGACGTTAGCATAATGGCAGCTGCAGACAGCCTGAAGTTCTTATGAGCTTTCAGAGCACTTTTGAGATGCACAGCAGTCTATTGACGCACTGCAATAAAACATGTCACGTTTGTTTCAACTAAACTTCATGATTATCGAAACCACACATAATGAATTTAATTACTTCTCCCAAAAACATTTTTAAGAGGGTTTTAAAGAGAGACTTTGTCAAGATACTTCTATAAATATATTATTAATAAATATATATTATATATAAGTATTTCACAATAGGCAACACAAGATACCAAGTCTTCAGTGAGGTCAAAACACTGACCAAATATATAAGAACAAGCCCGATTATGGCTAATTTAATAATAATCGCAATACATTATATCGAGCTAAATCTTGTAAATATGGATATCAAAAAAGCATGTGTGATCAAAACTGAAGATAACAAATTATTACATTTTTAAAAACATTTCATTGTCATATTATTAATATGAGTGAATATGTGACTGTTAAAGAGTCATGTTAAAAACATGAACATATTATAGAGACACCATATACATAATATATAAAACATATTTAACATTTTCACGAAATAAAATCTATTTACAAACTAGTTATCAATCAAAAAATTATCCAGTTATACAGTATAATACCGTTTTCACTCACTTAAATACAAGCAGTGATTCACATGTTGACCTTGTTTGGGTCAATGTCTGTTTTTGCACTCTAGTGGCCGATCTCTATATTTGGAGTTTGCTCATTCACTGTAAATCATGAAAAGGCATCTTTTTTTTTTGGAACAGCAAGAAATCGGAATAACAGACCCCAAAATTTGGTTTCCAAAATGTTGTCAATCCTTTAACTGCCGACTTCATGCCCAGTGGAGTGGGACGACAATTTAGCACAGTTTGATAATTGCTTGTGAAATGAAACAGCCTTGGGCCAAGCAGACCACCTCTGGGGAAGTTTCAAAGTTCTGCCAGGGAAAGAGTGCCGGCTGTGAAATGAAGCTAGTGTCAATTTTTGTTAAGGTGTTCACGTCAGGCTTTTTTTTTTGGACTGCGTGGGGTCGGGATAAATTTGCCGTTATTGTCGCATCAGGAATTAATAAGAGGCCTTTGTGAGTGTACTTTTTGCCGGTTTCACCGTTTATTAAGTGAACCACCCTGGGCTTCAAAAGTTTTGCTCAGACACAATATATTTTTTGGGAATAAAAAACATTTTTCTATTCATGCATGGACATATTGAACATCTTAAATTCATCCATAAATAAAGAATAATCCATAAAAGTAGTGCTTACTGTTCGAAGCGCAGGTTGCGAATGTCTCCCTGGTTTATCATGACAATGCAGTCGTTCTCCAGGAAAAGATGCTCTTGTTCTGCTTTGCCTCCTCGCTCCAGACGCTTGACGAGCAAACCTCCAGTCCTGGAAATGTTGCACAAAACAGTCTCTAGTGAAACACACTTTAAAGAAAATCACGCATCGCCAAGGTCAGCGTGAACAGATCGTTTCTTTCTTGATGGATAGCAGGATAGAAAAGCATGAAAAGGGCTCAAAAGAGGAGCTAGGTAGATAGGTATTATTCTAGAGAATAAGAGACATAATAGTGTTTGAAATATTAAGCATAACGCCTTTCCCTTTGATGTCGGTTGAAATGTAGATTCAGTTTAGATATCAGGTGTTTTTTATTGTTCGAATAGTGTTATAAAGTGAAAAGATGTTAGTGTTTTAAGTGTGTTCTTTCATGTCCCTTCTTCATCGTGTGTTCACTTGACATGTGACGACACCGGATTGAAAAACAAATCTGAAAACGCTCCTGCAGCCTCGACTTAAATTTCATTGTTCCAGTCCGCAGTGTCAGATCATCCTGGTTCTTATGCTTAACCTTCATATATTGTGGTACCTTTTATTCTCTCTCCGTTTACCATTTGAATTGAGTTTTGCTAGATTGTAGTGATTTTAATCATTCCTGTGTTTCAGTCTCCGTCTTTATCGTTTTCTTCACTGTCATAGTCTTGTGTGATTTGGTTTTTAGACTTTAGACTTTCTTTTATTGTCATTGCACAAAACACACAGCAGTTAAACTGGCAACAAAATTGTGTTGCTTGGCAACCATTAAAAACATAGCAGAGTGAATGTATATATAAAAGTATAAATATAAATATTATAAATAATAAGTTAAAAATAGTGCAATATGTTATAAAGAGAACAAATACATACAATTTTAAATACTAATATTTATAGTATATCAGCTTTTTTTAATGAGATACAAAACAGAGAACGATACATGAAACAGCAAAAGCCATGTAACTTAATTTTAAATATTGTGTCGCCTTTTATCATGCTTTCAATGACTTAAATCCTTTTGTGCTGGTTCGTGACATATTAATAAAAAATTATACGGAAGTTTGGTTCAACTCCTACTAAATTTCATGTGATTTTACTTCATGCTCTTTGGTTGTTTTTTATGAGGTCAAAAATAAGGTGGAGGTATGCACTTTAACTTTTAAAGTTTGATTTAATTGTCATTCACACAAATCTTTTAAAAAGTTGGTCCCAGACGAACAAGCTACAAGCCTCACCAACTTTTACTGACTCGTTCTTCTTTCACTCGCTCCATCCTAAAAAAAACTTTCACCAACTTTTTCTGCCCAGACATCTTCTATCGGAGAGAGAAACATGAAGTTGAGGGTAATAATCCAAACAGCTCCGAGATCAACTACTGCTGCGTTTGCCATTGGTGGAGCTTAAAAAAGTGAGCCGTCAGTGCCGCAACAAACACCTCGCGCCCCTATCCTCTGTGCTGCAGTCTCAGCAATTCCTTAGAAAAAAAAAAAGAGTCAACCTTTACCTTCATATAGCCTCCGCTTCCTTTTTAAATAAACACATCAGTGAGCTCCGCCAGGGTTTATTGAGGCCCTCAGGATAAGCGCATGCAAAAAAGATCTGATGTGCTGCTCACACAGCTCAACTATAAACTCCATCCGTCTCTAATGCGCCAGATGCCTGAGGAAGCGAGAACACTGACTGACTGAGAATGTCTTCTATTCTTGTCGGGACTTCACACACATCTAACTTATTTTCAACTTCTAATTGATGGCATCGAGAGAGAGGTTAAAAATAAAAAATAAAAACTCCATCAAGATAGCGAGGATGTGACCGACACTGACAAGGACGTGATTTTTTTGTACTTTCCGCTGACAAACAAAGCGTCTGAATGGTCGTGACGGAGGTTCGTCTCGGGCACCGACCGCGACTGTAATTAGACGCATCGTGTGGACGTCCACGCTCGCACAGCAACACTCGGCTCGACGTGTCAACGGGGGTGACCGGATCAGAGCGAAAGCCTAAATGAAAAGATCGCCTTAAGAACCGTCCACTTCCTCAGCGTGCGAAACCCGGCGAAGGCAGGTTAGCGTTCCGAGAAGAGCATAATTGTGGTGGGGGGGGGGGAGTAAACACAGGCGGCGCTTTATCTTCACAAGTGTTGGCAGCTTGAAAAACAAAGTATTTCACATGAAGATTACAACGTCGGAAGATCGTAATGACTTGTAGCAGAGCAAATACAGGAGATAAAGACCTGATCCCTGATCAGTATTCAAAGCTTCTGCGGCGAAGATTGAGGATAAGACGGAATATTTTTCCTGGCGTCGAGCCGTGTGATGATTTTGTAAAAAAAAAGGCTTCATTATCGTCGTAGTCATCTCAGCTCTTCAAAAAAAAACAAAAAAACTTTGGTATCCATCTAAACCATCCATCTATATATCGCCAGGAGACGCTGGCACGGGCTTGTCATTCGTCAGGACCACCTGCTCTCAAGTCCAGCCCTTTAATCAAACAGTAATCCAATCAGGATCACATTATGCGAGGTAATTATGTCCGCACTTTGTTTATAATTGAAATTGGTTGTGGAATGAGAAGTTCATTAAGCAAAGAATGCTTGATTGTGTGTTTGCTTGAGCGTACAGACACACTGAGTAGATTGTCGGCGCCAGTGTGCATGTGAATGAGAATCCAGTACAGCAGTGGAGTCGGAATTATGTGCCAGGTAGACGTCTATGAATGTAGATGTTTGCGTTCGTGTCCATCAACGTGACAAAGTCTCCGGCCCCCCCCCCCCCTCGTAGCTGTCTTCTTTGCTTGCTTGGATCCAACAGGATGTCAAGCCGGTGAAGCGAAAATGCCGACAGCCATTGGGCGGAAGTGGCAGCAGTTGCTTGTTTGCTGTCTGTTTTTTTTTTTTCCGTGGGCCGTCTCACCCCCGTTGGCCCTGGTCTAGACAGCTTTGCTAAGGAGAAATATCTTCTCCCCTAATGTGCGGCTACAGGAAAAAAGAGCCGGCCATTAGCGTCGTCTTACTGATCCTGAGTTAAGTCTGATCATGTTAATTGAAGGCTCTGATAGCGATGAGTGCTTAGTTGATGAGGCAGATATTTACTGGCATTACTTACGGGGCTTTCTATGAGAGCGCTGATGTGGAAATACAAAGATACCCCATGATAAGAGCACAACTAGTGATGTATCATGGCTCTTTGTATATTTGAGAGAATTGTGATTATCGACAACAATGTGTCATCCAGACATTATTCAGTATTCACAAAAGATAATGAACATTCTTTTGCTTTGGGATATTGTTTCGTAAATATTTTTTTCTGTGGTTACCCTTTATAAAAATTGCTTTGAAACAGTCAAAATCATGTATGTTATTGTCGGCAAAAATCTTATTTTTTTGTGTTGCAGATACAGTTAAAGGTTAATTGTGTAAATCTGATATAGAAATGGGAAACAAATCATGGTCTGTCGATTACAGTGTATCACAAAAGTGAGTACACCACTCACATGTCTGCAGATATTCAAGTATATATTTTCATGGGACAACACTGACGAAATGACACTTTGACACAACGAAAAGTAGTCTGTGTGTTGCTTATATAACAGTGTAAAACACAGTGTACACACATTTTCCCCTCAAAATAACTGATTATATAACAATTACTAGCTAAACCCCTGGCGAAAAAAGTGAGTACAGCCCTTAGTGAAAGTTCCTGAAGTGTCAATATTTTGTGTGGCCACCATTCTTTTCCAGAACTGCCTTTACTATCCTGGGCATGGAGTTTACCAGAGCTTCACAGGTTGAAACTGGAATGCTCTTCCAATCCTCCATGAGGACATCTTATATTAGATTATCTTATAAACTTTTAGACTTCACTTTTGTGATAAACTGTGGATGTAAAAATCCATTTTTTAGGACAGTTTTTTCAGTCATTTTTCTGTTCTTCTTCTTCCTTTTTCTTCAAATCCTTTCACATCCCCTTTCATGGTGGCGTAAGAACAGCCACCAGGCATCTATCATTCACACCAATTGCTTTCACACTCAAAGATAATGTCAAAATAATGGTTGATGCTCTTCACTTGACATGTGGTAGACATCTTTGTTCGGATCGAATCACCTTTTTTTCAAATGGTGCAACAATAAAGACTGATATATTTACATTTTCTTAGTCTCATGCCTCGTGCCAAAAAAAGCCGCCTCATGCATTTGATCAGCGGAGGTCGAAGCTAAATATAGTCTCGTAACACTACCTTATAAACAGCAATTGGATTTAGTGTCGCAGAGAAATGACACACAGCAATCTTCAAAGACAGTCATCCTCTCTCACTCAAATGTCAGCCCTTTTTTATCTTCTCACTCCGTCTTTTCACCTCATTCTTGGGCCTGCCTTTCCCCGGAGCTGAGTAGTCATATTCACCTTGGTGGCTTGCCAGTCGCTTGGCGGGCGGCAGGATGTGTGTTCCGCGCACACAAGCTTTTAGTTTGATTACATCCGTCCTTTATTATTTATTTTTTGTAGGATAACCATAAACTAGGATGTTCTACTCCTCTTGTCTTCTGTCATCGACACGCTTCATCGGCTGGAAATATTGTCCGATGTCCTCATCGCCAAGCTATCTTGGTGGCGGAACTCCAGTTGACGGAGGATGAGAGCAACAATGCTAATGAAAGTTTTGTTACTTATTTCTGCTTTTTAGCACTTCAACAATGTTAATGAATAATCAGAAAACTCGAGGAGCTCATGATACACGGCTTTTAAATACACTGGAATTGATACCAAGAACTGAACCAGTACATTCAGAGCATCTTAACCACAAGCACGACTCTTAATTCTGAGAAAAATGACCAGGCTATGTTCAAAGACACAGTACAAATGGGAAACAAATCAAGGTGCTTCATAAACATGTAAATATTAGGACAATTTCATAATCCAAAACACATTAGGTGTGTCCCAAATCGTGCATTTTCTGCACTTACGATTAATATTTTAAGTGCACAAGTGCGTCCCAATGAGCAGTATGTGAAAATGAAGTGTGCAATGAGCACTCAATTGGTGCACTCAAACGATCGGAAAAGTGAGTGTGGATCGATGGACACCTACCACCCTCAACGGCCGCCATCTTAGTGACGTAGATGGCGCTAAACAGAAGATACGTCACTGAGGAAGCGTCTTCGGAGAAGAACCCGACGTAAATGTCTTGAGAAAACACTAAATTTACCACAAAAACAACACAACAGCAGTAATAACAAAATGAAGCACAACTTAATAACTTGTTTCGATTGCCGAAAGCGATGTCAAGTGGCGGTGATAGATTCCAACAGCTGTTTTAAATAAGCGTACAAAAGTAGTAGAAGAAGAAGCTGTCGATTCATTTCCAATAAGTGTGTAACAGCAGAGTTTGATTTGAGACAGTACTACCCTGTTGAGATTTGTACACTGGGAAAGTACGTGCACTGTCCTACAGAGTACTGTAAACAAGAGCAATCGTCTAGTTAGTTTATCATGTCTTTGGTCAGAGCTGGGCACTTGAATGACACCGCTAAGAAGCCATTCAAGTACATGACAAATCCTTCAAAACCTTTCTAAATCCATATGGAACAGCGGTGAACACCACCATAATTCACTGATCCATCCCTTCCAACATGAGAATTGTTCAAAGCAATATCATAAGAGGTATTTATCAAATGAATAGATTGCTTTTTCCAACTGTTGCACTTCACACAAACTCCTGATGGAAGATTTACATGAACGCAGTATTACTACTTAGTGGTAAAATAGGTCAGAAAAAAAGTGAGCCATTATCATAAGAGGGGCAGATGTTGTTGAAATTCACAGGATCACAAATGCCAAGGCATGAAAAGAAGCTCTACAGTCAGTAAGAAGTTGTCTTTTCTCCTGCCCAACGGGTAAATCTGTTAGATATGAAATATTCTGTTTGTGTCTGACGTTTGATGCTGTTGAAAAAAAAAATACTTTTGTTCGATTTCAAAGCGTGTGAGGAGGAAAATAAGAAAGAGCCGTGTTCGGTCCATGAAGGACGTCAGTGCTGAGGTAGACGGTCCACAGGAAAACAAGGTGGACGGCGTAACTAAGTGGCCGTCGTGGAGCTCGGATCGGCATTGATTATTTGATTTCCTGCGCTCTTACCTGACATCCTGCGAACTGAAAGGCACCACGTGGATCCCGAGGGGCCCTCCTTCATTGGACACCTCCACCGGCTTCAACATTCCTCTGCAACACCATGATGGATGTGGTTAGTAGGCGGACAAGAACGAGGCGTTTGTGAATTTAAAAAAAAAACACACAATACCAAAGCGGACACATGACAGATGTATGATGGGTAAAATGGTCCGGTGGGGGAAACGCTTGCATTGTGCCTTTTCGACACAGTTATAAATTAGCGTGTCGTGCCTGGCGGACCCCGGGGTTGATTAGGGACCCAAATGAAGACCCCAATTAAGTGATTAGATCAGATTGTAGCTCAGGACGACAGTAGATTAATTGAAAAAATGTGCGACAAAAGGAGGGAGGGGCGGAGGAGGAGGAGGCCCGACAATGATGTGCTGAATTACGCAGACGAGTAGCCGCTGATGCAGATGGATATTAATTGATGAATCCAGATGTTATATTTGAACCACGGAACCATTAAATAAGTCGACCCATCAAATTATCTTTCTTTTCACATACTTGTATTCTACATATTCACTGTGAAAATAAAGGTTCCGGCGACTCACTGAAGACTGAAAACAGGTGAATGGTCCAACGCCGAGTCGGCCCTGCCGACGGGCTCGATCCTCTCGATTCTCCGCTCGTGTTTCCTCTGCTCCTCTTCCTCCAGCTCCTGATGAGAGACACAACACAAAAAACACAGAGATAAGTAAAGGCCTGTTGCACACCTTGTGGCGCTGTTTGTCTGCGTCTCCAGTGCCTTTTAATTGAAAGTGTTCGTGAGAGTATCTGCTCTAAATCAGCTGACATGGGAGCGCTGATGCTAACTGCGGTGACGTCGCTTCTCAGCCCCAAAAAAACTCAGTGACTGTCATGACAAAGTGGGCCTGATCGATCGCTCCTCAGTCCGGTCCGGTCAGCCCCCCCCCCCCGCCTGCGATCAGGTCGGCAGAGGAGGGAAACGGTCACCCGACCCCCACTTTTATTTGTTGCATCCACTATTTTCATTGACTCATCTTCTTTCAGGGCCATTAGGCAGAGAGACCGGGAGGTGAAAATAACTGATGGCGGAATATAATAAACAATAAAAAGTTACATTCCTTTAATAACAAAACACAAGTCATTTTTGGATAGAATTCAACATAAACTAGAAAATAACTCAGAGGGTCTCTCACTAAACTAATAATCAACTGAATTGTGATTTATAGATATAAAGATATAGCTATTATATATATATATATAAATATTCTCTCTATCTATATATCTATCTATTTATATATATATATATATATATATATATATATATATATATATATATATATATATATATATATATATGTATAGAAAGTTTGCGAAATAAGTATAAAAATAAAGTATATATCTATCCATCCATCCATCCATCTATCTATTCCTAAAGCCCTACATATAGTTTGCCTTTTAAATGACGTAAATTGCTCGTACAACGTAAGAATATCATAAAGAAGAAACTCAAGAAGTTGCTAAGTTGCTGAAAATTATTTAAAGATTTGTGTATCATAAAGGTAATTGACAGTGCCTCCAAAATGTGGTCATCTTATACTTATACAATCAACACTTTCTAAAGATTCTAAATAAATATATAATAAGTAATAATATATAAATATATATATATATATATTTTTTTTAATGAGATACGGTATATAGCAGAGTAGACTTTTTTTTGGAAGTATGTAAAAGACAATGTTGAAATGAATTACTGCTGTTTTAAGGTGATATGAAGAGTTTGAATGGTTCTGTAAAGTTTAAAAACAATCACTTTAATAAAGTAAAATAAATAAAAATTTGTGAGCACTTCTTTTTACAATGTATGAATAAACAACCTACGAAATCATTTTGGCGGGAACCTATCAAAATGTTCTCAACAGCATTGAGAACCTTCGTTTTTATGACCATCTTCTTCCACTTATTGTTGTATGAAGCCTCATGAAACAGCTGATGAGGTATCATGATACAGTGTCTTCATTTTGAAAGACTAGATGGCACTTTCTTCTTTAAAATCTTTCACTGACTAATTCAATGAAACCTAGCATCATGTTCAAACTCAGAGTTCCATCTAGTGACCTTTCAAACGAAGACACTGTATCATGAAACCTCATCAGCTGTTTCATGAAGCCTCATTAATCCTCAGCTACCACTTACAGCGTCTTAGTCAAGTTCGCCAGAATCCATATATGAGCTCATCAAGTCAAGTAGCATCGATGGCATCAACATGTCTTTCCTAAGATCACGAACCAATGAAGCCACTGTTAAAAGACCAACGTGTTGTGTAGCCGTCGGATGAGAGAAAATCTGCAAAGTCAGAACGGATGCATTGAAAGAGCAGCTTGCCTTTAAGATAATGTGTGTGTGTGACTCGGCGTGTCGGTGGCGCTCCTTCACTCCCACATGTTTGGCAGACCTCGCTGAAATTCTTTTGTTAACCGCCAGCCTCCCGTTACTATCTCCTCTTAACGGAAATGTCAAGCCCAACCTAAAAGGTCTGGCGTCTTTATGGAAATTGATTCCCCTTTTCAGAGCCCCGGATATCTGCGGCCGCACAGCGCGCCGGAGACACTGCCCCCTATTTATTTATTGAAGTTCCTGATAAGGGGGGTTGTGGGTATGAAATTTTCATCAGCAGTCCACCTTGTGGGACCCTACCTGTCTGGGTTTATTTTTTTTCTGTCCCTCTCTCCGGTATGAAAATGAGTCAGTCAACCGGTCAGGACAGGCTATAATTACATTTCAGTGAATGTCCCCCAAGGATCCAATGCGGGGGCCATTATTCACGAAAGCTTCTATGACGACCCACTTTAGGCGAGCAGGTGAGACTCCACTTTTTTGTATTTAACAGCAGGTAAACGATGAGTAAGACAAAGAACAGGTGACTAAAAGGGCCAGTATCGCGTTAACACGTAATTAACTGAACCATAAAAGCTTCTCTCGGCAACAATCTTCTGTCATCTTGGCTCTGCTGAGTAACTCTGTTCTAACTTATTTAAGGGTTTTTTTTTTGTATTGTTTTTCTGTAAAAAATGAAGGTCAGCGGATCCGTTTAATAATTTCAGGAGGGGGTGTTACTTCCGAAATGAGTAGGCCTCTGAGATGCGTCGTCACGTAATATTTGTGATGCGGCGTCCTGCGGTCCAGCGCTGCTGATTAGACAAGAGTCATTAATAGGCTTTTAATTAGAGGGAAGATAAGATCTAATAAAACTCTTATGAAGCCTCTTATGACGGAGAAACTAATGGAGCAAACACACACACAAAGTGGCTTCAAAACAGCGTTTTTAATTACACAAATTGACCAGAAATAATGAAATAACTTGATGTATTGGATCAAATAAAATATGTATTTATTTAATTAAAATGTTAAAAAGTACATTCATTTGGAGATAATGTGCTCATTTAAAGCTAGAATGCAATACCTCCTACACAGAAGCATACGTTCATAAATATATATTAATCATGAATAGGTATAAAGAGAATACAAATATAAAGCTCTTAGTGTCAGATCTTACTTTGAAAAATATTGCAATGTTTTCAACAAAGTATTGAGAGTCAATTTGTCCTAAATAAAGGCCATTAAACTCAATTATTCAATCTCTTGAAATCATCTGAATGGATTTTTTAATTTAAAAGAAAATAAACTGAATTTGATGCAACTTAACATGTATTTCTGCTAAGGATATGTCAGTCATACAACAAGATATTGTTGCTTTTCTTTTTACATCAAAAACATAAATCCAACATTTTTTCAAGTACATAACAAGACTAAAAGGATTGTTGAATTGAAACTATACAACGTTCCAAAGAAGAATCCATTCCAACAAGCAAAACAAACCCAAGTTTCTTTTCTAAGCGATCAAGTTCAATCTTCTTCTCCTTCAAGCTTCTTTTAACGCTGTAACACTTTAAAAAAGGAGTTGAAGGTAAAAGCATTTCGATCCATCTCTGAATTACTTCCTTAAATCAAGTGGGAAAATCTATAAACCGAGAATTCCACTTGTTTTTTACTTTCTACACGGGCGGAAATCAATTGCGTTGAACTTGACTTACATCTCAGGAAGGATTTAAACACTCAGGGAAAACAATCGAGTGAGAGGCACTTTGGAACAGAGGCTTGAATTAGTTAAGTTAAGTTCCCAAAAGCCATTGAAAATGTTCTGCTCTTTGTGCCACAGTTGTGCTCTCTCGACTGAAACAGCTCTGAGTGAAAGGCTCAAAAAGAGAATCAACTTTTTTTTCAGTTCTTTTGTTGGTTAAATTAGAGGTTTTTAACTCTCTTTAAAGGGCACCTAATGTGCTGATTTAAGTTTCTCTTAAATTGTTCTAGGACCTCTATTATACTCATCAGTATGTTTCTTTTCGCACAAAACTCTCATTTAATAAAGATATTTACATTAGAAAATACGCTTAAGCCCCGCCCACTTAAAATGCTCCATTTCAGCTGAGACTAATCTCGTCCGAGCGACCACGCCCACCCTGCTCTGATTGGTCACAAAACACGAGTTGCATTCAAGGACTCGCGTGAATTTCAAACTCACCCCTGAAACTCACTTTATGTACATTAAAAACGAATAATAAAAACAAGGTTTGCTGCTTAATGTACACATAACAAAAACACCTAAAAGCAGAAGTAACTCTCACCATGTTTACGTAAATATTTATTTGGTTTCACGATTAACATGTAGATACTTAACTGTTTTAGGGCTTCTAGGGGAGGACACGTGCACCAGAGTGATGTCAGAATGTTTAATTTTAACCGAGAACTTTATTAAGTAATAACTTCAAAACGTAGCAACGTCATGATGAATGAACTACTGCATTTTGAAGAGGACGACTACAATATTTAGAACATGTGAATAAGTCAGGAGAGTTCTGTTTCACATTAGGTGCCCTTTAAGATGTAAATACATTTTTCCATTATCCAAAAGTTCTCTCTTTTAAGAAGCTTTTCAGTGGATTCTCCTGCTACAATGCGACACAAATCCCAGATCAACTGCATAAACCTTGACACAGTTATTCGGTTACTAAACGAGACCCATTTCAATGGCAACGGACGAGAATAATCTCAGAAGAAGCACGTGAAAGATGATCCTCGATTCAAATGGATAGCAAGTCAATTGACAACTGTTATTCCAAAAGCAGAATTCCACCCGTGGATGAAGAGAGTGGCTGGATTACGGATAGTTTCTGGCTTTCATACTTCGCTCAAGGCCACACAGCTGGTGGTGGGTATGGGGTCAAGAGTGAGGGAAGGAAGAAGAAAAAAGCAGAGAAGTGCAAAGTCGTGTAACTTCAAAGTCCTTGGACAGAGAAAAAAAAAAATAACTGGGGAAGATTGAAAAATATGTGGAAGGTAGCCTGGTCTGGAATGACACTTCGCTTTGGGAGGGGGGTTGTGGGTAAAAAAGACGTCTTGAGAATCTGTCAACTTCTATCAAGTATTGTAGTACACCGGAGTACTATCATGAACGTGTGTGTGTGTGTGTGTGTGTGTGTGCAGGGGAGTCCCTCCATTAGCCATGGGCGAGTACGACATGTACATGGGATGTGGGGAGGAGGGGAACAAGGTCCCTCCTGGGTCCATCTTTGGCATCAAGAGCTTAACAAGGAGCGGGTTCAAAGGTCACGGCAAATGGTGTGTTTCCAGCCACTTCCCCTTCCTTAAGGGTCCACATCTGTGTGACGGATCCGTGTGCGAGTCGGGCTCCTACCCACCCCTGTCGGACCCTCGAAAAAAAGGCTGTTCGGAGCCACGGAGAACAATGGAGAGCAAAAGAGCAGGATGTAAAAACTGTCTCGCCGTGAAGCGCCTCCGAAGCTGAAGGAGACGCGCCATTAAACGGAGTAAAATAGCTGATGAAATATTTATGGCAAAACCTTTCTCCTATAATTAGCGTGAACGTTTGACCAGAAGAGTCAATGTTTACAATAAGCTGCTCAAGCATTCGCTTATAAAGTCCCTACTACCGTATATACCCGAGTCGATTATATAGTACACAACAATCCAGATGTTGTTCAACCACATGTGTATGTCATGCTAGTAGCGTGTACTTTGACACATATTCAACCCCAAAAAAGAGATAACGCTTCATAATGTATTTGTTGTGTTACTTGTTCTTCTAATTCTACTATGTTTGGGGGTTTGTTTTGTTTTCACTTTGTGTCACAAATGACATGAATATAAGGTAGTAGTTAACACTAACCACCAGACTACTAGTGATGCTAGCTTAGCCTCGTCGTTGAGGGGCAACACTCTTTAATAGCAAACAATGTAAGGTGAACAGTAACACATTTGTTACATTTGTTAGCTTTGGAAAGATCTTCCTCTCTCTCTGTGTTTGATGATCTACTGACTCCTTCAAGAAACATCTTAAGACATTTTTATTTGTTCAGGCTTTTCCTTGATTCTCTGGAACTCCTGTGTTGTTCTCGGTGTTATCTTGATCTTTTTGGTATATATTTTATTGAGTTCAGTTTTGATAGTTTAAGCGCTTTGTGAACCTGGTAATATAAATTACTTACTTACTAACATTTGCTGGGCCAGTGTTTTTTGTGTTATTTGTTTCTTTCTAGTCAATTGTGATGGCATCAATAGGAAGCATCTGCCAGAAAAACACAGTTTAAATAATAATCGTTTTAAACATTTGCACTACTTTAATATTTTCATTGATTTTTTTTTGCTAACAGAAAAGTAGACGTACCTGTATTCTTCTGGCCATTATAGTCGAACTAACCCTTTTAAAATGCCCTCGTTGTTATATTAAACAAGTTCAGTGGTGGTGTCGCATATTGTTAGATATTATTCATGTTATACTTCACTATCTTTTTTATTTATATTTATTATTGTATAATAAAATACAAAATAAACACCTTTATCATGTGGTACATATTTATTATATTTATTTGTCTTATATTGAATTGTTCTTTTGGTAAAAAGTTGGATTTGCAACATACCGGTTGTCCTCTTTTTATTATTCAAATGGACAATTGACGATCAAAGTGTCAATATAAATGGCAATATGCGTTGAAAGTGGCTATACGGCTAACCAGGGCGAGATGGGAACAGACAGACAACCACTCACAGACACACAAATACATGCAGACAATTTAATCATCTTGAATTTATGTTTTGGCCTGGAGGACGTACAAAAGAAGGAATCTTCCAAACACAGTTGCCTCGAGCTGGATTCAAACCATCATCTGCACTTTGTTATTCAATCAAACTGTCAGTGGGACTGATGCTTTAAAGATGAAGGTCTGCAACAATGAATGCTTCGCAACAGCTGCTTTAAACAACCCTCACATCCCTTATTCTACCGCGGTCCAGCCGACCTCATAAAGCCTCTTCTGTATTCTCGTAATTATCCGACGTTCTGCCAGAAAGATAATCCTACATGGTGGCAGACATAACATCCATCATCTTCCTTTAAACAGCAGCTGAAACTTCAAAAACCATCTCAGCAGCCTTTAAACAACAGTGATGGATGAGCACGACGGCGCGCCAGGAAGTGTCGCTTCGACCACACTCGGGTTCTTCGCCCCCCCCGTGTTACAGAAGCTCCTCCATCCTTCATATCCCGGGCCCTTACAGCAAACTGCCATTAGAGGGCAATTAGGCCACAAAATGGTCGCGGTGATTAGATTTGACATGATTGTTGCACTCAGTGACCCGGGCCCCGCCCTCCTCCGCCCGCCTTAACCCTTTGTGCGTTCAGCCACCCATTGGACCGCCATTAAAAACAAACCGATGCCTCAGAGCTATACTTGGACGGAGGGACACTTATTTGAATTTATGAGGGAGATAAGAGAACAATATGGTCGGGTCATCAAAGAGTAAAAGTGGTTAGTGGATGATAAATCAGAACGACCAGTGTTGTTGTAACCACACGATTACTAAATGGCATTTAATGGTTGTCAACAAACAGTTTCAGTGTTTAGTTTTTTTATCGGTTTTTTTTCCGATCACTATATAATTGTGTTAATATTTGTTTAAGAGATAAAGGAGAATATACAAATGGTTACGGAAATCTACTGGGAATAGGGATGAGTATTGCTTAATTTTACCAGTAAACAATTTGCTTTAAACAGAACCTAAATAAAGGTGATTATATAATGGAAGATGTGCAACACTTTCCGGAAATGACTCGACAGCTTCTTCTTTTACTACTTTATAAGGCTATTTCAACCGACCGTTGGAACCCTATCGCCGACACTTGACAAAGTTTTTCGTCAGTCGAAACAAGTTCTTACGTCGCGTTTCACTGTGTTATTATTGTTGTTTTTTGGCAAAATGAGTGTTTTTTTCGAGACAAATACGTCGATATCTGCTCCAAAGACGCATCGTTTCAGTGACGTACCTTCAGTTTAGCGTCATCTACGTCACTATGATCGAGCCACACTCAATTTCCAGGCCGTTTTAAGTGCGCCAATTGAGTGTGCATAGTGCACTACATTTTCGCACACTGCTTAGTGTCAACGCGCTTGTGTAATAATATTAAGTGTAAGTGCAAAAGCGCGAGATTTGGGACACACCATGGCTATTTTTACTTTACTCTACTCGCTACAATACTTGCTTTTACATTAGCTTTTACGCTAACTAGTGACTGTCATTTATTTGTTGTTTATTAGTAACTGATTTTGGTTAATAAGCACGTTGGAGGAAGGACGCGAACCCTCTTTATTCTCCAGTCTTAAAATTGTTGCGCTCTATGAACTTGGCCTTTTTTCTACAACATACCCTTTTTAGACGCCGAGTCATTTCGATGTTTAAAGTGTATAGAGTTGAACGGAAAACCTGGCTACCAAAAAGTTTTAATTCATTTCCATTTGATTACAAACAGACCTCCCCTTCTATTTAATTAAATCACCTGATTTGTAGTTTGTATGGTTGTGTCGTAAGTTTCAGGTTTTCGTGATTTGGATGTGACTCGGCTCCAGGACAAAACAACATCTTCCTAAAACATAAAGAGATGTAGATTCGAAAGAGCCAATAAAAGCTCCTCAGTCAAGGATTTGCTCGGAGGAAATTACGGGGGAAAGGACAGGTTCCTAATGCTGTTAAGCAAATTAGATCAGAGATGTGAGCCTGCATTTGTCCACATCAGGGAGAGGGATGGAGATATATGGAAGGGTCGGAGTAAAACCTGGACAGCGTTGGGCTGACATTTGAAAAAAAACAAAAGAAAAACAAAGACCAATCTCTCCCTCTCGCCCACTTATTCTCCCTCTTTGTCTCCTTCCCCCGTGATGGAGGTAAACCTGCTCCCTGGAATACATCATCTCCCGGCGTCTGCTCCACATCAGCCCCCCGACTGATCTATCAATGACACGGCCGCCTGTGCCTTTGCCCACTGTATCATTAAATTGTACTTTAATTAAATTAGGCCTGCTAATTATGAGGGTTTAAATCAATCACCAGGTCAATAACAAAGACCCAGAGCGGACGGAGAGGACTGAGACTTTTCCCAAACCTCATCAATAACAACCACAACTGGATCCGACAGCTGCAGTACGAGTAAGCCGGAAGGTTCAGACGGATCGGAGTTACGGGGGGAATTGAGTTATCGGCGGTTGCTTTTTGTTCGGAGCACCATTTTAGCAGCTCCGTTTGAATACAGTCAAAGTGTTCCATTGCGCTGAGCATTTTGCATTAGAATGACACTTCAAAGGCACGTTTAAAGCAGATTTAGACTCTCCGGTGCATAAAAGAATACTTCAAAGCGGATATTATGACTTCTCCGACACCTGGCTTAGGTGATTCCGAACAGATAATCCTGCTGGGTGAGCGAGCAGCCTCGCCGAGGCGGATGGTCCCGGCTGTATCCGCCGTCTTTAACCATGCATTAGAAGGAGCTCTGTGGCGCTTTTCGCAGATTAATCATCATTTTGAGCTTATTAAGTGGGAGGACGGACTGCTTTCCACCGCTCAGAATGTTTAATCCATCTTTCAAAGTGTGAAGGTCAGCGAGCAAATGTTACCCCCTTGAAATAATAGCGGCAGTTTGAATTTCAATCAGAGCCCCCGTAGTTCAGCAACGGGTACTAATTAAATTGATTTCATCTTTTTAAATAGAACAGCAAACTTCTTTATTTTAAGGCATTGGAAAGGCCACTCGGGAGGACATTTGTAATACGAATATGAAACAATATACATCAAGTCAAAGTATAAAATTGGACCAATACTACAATATTGGCTCATGGTAATATCAGACTAGATTAATAAGCACTTGAATATTGTTTTTTTTTTATTATGAATGGTAAGTATCCATTTTTTAAATAGAAAGACTCGGAGTAGCGCTACCGGTCGCAGCAGGAGTCTGGTTCTGCTCGAGGTTTCTGCCTTCTAATAGAAAGTTTTTCCTCGCCACTGTCACGCCTGGATTCACTCATTGTTGAGTTGCTGTTTTTTTTGTTTCTCCAATATAGTCTTCCTTAAAGTCTCTTGAGACAACTTCAATATAAAAAAAACACTTTGAATTAAATTGAATTAAATTCTCCCCGTTTTGCGTGGGTTTACTCTGGGCACTCCAGTTTCCTCCCACAGTCCAAAAACATACAGACGTTAATCAAAAACTTTGGGAAACTGTCCATAGGTATGAGAGTGTGTGTGAATGATTGTTTGTTTTTGTGTGTGCATGCTTTCCAGGGTGTCCCCTACCTCTCGCCCTATGATACTGGGACAGGCTCCAGTCTCCCCGCGACCCCGGTAAGGGATTAAGTGGTAGACAATGAATGAATTAATAAATTAAAGCTTGCAAAAAATAGGGTGATTTGTCAAGTATCTCCTGAAATATAGTCCAACTCTCCTCTTCCAACAACCTTGGAACAGTTGTCAAACATGCCAACAATTAAAGATGAAATAGACGGATGGAAAGACGAATGAAAGTCCAAATGAACGGATGAAAGAGACGACCAACTGACCGACCGACGAACGAAGGACAAACCGATTGATGGAACGACGAGGAAAAAAGACAGAAGGGCAAACAAACGGACGGAAGGACAAATAGACGGACCTTGAAAAAAAAAAAAAAAGAGAGATGGACGGAGAGAAAATCAGAGGCGAAAGTCACTAGCATATGGACAGAGGGAGACAGAAGGACAAATAAATAGATGCAAGAAAGCATTGAAGGTAGGAGGAATAGAAAGACGAAAGGACAAACTGATAGACAAACAGTTAAACAGACGGATGAAGCAGAAAAAAACAAAAATGGCAAAATCTTGTTTGAGGAAATAATGGTAAATGGTTGTAACCAGACCTTTTATCCAATATTCATGAATTTCATTGTACGCTCTTATGTGCATTATTTTCAACCACCTTTTTTTTAACATAGGCAGCAAACCCTACTCACCAGGCAGCTCAGTATGTAATAACTGACATGGATAATAACCCCGGTGCGGGTGAATTACTGGTCGCAGCAGTTATTTCAATGCAAATGTCCAATCAGCGACTCGTAATCATCTTACTCACACAAGAATCTCATCACTTTCTCCATTAGATACCTCCACACTCCGAGACCCTGCGCCCCACAGTAAACAGAAGGAAGATGATGTGAACGGTGTTGGACGACATGAATAATTAAAAGGTGAGTCCATCTCTGGCGCACATCGCAGAAAGTCATTTGAGGAGGTTTACATACTATCTACAAACGCTGATCCACTTTTGTCCACTGCTTTGTTTGAGCAAGGCTGAGAGGGGAGATGGGAGGGTTTCTGGGGCGAGGGGCTCATCTGCAGTGTCATGGGAGCAGTGGAGACCGTGAGAGGGGGGGGGGCAGCTTCATTTCGTTTTAATTGGAAGCTGAAATTTGTGGATAAGTAGGAGACAGAAAGCCATTTTGGCCAAGCCTTTGCTCTCAGTCGGGGCTAAATGAAGAGGGCTGTTTGGAAATGGGGGTCTGTGGACGGCCAGTAATGAAGAGAAGTCCCTCAAGACCAGGTCAAAGCTGCAGCAATTTAGAGTTGAAGATCAGCGTGTGAGGGTTTCTGAGAAGAGATGGGAGGGGTAAAATAATAATAATGGCTAAGTTAAATTAAAATTTGTTAATTAATATGATACGAGAAACAGACAAACTATATTTAGTTTCTCCATTATTACCCATTTTGATTGAGGGGAAAAAAAACACAAAAGCTATGAATCCCTATTGGATTCACAAGGCTTTTATATTGGACCCTCTGTCTTCGTAGAGGGAAAAAAAATAAAGTTTTCCCAGCTTGATCGCAACACATCACACATGATATTTCAATCCATTCTGACAGCTGCACCTCAGACATGTTGCGTTTTTTTTTCATCGAGCGGCTCGTCATGCCGTCTAACATCTCGAGGAACATGACCACATAAACAGTTGTCGTGCTCGTGTCTGTTCACACTCCGGTCATATTGCCACGGAGCGAAACTCAGTGGGAGTTGGGAATGGTGGAGTCAGAAACCTCGGCACAAGCATCTACATGCATCTCCGCCTCACTTCTCCGAATGACAAGAGCTATTGGGGGGGTGGGGGGGGGCATTGCTTCTGATAGAGGACATGAGAACGTGTTGAGAAGAAGCTCAGCAGGAGGCCGTTTTAGAAAACAGTCCAACTGGCTGGAATATCTAAAGCATCAAGAGCGACTCATGCAGACGGACAAATACTGAACAGAAGAACGACAGAAAATAAGTCACATGTGGCCCTTTGACTGTATTCATGTGGCCCTCAAGAGGTCAGAGTAGAACATAAACATAATTTCCGACAGCTTACAATTTAATATTGCGTTAATTATTGTGTTCACTCTAAATATATATAGAATTTTATTTGTTGTTTCTGATTTTTTTCCTTTTTTTTTAAGATTTCTCACCCATCGAAATTATTGACATCCTATTTAGATGAAAAAATTATTTTCCCATCAGTTTCGCTTACATGAAAGGTTTATAAAAGTGTTTTGACATAGTCAGGTTTATTTTTTGCTGATATTTCTTTCTTTACTATTCTTACTTGCTTTGTTTTTTCAAAGTTTTTCCATCATATTTTAGCTCTTCGCTCATTTGGATTGACGGCCCCTCACAACAGTATATGATGTGGCCCCAGAGGAAATTTAATTGCCATGAAAGAACAAGAGAGTGAACAATAGATCTTTAAATCTGTCAATTAAAAGATGAACGATTATATTAGTCGTAGAAGAAAGTATGCTTGCAATGGAAGACGAGTCATCAACTCCAATCTTCTCCTTTTAGTCTGGAACGGTGAACCACTTTATATTTACCACCCAGTGTGTCAATTCTGTGCTGAATAAATGTTGATTTTCCACAAAACGTGAAAAAGGTATTTCAGAGAACGACTCGCTATATTCACGGCACCACAGGAGGGCACCAACATATGACAAAATTACTGATATTAAAACACACACGGCATCAGTTCAAGCAGCCACTCCTCAGGAAATTGTTTGAGAGTCTGTATTTCTTCGTAAGATAAGTGTTATGGTTCCCCCCCGAAGGAAGCTTCGCCGCTTATGAAGAAAATAAATTAAACTTCCAACTGTGTCAAGTGTAAGACCGAAGCTCCCAAACTATACATAAAATCATAACACTCGACTAAGACATTTTTTTTTTTTGCATCTGCAGTTTTGGAAATATTGCTAGTTATGATGTTTATACATGTTAATGTCAGTGTTGGGACTTTTGGAGAGATCGAGCCAGATGAAGATAATCGATCAAGATACTTAATTCATTAATTATGTAGTTATAATCTAGTTTAATGATATCAATATTGTGAGCTAAATCCATGAGTGTGTTTGATTGTTTCATTTAATTGGCTTTAATATATAATGAATGTATTTTCCCTCCACAAATGTACGAATACAAGATATAAGAAAATAAGTTTAAAAAAAAACTAAAGCAGAAGATTAAGAAGATATTAGCTACACAATATATTCTGGCAAAGTAGTTTCATAGCGATATTAGTGATGTTTGGAGCATCTGATGAAATTCAAGGGCAGGAAGTGCTACTACGAGTATGGGAACAACTATTGGTATTTTAGATCTCGGGTTAAATATTCGGAAAAAAAACAAAGTTAAATTACACAGGTTTACGGAACATAATATCATATAAAAAAATATTTATATTGATTTCTTATTAATAAAAAGTTGACCTTGGTACAATTATTTCCAGTTTATTTTTTTTTATAGATACATCTTGTTACTATATTATTATTTTTATTTATTTTTTACTAATAAAAACACAGTAATTATGTTTTTAATCTGCTTCAATATGGAACCAATCTCGTGTTTTTTTCACAGAGATTTACAGTCATGAAAGATATGAATAAGACCATCCAAGTTTTCTTCTTTTTCTTTTTGACTTTAAGTACTAGAACGACTGAAGGTAGATTTGTCTGGACAAAGATGATGATAGAGTCGTTCACAAGAGTTTGATTCAAAAGCTAAAATCACATTTTACATCCATGGTTTCCTTGAAAATCACATTTGAGTTCCTATATCAATAGCAAAGATATTGTATTGACAGATTTGGGGGATTTTATGCTTTCTTTTCTGTCCATGAGTCACATGACACACACGGAAGTTACTCGATTAAATAACTATTGTTTGATACTCTTGTCATTATCTCCACTTCATCACCTAGCCATGAATGAATTAGACATAAACAACCAACTAAAACACATTACAGCAACTTTTAAAGGTTGAAACGGCAAATATTATCTCTTTGGGTTTTCAAGCAAAAGGGGTATGAATGCAAAGACTTACATCTGTTAAAGTCAATCATTTCGATCATCAGTTTCTTAAGGAACCACCAACACTGACACGGATAAAAGGAAAACAACGAAAAAAATGTGTTTTTTCTGACATTGAGTGTTGAAACAAATATGATCGTGATTAAAGTCAAGTTGTGAAAAGTCCACAAAACATGATTTAATAAATTAAATCCAAACTACTGGGGAGGAAATAGACTTTTTTCTTTCTTTTTTTTATCACTTGAAGGAATAATAGAGTCTGCATGATAATCTCTCTGCCTTGTTCTCTGTCCACGCTGCTTGGGCTTCGTGCTGGTGCCACGGTTTTATTCCCTGAAGTCATTATTGTCTTCTGCAAAGGTGCCCCGGCTCCCTTTGAGTTGTGGGTAATGAGCTGGCACCCCCCTGCCTATGTTCAATTATTCTCATTGAAAAAGTGATTTCTCACTCCACGGAGCAAATCGGAGAAGGCGAACGCATGAACTCTAATCAAGAATTAACACGTTCAAAACTGGTCGGGCGGGGAGGGAAATAAGCTGTGATACTGTAGCAAAAAAGGGGGTGTACACGAGAGACCGTCGAACAAGGTGATGCTTTTTTACGGCTATAGAACCTCAGTGTCAATCATTTTTGTGCTGAAAACCCTAAAGTTAAGTGAGTTAAAAATGAGCTTTTATGGTTCAAACGAGTGTAGACCAGAAGACTATGTCATGTATAGGTCAGTGTTTGACTGTACACATTAGTTTATTACCTTTTTTCAAAGCATACCTTCTACCTTTTACCACACATAAGTAGAAGCAGTTCTAAATGTGCAAACAACTACCGCGGTAAAATATGTCTCCTTTCTAAACTGTAAAATATGCAACTCAAAGTGTTTGACTTGAGTAAATGATCCGGTCCATAACTGACCCGAATCCACAGAAAACCATTTATGATGTCAATATTTCAGACTCGGGTTTTTCGCCCAAAAAGAAGAAAATTTGCACTTTCATCAATGAAAGTAAAAACAGCTTGCAGGGGTCAAAATGTTGCACATTCATCATTCCAGCCGGTGAAGCTCAACGTGCACGGAGAAGGGGAAAAATACATTTTTGACTGACAAGACAAAGACTTTTGGAAGCGATTCTAGTCCAATTTTCGGCGGAACGCTTGTGCCATGTGCCAACTTTCTGCCTGGAGGGCATGAGGAGCGGAGATGTTGGGTGAAACAGTAGACACGTCGGGAGCGTTCCTCAGTTGGATGTCATTATAGAACATTAAAATGATTTAAATGCGCACAGGAGTGGATACCCAAGTGTCAAATAAGTGGCGGTTAATATCGAACACATGTGAAAGAGATTCAAACTACATCCAGAAAAAGAAACCCCTTGAAAGTCAAGTTGAGGAAAAAATACAATTTATGGTTATTTGATGTCATCGATACAAGATATTCTGTTTCCATCTTGGTTTTAAAAGTCTTTGATATACCTCAATTTCGTCGGGTTATTACCGACAACCTGGGCAGTAAAGAAGCGCTAACTACGCATGGCTGGGTCACCTTAAACTCCTCCAAATCCTCTTAAATCACACGGATCATCATCTTTTTTTGCATCTTACCACTGAGACCATCCACGGAGTATTTATACTGTAAACCTGCCATGATTCATAGCCAAGTTGTCAAGGATTCAACAAAAACACTCTCAAAACCGGGGCATTTTTTTAAATACTTAATATTTGTTATCCGGTAGACAAAAATGGAATTTAGAAATTGGCCTCTGCTTCCAGGTCGGGAGGAAGTCAACTTGTGACCTTTTTGTGTGGGGTTTGTATATACTGTGGTGGGTTTACTCCGGTTTCCTCCCACAGTCCAAAAACATACATAGAGAACTTTGGGAAATGGTCCGTAGGTATGAGTGTATGTGTGAATGGTTGTGTGTCTTTGTGTGCACTGCTGTAGACTGGAGTCCTTTCCAGGGTGTTCCCTGTGTCTCGCCCAAAGAAACTTGTAAAGGCTCAAGCCCCCTGTAACCCCCTAAAGGGATTAAGGAGCAAGGAAATCTTTCTAAAGCAATGCACGCCAGGTTTTTAAGTCTTAAGTGCAACTTTTTTTTTAAGTGGCAAATATCCTTTTTGTTGAATATTTTCTTATTTTTTTTATTTGCAAAAGCTTGTGTAGTTCTGCTTCAAAGAGAGTTCTGGTTACAGTTTTTGCCAATTTTTGGATAAATTCAAAATAACTTTTTTAACTAAGCTCTGAAAATTGCAGCATGAAACCTCATGATTTCTATACAATATACTGTATACTAGTGATGGTCTGATGAAGCTTCATGAAGCAGTGTCTTTATTTTCAGAGTCCACTAGATGGCAGTCTCTGCAGTATTTTACTGTTCTAATGAAACATCACATCGTTTTTCAATTGATGGCGCCACCTACTGACCTCTGAACAACATGACACTGCTTCATGAAGCCCGTCACTACTGTACTATACTATTGTGTACTTTCATTGTTTTATTGCCCAGTTTTCCAAACATTAAAGAGTGGAATGAGCTGTACTAGTACTTGCTGTACTCAAAAATATAATCCAGACAGTCTTGAAATAAACTTGAAGAGGTAAAATAAGTCAACCTTAATATAACTATGTTGATAAAGCTGTTGTTATTCTTAATTCACAATGTTATCGGTACAAGGTAAAAAATAACTGTTTAGGAACTTAAGAATGCAACTCTTGAGTCATGGAAGTTGTTTAAATACATTGATCATAGTTTATGCTGTTTTTCTTTACATTTTATTTTTTTTAGTAGTCTGAAATAAACTCCTTGGCAGAGGCATGTGGGGTCTCAGTGCTCCTATAGTGTCTCATGTTGTGCAAGTTTTCTTGGAACTTTTGTTAGAGCTTGGATATGCCACCTAAATTACATTTTAGAGATTACAAATATAGTAGCTTATATATTCAAAAATGAGCTTCAGCTAAAATAAGATCATTCAATTTTCTCACGTAATAATTTTAATTTAAAATGTTCGGAAAAAACAAAGAATCCTTGTCTGGAGTGCAAGACAATTTATCAAACTGTAATTTAAAGAGAAAAATAATTGTCCAACTGCTACCTGTTGAAACGCAGAAAAACAACTTTTTGCATATAAATGGCAAATTTAAAAAGTGACAAAAGGAGGTTTTAGAAAACATTGATATGGGTTTGTCTGAAGCCTAAATCATTCCAAGTCTAATCTGTCTGGTAACAAACTTGCACAGCACGACAGGTTAAACAGTGGCAGGCTACAGTGCAGCTGATAGGGTGAGAGAGTGTTGGCACCTTTCAAGAAAACGTCTGCTGTCGCCTCTTCTGCTCCACAGAGATAAGAGGTGAAACATAATTTGCACTATTCTCCATAAAGTCAGACAGAGAGAAGAAAAGGAACAATCAATAGGTGTCTCTATGAACAGGGAGGGCAAGGAACACCGGTGCAGCATGAAACTTTGTAGCTAAAAAGAAAATACACACCACTTTTCCGCTTATTGCTCTAAGAAAGTTCTTCCTTGTATTTCTTCTCCTTGAAAAACTTCTCTGCCGACATTCTATCCTTGGAAACCGGTTTCGTCTTTCGTGTACTTGGAAGCGAGACATGAAGGTCGTTCTTTTATTCCTGCTGTGTGTTTTTACTAATAAAGTTAGAGTGAAGCGAATCTATTGAATGAAAAGGTTTAACCAGGGATTATTTTAATGTCTATATAGGACACGGATGTCGATCTAAACTATGCACCTATTTTAAAGTGTTCAAGTTTAGCTTGACTGCAGGAGAATGTTTGGCTTTTTATTGGGTGTGAGATTAAGTTTAAAGGGAAACTAATGTGTCTTAAATTGATCTTGGACTATATTGTATTATCAGTATGTTTTTGTTTTTACAAAACTCTCTTTTTATCGAACTATTAACATTAGAAAATGTGCTTAAGCACTGCCTTAAACCACCTTTTTTTCCTTTTTTTTTCAGGAGATGAAATCTTTACCCTTATCATTACCAGAGAGCATACACACTAGAAGTTCTTGCGATATTTACCCGAACTACTTGATGTCTGTATCGCTAGTTATTCTTTAAACTTCTGCTGCTATTAAGCTTAAAATATAGACTTGTCTCTTCCAGGCTTCAGTACAAGATGGACGTTACAGACGAGCAGTACGGAGGTATTTGGATGTTTTTAAGCGTCTTTTTGGACGAAGTTGAAGAAAAAGACAACAGACTTCCAGTTGCTACATTAAAATGAACAAACATGTTTGTCTTTAACTCTAAAAAGGAACGGATTACTCTGAAAATAACCCCAACTATTAGTCGACATGAGGGTGAGTAGAAAATGAGTGAAGTTTGAATTTTGGCTGAACTATCACTTTAAGTAACACATGGAACCACACATTTTTTTGCTTCCCCCGTTACATTAATTTTTTATTATGACAACGAAAAAAAAGATAAAGTTAGAAACGGTGCATGTTGTCATTTTCACACGCTTGGTTAATGCATGTGGTTTTATAGTTTTTATAAGATATGATGTGGTTGAGACGATATATTTTTAGAACTTGTTCAACCTGAACATTATAAAGTTTATTCTGTTTTAAAAGAAAAGGTGTGAGCGAGCGAAACATTTTATTTTGTTTCTTAATTTAATCACTGTTACTTTAAAAGTTTGTTTGTTCTCTAGCAACGACAAGATAAAAATATCACTGGCTGAATGGAAGCAACAGGTTCCAAATTCCTCTGTGCAATACGATGACAAACATTTTTCATATTTAATTTCTTATTCTAATTAAAAATTAAAGGCACATCGATCAGCAGAAATAAACAGAATACGCAGTACATTTTAAAGGGTTTAGTGCAAAAGTGCAAAAAAGGAGCAAGAACATTTTTAATAGCGAGATAAAATACACATTAAATACAGGTATGTACAATATAAAGATGTATAAATAATGAGATGCTCTTGATGAAAGAGTAGTAAAAAGCGAGAAGGATATTTTTGCTGAATTCTAATGGAATGAGTTTCCTTAGGAGATGCTACCAGTGGTGACATTTTCTAAGGATCTATTCAGTATTAGAAGAAAATGAAGGCAGGCTTTGTAATGTAATATTTGAGCTCCTCTGCTAGATTATCATGGATTGAGATGGTGGATCCATCATTCCACATATCTACCATTTTACGTATATAATCCACGTGCGTTATGAGCATAATTATTTGTTTGTCGTTTGAAAACTGCTCGTTCCAGCAGCAAACATCTCATATGAACGGGATATAATAAGAAACACTTCCCGGTACATCCAGTGGGAGTTTAATGGTCCCGACTTTCCTGTTCACTCACTAACAATAAGCATGTTCGGTTAACAAGCTCGACCTTTTGCCGACGCCTGAGGGCTTGGAGGAGCTGCTCTGGGTCCTGAGAGGGGAGGGTTCGGGGGGGAAAATAAATCACCAATGAACCTTCTGTGGTGAGTGAGGAGCCGCGACGTGCCGGCAGCCGCTCAACAACGGCGGCTCATTAAGTGAAGAGACGCCACTGCGAGGACGGACCGAACTGCCGAAGCTGCCACTCACGCTGAAAAAAAATCCACCATGTAATTTGCAAAAACAAAGCAGAATACTAGTCAACCTCCACGCTACAGCTGAATTGTTTTCTCGACATGCTTCTCACCCGTCTGAGTGACTTTTTAAATAATTGGAAAATTTTCTCCCGACGTATGGATACCACAATCAAGCTGACTCGGCTCCTTTAGCTTTAAAAAAAAATAGTCGTCCATGTGACCCGGCAACCTGCGAGGATCGCTAATTATTTACTTCATGACGTCAGGAAAACACTTCTCTGACGGTCGACCGCAAACTCGCTGACTCAGGAGTGAGTGTGTCGAGAAGCCAATAAACCCCGTTAGATGGCCTTTCAAAGACGAGAGCTCGGACAGAAGGAGCGGCGCCAGGACAAGACACTGCTGTGTATTCTCTTTGTGTTTTTCGCTCCACTCTTAAGTTGCCTGCAGCCTCGCCTCGGGGTCTTGGCTGTGTTTGGTCTTTACCGACAGGTGAGTCAGAAGGCCAGAGTCTGCAGATCTGACTGACCTGCACATATATTCCATCACGGTTGGTGTTAAACTGAAGGAATGGGAGGTAGTTGAATAGAAGGAGATAATAGGACATTAACAAGAGCAGGGTTTCCATTGGACTGTAATAAACCAATTAAAAAGGAGTGTAAATGGAAGAGACTCAATCTTAAAGGGAAAAAAAAGTATATTCTGAAAAAAACTGGCAAAGACACTAAAGTATATTATATAAGAAAAATATGATTTCATCTGAATAAGTAAAAGGTGGGTGTGTACGTGACTCTGCCGCCAGCCTCAAGTTTACAAGTTGAACTTTTTGCACTTTTGCGTTGACATTTCTCACAGAAACTAATGTGAAAACCCAACTTTCCCGACTCACTCGGACGTATCAAATGTTTAATCTTCTCTACAAGATGCAGTAAGTCTCTCATCATGACAATTTCTTAAAGGTATTACTTTTTAAAGTTCTTCCCCGTCCTTAATCCCAGCAAACAAAAGGTTACGACAGCCCATTATGACGTATTAATGGCTTCACTCCTCCTCCAGGCCAGCTGTAATCACGCCCCTATTTGTTTACACAACGAGTCCCTTGGAGGTGGAGACTTCCGAGATTGATTCACGAGAGTGACAAACCTCCATGTTTGACCAATCACAGAAAAGGAAAAAACTAAGGCTTTTCAGTAGGCGGGGCTAAAGCACATTTACTAATGTAAATATTTAAATCAAAAAGAAAGTTTTGTACAAACAGACACATACTGATGATTACAATAGAGTCCAACATCTATTTAAGACACACTTAAATCAACACATTGGTTGAACTTTAGCACCGGAAGTTGCTAACTTATTCATGACTGTTTTGTTTTCAATTTTGTTTTTTAACTTTCAAACAATTCTTAAGGTAAAAACAAACTAATATGATTATGGGATTTAGCAATTTACCAAGTTATTATCAACTTATTTTCGGGTATTAAAGCATATTTTTTGTTTATTTACCCTGAATAATAAAGGACTAAAAAAAACACCATCCAGTCATTTTAGCCACAGGGTGAGTAAAAACGTTTACTGTATATGTTTCCTAAAACGAACTGTGGAAAAGAAAGAAGGAAAAGTCTAACTTCTAATGTTCATTAGGATTTTCTCTTGTATTTTCTTGCTAAATAACACATTTAAACATATCCTCGTTACAATGAAAAACTATCGACAAGATGACAAACTCAAAGGTTCAATTTCATGTTCCGTCAGGAAACAGGAAAAGTCAGAAAATGGATAAAGTAAACAATATTATCATGAGAAACTTTGATCTAATTAAAGCGCTCTGTGTGTGTTTGACGCTCTACACGCTACATTATCGTGGCAGGAATAATAAAGCGTCGGCCGAGAGCCGGATCTAAATGTATACGAGCACACGAGCGGCACACAAACACCCCCATTAGCATCCGTGAGTAGCATAATAGGCCAAGGCTAATGTCAGCTGTTTATAAACCGCATCAGTCGAAGGCCGTCGGCAGATATATGGAGAGCGAGAGCATTTATGTGTCGGTTGACGTCAAGTTAAGCTAAGGTACTTCGGAATGACGAGATAATAGTCAAATGAATGTATGTTAAATCGTTTTTTGCGTCTCTGCATATATACATTTGAAAATTAAATATTTTAAAAAAATGTATTATATAAAGAAAAAGGTAAACTAAATATTAATAAACGTGCACAATTAATAATTAAGCTAATTGGAAAAAAAAGATTAATAAATAAACCAAAATACTATTTATTCTTAGTTTTGTTTTTTGAAATTGTGCAATTTAAAAAAATGCTAATAAATTAATTTATGTTAAATCTGTTTTTGCGTCTCTACACATATACATTTGAAAATTAAATATTGAATAAAAAAATCAAGTAAACTATATAAAGAACAAGGTAAATTAAATAAAAATAATGAAATGAATAAACATGCAAAATTAATAATTAAGCTAATTGAAAAAAAAGATTAATAAATAAAATAAAGTAATTGTAATGAACTACAACCAAAATACTATTTATTCTTAGTTTTGTTTTTTGAAATTGTGCAATTTAAAAAAAATACTGTTTTTAATATTTTTAAACATTGTGTGGATATAGGCAAGGTGAGTACAAACTATAGAATAAAAGGAAAGCTCTTTCCTTTATAAAATGCTTAACAAAAAAGCATCAAACTTGACATCAAACAAAAAAAAAATTAATATTATTTTTGCAAAACAATTGTTTACTATTGTTAACTTACTATCTTTATGTTGTTTTTTAAATTATAAATAGAGGCTTTATTGGAGTTCTTTCCAACCAGGAATGTGGAACTACCCTCTCGTACCTACAGAAAGCCATTTGTCGGACAAAAGTCAAGTTTTTGAAACCAAAATACGCTTTCCTTAAAACTTTACCACCGTATTCGACAACCGACTTATTATCATTAATACTTTGGATCTAAACTCTTGTACATGTGCCACCAAACCCCCCCCCCCCCCCCCTTCATCTCTCTCTGCCCTTCTAGTGCCATGAAACAAAAAGCCGAAAATAATCAAGATGGAAATAACCTCAAGTGACATCGCAGACAAATGCTCGGTGATGAGGTGTCGCTGGGAAAAAAAAAAAAAACACTCCCGGTGACGCGTCGACTGAATGACGGAGCTGTCAGATTAAGAACCCGTCTCCCGCCAGGTCTCTGTCCTGTGGATGCTTCCATTCCTGCTGTGGCTGTTATCTCGCCGATGTTGACATCCCCAACGTGGTTGGAATAATTAGCGGCGAAATGTCAAATATGATTGTTGATGTTGGAGATTTATCATCACGGAGCAAGTCAAGCAAATTATCATATTTAACATAAGTAAATGTTTACGCTACAGCCGTGATTGCAGGGGATGAAGAGAAGAGGATTAATGGATTTGCTTTGGATCCACAAAAAGGCTTTAAACAAGCCTGCGGAGAGAAGGTTTGGCTTTTCTTTTTGTTGTTGTTGTTGTTTGCTTTTTTGCATATGTTTTACATGCGTTTATGAGCCTCAACCTACCTGCTCCTGTTTGTCCAGCCACCTGTCCACCAAGGGGTGGGTGGCACTAAGGGAAGATCGCGTCATCTCTCTCTGGAACTGTGTGGACCAGCCACTGGCATCTCGAGGAAGACTCCGGTAAGCATGACCTCCTCGGCCCTGAAGAGACCAGAACAGTGACGTGTGAAGTCGTCTTCAAGCCCTGACTGCAAATGTTGTACAGTTATGATGCTTAAAACTATTTTATAATCACACTTTTAACACTTTAATCTTGATCCTGTCGCAGGAAATCTAAACGGATTTTAGAATTTGTTTTTCTGAGTCAACGACTTCATCGATGTCTAAAAGGACAATGGCTGTTGAATGTTGTTAGGAATTCAAATAGCATTTAATGGTTTATAACAGTAATTATTCAGAGCTGGAATGAGATTAAAGGTTAATGTATTTTAGTTTGAAGGCTAGTGTTGTTTCATATTTTATATGAAGGTCTTGCTTTAGTGTGAAGGTCTTACACAAGTCAAAACTATGTAATTTATTTTGGTTTTCAGTTTCACTTCAGGAACTGTTTCAAGTCTTACAACAGCAGACAGAAAAACACGATTTGTACTGTGAATCAGGGGTGTAAGAAAATATCCATATAACGATATATTGCAATATTTTGTTCTATCGCTATTAGCAGTGTATCGATATTTAAAAAAAACAACTGTATTTGCGATGACGTTATGCGCAAGTTTACAAGTTTATTCTAGTCATAACAGGGTTAAATGCTTTACTAACTTGCTTTTAAGACGTGTTAATTAGAGATCAAATCATTTTTTAATTAACTAACTTGGCGTCCTGTCCAGGGTGTCCCCTGCCTCTCACCCTATGATACTGGGATAGGCTCCAGTCTCCCCGCGCCTCCGGTAAGCGATAAAGCAGTAGAAAATGAATGAATGAATTCATTAATTAATTTAAAAAAAAAATTAAATTAACGGCGAAATGGCAGCAATGAGTGAAAAGAAAGGATACACCAGATTCCAGCTTTTAAAGCTGATGTTTGGACCTATTTTAAATAACATTTAAAATAACATTTTAACATTGACAGACAATGGATATTACATGTTGCTCGAGGTTGTTTGAGACTGTTAAAGAGATTGTGTTAGATAAAGTATTTGTTCATTTCTTTGCTGTAAAAGCCTTCCTTCCTTAAAATAAACAATATATCGTTGTTACAGTAGGATCGCAATATATCGTATCATCACATGTATCATGATACACATCGTATCGCCAGATTCTTGCCAATACACTGCCCTACTGTGTTTGTGTAAAAGAAAAGTTCAAATGAACATATCAAGTTAAAATATCATGAATAAGTAGTTATTACTATGTTCTAAATCCTGTGGTACTTTAGGACTTTCATTTTTAAATGGATCATAACATAGCATAACATAACATTCTAGTTCAGTTAAATCCCAAAAATACTTCAACTCTATGTTGTCTTGGCCAGAAAATGCACACAATTAATCGGAGTATTCTTCATTAACAGACCAACAAAAAAAACTAAGCAAATTCCCTGGCTATTGAATATTGTTGTTGATTTTTGAAAATATGATGATTTTTAAAAGTGACTATTTAGAGGAGAAATAAGTCCAAATATGAATGTATTTGCGCCTGAAGGCTAGTTTCCATTGATAGAAGAGATAAAAAAGAAAGATAGAACAATTTGTTTAAAAAATATATATATTGAGCATGAATACTTCAAATCCACATCTTGTTTAAGTTAAAATATCATGGTATTTTGTATTTCACTAAATAGCATACAGTGAAGATGTAAAAGTAACAAATCATTTCAATTGTACCCACGAAAAACTCACATTTAAATATCATTTCTACATGCATATGATCCAATAAACACAAATGACATTTTCGTTATTCTAGTGTGAAAAGAGTTAAGGAGAAAGAGTTCAGTAAGATTTTAACATTTAGAACACATAACCTTTACGCCTCAAATACGACAATCTCATTAAAAAAAAACACTTTCTTACATGCTCGATGGTTTGAAAAAAAAAGTATTTTAAGAGATATTTAAAGAGGAGCTAAAAGACAATGAAGTTAATACTAACTAGTAAAAACTGGAGTCCTTCTGATAACTGCTGATCAATGCTTTGCTAACATTAGTTGCATCAAGCCTAGATGTCATTATTTTCATTCCACTATTTTCACTTTCATTCCATCTGTAACCTTCAACTTTCCGGCACAGCAACAAATAAATGGATAATAGAAGGCCCTCTTCTAATGGGACAGCTGCGACCGAGCTCTTCCATTACACATGAATCACCTTCAGACACCGCGGCGTGATGTCAAACATCGGAACAACAGCTCGCGGCGCCGCCACACCGAGGGAACACGCTTGAATCCGACTCCTGTTTTAAAGATCAAGGTTCTACAAGCTGTTGTTCACCAAGAACATGGACGTGTTCTCAGTGAGCAACTGCACACAAAATGGTAGAAAATCACCAGACTGAGGTCGACAACAACAGATGTTTTTTTTGTTGTTTTTTTTTTCAGTTTGAATGCGGCGTGACATGAGGAAGCGGAGCAGACCGGAGGGTGGAACCCCGGGCGGCTACACCGAGACGACCCCAGATAGCCATCGCGCCCATGTCTCTGGGCCGCACGACACGGCGCGACAGGGAACCTTACTCCGCAATTTTTTATGTCAAGGCACATCGTAAAGCAAGAGAGGTCGCAGTAAATCTTCGAACCGCCGCCTGATACTATCGGTCCATTCCAGGCGACTTGAAGGAATCAGACTAGAACGACAACTTTATGGAGTTAGTTTAGAAGATTGAAAACAGAGTAGATTATGTGGACAAAGTATTTACTTCAGGCAAAGAATACACAAAACAATATAAATGTCTGTAGATTAAAATAATTATGATTACACAGAAGTATGACTTTATATTGTTTAAGATTCTCAATAAATCTATTAAGATGTGAACAGTTTTTATTTCACATAATATAATATTAAAAGATCATATCTGACATACTTAAGTAAGTAAGTAAGTAATTTTTATTTGTATAGCGCTTTTCCAGACCAGGGTCACAAAGCGCTTAAACAATCAAAACAATACTCAATAAAGTATATATTTTAAAGATAAAGATAAAAGTGATAACACAACAGGAGTTCCACAAAATCAAGGAAAAGCCTGAACAAATAAAAACGTCTTAAGATGTTTCTTAAAGGAGTCAGTAGATCATCAAGCGCAAAGAGAGAGGAAGATCGTTCCAAAGCTTAGAAGAGTTAGATTGATTATTTCAGCAGTACACACACAACAGAAAGAATTATAAATAAAGTTCATGATAAAATGAAATGTAAAAATAATAATAAATAACACTAATAAAAAGATAAAAATGATAATAGATAAATACTTGTATATATATATATAAATTGTTTTGCAATTGTTTATTTGTTGTTGGTGATATATATATATATATATATATATATATCACCAACAACAAATAAACAATTGCAAAACAATAACTACTGAAAAAACAATTATAAATAAACGCAATGATGAAGAAATAATAATAATGATAATAATAAATAACACAAAAATAATAACGTAAAAATGATTAGTAAAACAAAAAATGTATATATATTATCAACAACAATAAACTACTGAAAATAAAGGCAAATTAAATGGAAAAAAAATAATAATAATAATAATAATAATGATAATAATAAATAACACAAAAATAATAATGTAAAGATGATAAATAAAACATAAATAATGTTATATATATATATATTATCAACAACAATAAACAATTACTTCTGAAAAAACAATTATAAAGTAAGTAAGTAATGCTTATTTCTAGAGGCAATGATAAAAAAAAGAAAATAATAAATAACACACGAAAAAAAAAATAACACGGAAATAATAATTTAAAAATGATAAATAAAACTAATAATTGTACATATATTAGAACGATAGATAGTTAATCAACAACAACAAATAATTACAAGACAACAACAACTGGTACAAGATTTGTGTACACACTATAAACTGTAAGTGCAGAAAGTTGGAGAAAATAACTGATTAAAAATATTTTAGTTTTTTATTGAAAGACTCGACTCCAGTGGCCAAGAAATTCAAAATACGAAAGAAAAACCTTTTTTTGAGGAGCAAAAAATACACAAGAATTATTTTTTTTAAAGGAATGTTTTGCTAATTTGCTTATTGATGACAAAAGTTAAGCACCAAGATCACACGTTTCAGATCTTAATTTTAAAAATAAGAAATGCCAGATTTTAGAATTGCTTAATATAAGAATAGATGACAGACTATTATTGTGAGTAATGTTCTGAAGACATGACGTGGTAACAGTTTCTTCTGTCACCATGAAGCGTGGCGCCACATGCTAGCGACACAAAGTGTCTTTTTAACAGGATTATCGGACGGAGCTTTCAGGAGCAATAATCTCACAGAGGTTTGCCACGTCACGTTCCGAGCACTCAATCTTTCCCCCTTTTTAACCTCATCGGAAGTGCCTCCTCTCTCAGCCAGGAGCCGAGGTCTGACGGCGCCGTAATAGAGGCGGCCATTTTGAGCGGTTAATTGGCTTGGCTTGTCTTTTCAAACAGCAGGACGACCGACTCGATATCTCCTGCGAGCCTCTATCATCAGAGGCGTTTCAGAGAAGGTACAGAACAAAGGAAGGTTTTTCAACAATCTGTTCTTGTCGACTTCATATGAGACGATCAAACGGATCTGACGTCTGCTTTGATTGAGGAAGCAAGTGTGTTTAAGGATGGACTGTATAATAGTTTCAAGGATTTTTCATAAAGAAAAAAAGGTTAAATTCAAAATATCACAGAGTCTGAAGATCTCAAAATAGTAGTATAGCAACTTCTTTCTTTGATAATCTTAGCGAAGTAGAAACATTTTACTTTGTGACCCTGGTCTAGAAAGGCGCTATATAAATAGAGATTATTATTATTATTATTATTATTACACATAACTAGATAGGAAAAAGACATTGGGTCCAATTGTTTATATTTTACAGTAGAATATTAGTTTTTAAATTAAAATGAATTGTGGATACAGTTCTCACCTGCCCCCTATACTTTTGGCTGAGAATTGTATTCTCCAATTTAAAGTCTTACCCAATATATTTGGTAAAATACAAAACATTCTAGTTCTACCTTGTTTTTTCCATTTTTTTTTGGTTTATTCATATTATTCAGTCATCTTTAAATATGAATAAATATTCTGATATTATTAGATTTTTTTAGTGTTCCATTTTATGTTATAAACAAATATATAATTATAAATATTTTTTTTACGTATATCTAATTGTTGTTAAGTGTCTACTCTTTGCCAACAGTTTGATTTTATATAAATAAAGTGCTTTCAAACCAATAAGAACTAAAGACAATCAGAGTCAAAAATGAACTTAGTAGATAGTTTTGCTTACCTTGCGTTCGAGGCTGCTGGTGCTGGGAGTCGTGTTGGGTTTGTGCTTGTGTTTTTGGAAGCCGGCAGTCGTGGACCAACGAGCTGGATTCTTCCTGGACGGTTCTTCGGGGCCGAGAGGGACTTCACCGGGACTCAGACCCGCCAGAGAGGGATCACTGCTGCGACGGACGTGGAGAGGCATATCTGTGGAGAAGTCGTAGAGGAACACAAATAAGAAGCTGCGACATCAACGTACAGTTTCCACATCTGGTAGCTGTAGCAGTCACGATGTGTACTTTCGATTCACACATCAGTGGACGCATGCAGAGCAGAATAATGAGCAGTTTTTGCTTCAATAATTGGTCTATTGAGGCCAAATGCAAACGTTGTCCAACTGGACTTATAGTGTTTTTTTTCTTGGGCTCAGGCCTTAAATCAGTGAACGAAACACACCCAGTAGATCGCACGGATCTGAAATTTAAAAAAAAAGCGGTGTTTATGAATAGAAGTACTTCTAGTAGGCAATACCTCATAGGACTTTAAACTATAGTGACGAAAGATTTCAAAAACATCCCTATCCTGGCCAACGCTCCAGCATAAATAGAGTAGCATGGAACGTAAATCATAGCCAGTCCGCCGAAGGGTCGGCCAGAGTGAAATGAGGGTGAAGTTTTCAAAAATAGAAGTTTATTTGCACATGGAGTTCCTCCAAAATGCAGAGAGAATCAAGCCAGAAGTAATTATTTCCAAACAGTAACTGAAAAAGAAACTTTTTTTTCCCCTCGCCACCGTCACAGCGTGATTTACAGTTGACTCACGTAACTTCTTACACACATCCGTGGACGAAACACGTAACACAATATTAAAACAGATGAACTCATTGATGATGTCATCATTAAAAGCAGGAAATAATCTTAATTTCTCCCTTTTTTATCAAGTGATGGTCTGATGAAGCTTCATGAAGCAGTGTCATTATTTTCAGGGTCCACTAGATGGCGGTCTCTGCACTATTTCCTTTTGTTTTATACAACTGTTTTAATGTAACATCTCATGATTTTTAAACTGATGGCGCCACCTACTGACCTCTCAACAACATGACACTGCTTCATGGAGCTTCACCAGCACATCACTATGTTTACCCCTGGACCACATGTTCAGTAAATGATCTCCTTCAATAGACACTGCAGACGTCAATAATAATCGAATGTTAAGGACCAGAGCTATCGTCTTTTATCACATATTCAAGAAGGGTTTTAGAAGGATAGTGTCTACCAGGAATTACACTTTTTGGTATCTGGGTCAACTAAAGCTCCCCTTTAAAGTGAAATATTGGTTTATTGCTGAATCATCAACTGGAAGTGTTTTCATATATTCAAGTTCTTCAGAAAAATGCTTTTAATTACACAATTTTAACCTCTTTGTTTATTGGATACAGTGCATGACCTCTCCATCCATCTATACATCCATCTATCCACCCATCATCTATACATCCATCCATCTATCCATTCATCATCTATACATCCATCTATCATCCATGTATCCATCTATCCATCATCCATCTATCCATCCATCATCTATCCATCCATCTATCCATACATCCATCTATACATCCATCTATCCATCCATCATCTATACATCCATCTATCCATCCATCCATCTATCCATCCATCATCTATGCATCCATCTATCCATCATCATCTACCCATCCATCTATCCATCATCCATCTATCCATCCATCTATCCATCCATCTATCCATCCATCTATCCATCCATCCATCCATCTATCCATCCATCCATCCATCTATCCATCCATCATCCATCATCCATCATCTATGCATCCATCTCTCCATCCATCCATCTATCCATCCATCCATCCATCATCTATGCATCCATCTATCCATCCATCATCTACCCATCCATCTATCCATCCATCCATCTATCCATCCATCATCTATGCATCCATCTATCCATCCATCCATCCATCCATCCATCCATCTATCCATCATCTATGCATCCATCTATCCATCCATCTATCCATCCATCTATCCATCTATACATCCATCTATCCATCCAGCTATCCATCCATCCATCCATCCATCCATCCATCCATCCATCCATCCATCCATCCATCCATCCATCCATCCATCCATCCATCCATCCATACATCTATCTATACATCCATCTATCCATCCATCATCTATACATCCATCTATCCATCCATCCATCTATCCATCCATCATCCATCATCTATCCATCCATCTATCCATCCATCCATCCATCTATCCATCCATCCATCCATCCATCATCTATCCATCCATCTATCCATCCATCCATCCATCCATCTATCCATTCATCTATCCATCCATCTATCCATCCATCCATCTATCATCCCTCATCTAATTCCTGCTATGAGACAGAAGAGACGCTTGTGACCGGGTAGATTACATCTCAACACTTTATCAGGGATACATGATGAGATTTCAAATGTGTCTCCATATAAAAGTCGATACCACTGAATAGTTTCATCATTTGTTCACACTAAAGATGAGGAATGAATTTCCACTCTACGCTCAAGACGCTTGATGGGAAGTGTTGCGTCGCTGTATATCCGAGTTGTACTGCGAATCATCTGGATTTTCCCAACAGGCCGTGTGGATTTGTTTAGACCGTTTGAACAGCCTGAGCATTACTGCCGTAATTATGCAAATAGTGGGAAAACCACCTGTCATCCATTGGCGGATCATTGCGGCGAGCATATGCCGGTGCTAAGCTTCCATCTGATACACCGGAGACAAGTCTTAGTGTTGGAAGCAGCACATTTTAATCACGGCTTACGCTGTGCTGCAAATCAAGCGTATTTAATTCTGTGACAAGAGCGGGGAGTTCTAAATGCGGCTGGTAAGTGATTCTTATGACCGCCTGCAGGAAAGCGGGGAACAAAGACGGCAAATTAGCAAAAGAAAATGTGACAACTATTTATCTTTACGCCGCAGAGAGGCACTTAATACTATTGACACTTTTCCCGGGCGAGAAAAACTTCTTTCCTAAATGAAGTTTTTTAAGTTCTCAATCGGAATTAACTAAAGGACTAGAGCTTTATGTTCTCTGATTCCGCTTCAGATGAGGAACAATTACATCTCAAACAGTACTTCAGCTTTATAAACACTACACACTTTCATATACTCATCAACAAGAAGATTGTAAAACATTCATTCATTCGGCTTCAAACGACACCTCGTGGATTCGGAATTCTTGCCAGGCCTTTTTTAATCATTTTCGGAGATGTTCAGAGCAGTTTAGCCTCCTACACCTATCTTTTACAAGTGTTCTTGTCACAACTATCTTCGTATCGTTAGGCATCACATCCATGAACTTAATTAGTTTTGTTTTGTTTTGCTTTATTACATCATGTGGGCAACTAAAAATACTAATTGGAATTATATTGCTCTCAAAATCTTTCTCTTTTTCACAGAGTTACCCATAACAATCGGTTTCGCTCCATGAGCTAAAGCCATGTTCCAGCGCATGCCCCACATGTTTCTCCAGATATCACTTAATAGTGTATGTATTACAACATGGTGGGCTAGTTCAAAGTAGTGATGTGCTGATGAAGCTTCATGAAGCAGCGTCATGTTGTTTAGATGTCAGTAGGTGGCGCCATCAGTTTAACAATGATGTGATGTTTCATTAGAACAAGGAAACTTGTACAGAGACCGCCATCTAGTGGGCTCCGAATACAATGACACTGCTTCATGAAGCTTCATCAGACCATCACTAGTTAAAAGGTGACAACGACATAGTTTTTCTCCCTCGTCTCGTTTGATCGTCTTGCTCACCTTACCTCGTTTTGCACAATTGTCTCAGTTATGACGTCACATATCATCTTTAATCCTGAATATTGTGTGTCCCAATGTGCCGCATTAATTGTTTTTGATAAAATCGCAAACCAAACTGCTTTGTAAGTGAACCGGATCCAATTTGTATCGCCACCTGCTGAAGTCGACTAAATACCTTATGGGATCGGAAGTTAGTTTGTCCTAATGTCAACTTTCTTTACGTAGATCTTCATAGTACATTTTAATGTATAGTAAATTTACTTATTTTAAGTTTATATCTACACAAAGGCCATAAAAACATAATTGCAAATTATATATTTTATCAAGAAATCAAATGATTGATTCATGTTTTAGTCAATTTTCCATGAATATAATTAAATTACAAAAGAAAGCACTTGATAGGAGGTACGTGATGATAGTCTTTAGCACAATGGTTGACAATGTTTCTCTCTTAAGTAAATAGAGACGAGTCAGGGCGATTATGAATTCAGCTTCTTAGAAAACACACCAACAGAGTCGTTCTGCAGATGCTCAACTCAGACGTGAGAAAATATTCTTTCATCTAAAGTGCAGCAAACAGTAGGGGTTCAAAACCTTTTATTCCTTTGTAAATATCTCCATGAAGAAACGTTCTCTGTTTTCCAATGCACATCCCAGTCTTAGGTGGTTTTAGAATCTTTCCCCCCTGGCGGGGCAATGATCATTCCTTTCGGAAAAAAAAAAACAATATTGAAAGCATCTCTTTTTTTGATACACGCTGTGTGCGACGGTTAGGAATGTGTTTCATTTGACTTTTAAGAGTCGCTGGCTTCGACGAACGATATTGAGACGCAGTTAAGAAACCACAGCGAGCAGACAGACAGCCGGTCGTGTAGGCACCTTCAAGATCTGGTGGAAGATTCAATAATGGCATCGAATCAACCTCGGTCTGTGGTAGAGTCCAGATCTTTAACGACATTTACCTCAGACTGCAGGAGTAATTAACGACCAGCATTATCCCTTTGACAGACTCAGAGATGACACCAGATTATCGGGAACAGATGAAGCAACGAGGGCCCCGAGATTTAATTAATCTGCCTCACCTTTGTTTAATATCCATACATCTATATATTGCGTGCATTAGTTCCGTGTTTGCTTGTGTGGATATTGAGTTACTCGAGACGTATGCGCTTTTATATTAAAAGCCTTTGTGTGTTTCCCCCCCCAAGAATGGCTTCTGGCTCGGCTCATGCCGGACATATATCTAACCATTTTAACAACATGACAATGTCAAGCCTGCGTCCTGGAGCGTGATTGTTTCCAGAGACAGCAGGACCGGATCTGTTTTTATCAGTGAATCATTCATGTGCGTGTTTTTCTTTGTGTATTTCCCGACGTACATGCATTTCCTATTCCCTTACATGTTCATATTTATAAAATACACTGTGAAAACAACCGACCAGCATCCCATGACTCACTCGCACGAAACTCCCTGATGACAAGGTCCCTGGTGAGACTTTTATTTTTGCAAATGTAGCTTTTCCAGATCTGAAAACATCGAATTAGAAAGAAAGAAAAGAGAGAACTATTAAAGGCAGGGACACCAATGGTTTGCAGGAAATCGGGGACACAGAGGAGGCAGTGGATGTTGGAATAAAATACGAATGTAGTAACTATGACCTACTTGTATGTAGGTGGCGGCCATTTTGGAAATGGGGTCTAAGATGCAAAACACATAGACTCAGGGACTTATTCATTCCTCGGCTATTTAATTTTACAATTCTGAGTTCGGGGGCAGGAGTAGAGTAAAAGTATCTGGATGTTCTGTTCTAAGTCTTTGTATCCTTTGTCTTAGTTATTTTTATTTGATCTATGTTCTTTATCTTTAGACTTAGATTGTATCATCTTCTCTTTATTTCTCTTTGTTCTCGTTATTATTTTATTTCGATTTATTTTTTATGAAAAATTGCTGTATTTTCTGTTGCTATTGGAAAAAAACAATTTCCCAAAGGAGACCTCCTGGGGATCAGTAAAGTTTTACCTTACCTTACCTTAATGGTTTTGCCGGACTGTTGACGAAAGGCGGAGTTTGGGCAAGTAGAATTATGTTTTGCCGATGACACTCTATAGTCGATGACTGTGGTAGTTTAGGCTAAAGAGGGAAATACACGATGAACACCTCCATGTCCTTTTAACAGGAAAATAAATATAGAAGTAAATAAATTGGATGTACATGATAATCAAATGAATAAAGAATTATTAGAGGAAAAATCGCCTTCTTACGTTGTGTATCATTAGAGTGAATTAGTGTTTAAGACCTAAGGTTTTTAACAAGATGTGAATGTTTTTTTATACTTTTTTTTTTCAATGGTGTAGATAACTTCCATATTTTCTGCGACCAGCCTCAAGTGGACACTCGACGAACTGCGTTTTGTATGTATTATTATTTACACTTCTGCATCACATTTGACCACCACTATTAAACCTATTTTTTTTAGTATCTGAACATGTTTAAATGAAGAGCAACAAGAAAAATATCTAGTGAGTGCAAGCACAAATTTAATGAGTCATATATAAATATTTTTATTTGTTTGCTACTCAACTACAAAACAAAAATCACTACATAGCATAAATGGCAGTAGCCAGATATATCCAGAAAAAGACTTCATGTTGTCAAGATTCAGGGTTAAAAAAAAGCTGCTTTATAAAGAGTATTCCATATAAGAATTGCCCGGAAGCGTGTCGAAAAAAAAAGAAATTCCAAATTAACATATGACAGCCAAGTAGGTGGCTCTTGTTTGTGTGTTAGAAGGTCACAATATGAAGATTCCCACCCCCCCTTACCAATCTCCCCGTTTTTAATTTGCGATGGGATTATCCCGGCAGTCCGATGGGTCTGCTCGGTCCCACGTTTAATAACGAGTGCAGCCACTTCAGAATGAGCCAGCCATCGATCTAGGCTGAGGCGGCGGCGGCCAGAACCAGCGGAGGCTGTGGAGGGTGGCTAATAAAAGCAGGGCCCTAATCCAGCCCCCTGTAGTGAGGGATTACAGAGCGGGCACAGGGTCACAGAGATGCACACACACCGTACTCCGCTGCAGGGGGAGGTCAGACCCAGACCTATTACCGCTTATTGGTTTGTCCTTTGTTTATCTTTCACACTGGCCTCGTTTCGGAGGAGAAACGGGAGAAATCTTCGATGACGGCATTTCCATACACCGACAGCAAACAAGTCGATATCAAACCCATTTAGTTTAGTTTTAGGAGGGATTAGGGCGACAGCCTTGAGTACACACCTGATGGCTATATGCACCGAGGAGTCTTAGCCGAGGACCGCAGTGGTCAAGACGTCCAGAAAAATACAGGAGTTATGTGGTGAATTTTAAAAAGGGTGTTATTCATATCCAAGGCCGCATCAGAAGAATGACAGAGGAAGGTCGTAACGGGATAGAAAAAAATATAGTGACGGTAATTAGAATAGAAAAATATCTTCTAGACGATAATTCATGATGAAATATTATTATTATTTTCTGCATTTACGTGCGGTTTTACTGTGAATATGTTACATTTTAACTATATATTAAAAGCGATATAAATAACAATGGATGGAATGACCTTTTGTGATCCACGGGTCAAAGTGACCCAAAGGCCCCAAAAAAACAATCTGTTTGTGGTTAACCCTTTAGCCAGCTGACATTGTACAAACGTTGAGTCTCTTGAATGAGTTTGAGACACTATATGTGAAGGCAGTGAAACTTTTACATTAAAACTAAACCCAAGAAACAAACTTTTCTTTTTCATTGTTCAACCTGACAGCCAGACATCCATGGTCATCGTAAGAATGCTTTCAGACTTCCAATCATTATATGTTTACAAAGGAAACAACAAAATAAAACGGTGTTTTTAAAGGAGGAAAAAAAAGGATGATATATTTGTTGATGCTGGATATGATTATTTAAACAATAAAAACTTTCTGAAAGCTCTCAAGAGAAGTCTGACATTACTTCCATACTGTGGTAGCAAATACTGTAGCTAATAAGAATAGCGTTCCAGATGTTTCTTGACAACAAAACAACAGTAGGTGTTACATTGTCCGCCGGCAAAACGCCCACTACCTTGAACCGTTACCAACATTTCACCGAAATCTGTTTATGCTTTTTTGAGCTTCACTTTATTTAAGTTACATATATTTTTAGATTGATTTAAAAAGTATTATTTTAAGGTTAAGAAAATCGCTTGTTTAAAGGGCAACTAAAGGGTTGATTTAAGTGTGTCTTAAATAGATCTTGGACCTCTATTGTAATTATTTGTACAAAACTCTCTTTTCATTGAAATATTTACATTTCTGGAGATGAAATCTTGTTCACTATAACCACGCCTACTCTTCTGTGATCGGTCAAGCATCTAGTTCCGTCAGCGCGTCATCAAAACTGGAAGTCTCCACCTCAGAGGGACTCATTGTATAAATAAAGCGGAGCGTGATTACAGCTGGAGGAGGAGTGAAGCCATTATCACGTCATAATTGACTCTTAACCTCTCATTCGCCGAGATTTTAGACGGGGGAGAACTTTATACACTAATAAGTTCAAAACATGGTCATGATGAGGGACTTACTGCATCTTGGAGAGGAAGATTCAACATTTGAAACATGAGTGAGTCAGGAAAGTTTTCAAATGAGTTGCCCATTAAAAAAGTAAAGTTCTTATTTGTATTATTATATATAAGCTATAAGCTTCACTTGAGAATCAGGTGTGATCTTAAACTTGAATCCAGTTCACCTGCAACACCGCTTCCCGCCTCACCTTGATGCAGTTGTAATAATGTTGCAACATCACCTCCCCTCACCGCGGCGAAAGACGAGGGGGTCGGCTCTAATGTATTGCTTGTGATAGTTTCCAATTACAGAGAGAGGATGAAGTCAAAGAGAAAGTCATTCCTGCCGTACCTGAAGAAAACAGCGCCTCCTCCTGACTTCCTGCCAAAAAGCAGGTAATGGAGACGACGGCCATGACCGCGTTCCCGGAGAACACGCCGAGGAGAAGGTCTTGAGTTCTGCGATCGTTATGTTAAGGCGTGTTCAACAAAGAGGTGATGAATAAAAAAAGGTGTTTCCCAATAGAGCACCAGGAATAGTCTTACTTTTCCCCAGAATGGTCAACAAAAAAATGACTTAATATTTCCGTCAACTATACTTTCATTGTATGAAGCAAAGAGAAGACTATACGCAAAGTCAAAGTTGAATAATAAAAGTTAGTAACTTTTTCTCTAAAAGGTTATAATAGGTTCAATAGAAAAATAGGAATTCAACTCAAAAACTGCTACAGTTGCACAACTCCAACTGTGAAATCCCCTCCTTCTCGCTTGAGTCAAAACATTTCGGCAAGAAACACAGACTCTGAGATTAATTATTCATTGTCAAATGGTTGGATCCATTTATAAGCAGAATAAATAAAGTGGATGTTTTTCTGCGAGTGTCGACGCGAGCTTTGGGGAATTATTAAGGAATATGTGCAGTACTCGATGTGAGAAAATAACACCCACACTCTCCTTATTTGTTGTAGTTTTAGCAAATATTAAATAGTTAATAAGCCACAGAGTCGGTGGAAAAGAAACTCTTCGATTCTCATTCGTAAAAATCCACAAACCATCTCTTGTCGTTTGAGCTGGCATCTCCCCTAACACACCCTTCTCCAGCTGTCTGACCGTCCTGCTTCTCTAACTTTGTCTCCGAACACGTTTGCAAACGAACGACAGTAACCATGGCAACGAGAAGCAACAACAAAATAAGGATAAATAAATGAGAAGCTTCTGTCATGTTAAGAGTCGTCGATTATCTAGAAGCTAATTTAGGAATTTATCCATCGTCGCTGTGGATGAATAGATCCAATAAACATTATTTGATTTATTGTGGTTCATAGATCTATAGATTTTTCATTTTAAATGATTATTACTCATTGTGTCAGCCATTAAACCATGGACTGCAACAAGTTCCTCAGCAGTGAAGTCATGACTATCATGATAAAACATCACCAACAACAAATATTCCAAAATGAATCAAGAATCTTAATTGTGTATCCAGTGAAGTAAACACAATATAAATGTAAGTGAGTTTGTATGGTGTAAACTAGTGTTGAAGTTCTCAAGACGAGTCTTATTGTTATGTTTTTGTCTTGATCTGAATGTTGTATGGTTTTAGGTCATGTCTGTCATCCCAGTGATCGCCGTCTCATCTGGGGGTCTTGGACCGTAAAGGTGGTCTCGACTTCTAGATATTATTGATATTAATGATATTTTCATCAACAAGTTTTATCAAGTGACAATAACCTGACAAGATGCAACGTAAATGCTTGTTATGTGACGATACCTAGACTAGACTCAATGTGGCTTACCAAATATACACCTATATGTGTATTGTGTGTATATGTGTCCGTGAGTTACTGTCTGTTTCGTGTGTGTGTACAGCTCACAAGTGTGTGGATGAGATGACCTCGAAGCTCACCAGGGATAAATAAAAAGGTTTATTTTCAGTTCGTTTTTTTTTCAGTAGGAGTTCCTTTAACTTCATTTGAGTTTTATCATGTTTATAACTTAATGTTTGAATACAGGCATGTTTAAAGTCATTTGTGGCTATTGAGCAGATTTTATGAGGGCTGACACCATCATATTTACACACAGTATTTTAGTATATGCGTTTATATTTAATTTTATGTTTTTTATCTTTTTTTGTTATGGTTATATGTCACTGTGTTTGTCTTAACTGCTGCAAAACCAATTGCCCCACTGGGACAAAGTAAAAATCTTGAATCTCGATCATTACAAACTGTATAAATCAACATATTTAAAAAAAGAACGAAAGAAAATTAAACTTTTAAATGCCACATAAGTCAAATTGATTTAATCTATCCATTGAAAATAAGTTAGAAAACTTGACCTCTTTTATTTGTTATTCGTTTTCTATTTTAAAGATTTTTTAACCACACAACAAACCACAACATATATATAATGAACAAGGAAACATCATAGTAGCTTTAAAAACCCTGATGTACTTGAAAAGTATTTTTTTCAAATAGACATTTAGTTTTTGAAAATACGTCCTTGGATGATCAGTTCAAGTATATTGAATCAGTAAATCCAACAATTAACAGCTTTAATTGTTGGATTTACAAGAACTAGACTAAAATGTCGGCAGTTTTCTTTGACTAAATAAAGACTAAAACTTTCGGGTTTTTAGTCGACTGAACCTTGACTCTAAAACAAACAAAAAAAGCACTTGGAAAAGAATCAAGATCCCCGTAAATAAATCTAATTGATGCTGCTATACAAGTGTGTCTTTTTTTTCTTGGTCTCAAACTTTGGACTTCTTTGGAGTGTCTCGGTTCCAGGGGAGTCTTGACAACAAGTATAAACCAAAGCACAGTTTAAAAAGAAGGTGACGCATCCACAAGAAAAGAGACATTATAGATGCAGGACAGTCGTCTATGGAGCTGCTCTGCATACAAAACTATTCTATTTATTTAGTGTTGGGGGTTAATGTCGTGGAGTATAAAAGATTTTAATAGTATTTAAACACAATCGCGAGCACATGAGGAGAATACCGGCACTATCAGTCGGCGGCAGAAGGCGGCCGTCTGTCGGGTGAATTGGCCATTTTCTCTCGTGGCCCTCTGGCCCCGGCGCACTCCGTGTCTACGCTTCCGCGTTCAACTGATTTAAATATAAATGCCAAAGCAACCATGGCTTCATGAAACGTCTAAAAGCTATTTTTTTTCTTCCTTCGCAGGCTTCTTTGAATACTTCAAGGCAGGGCCAGTTCAATGTCTGAATAAATTATGGCAGCGAGCCATTTTAACTCGGCTCTCCAACCACCGACTCCATATTGATGTCCCCCGTGTGCGGCGAGGGGGGATTTCCACTCAATACACCCTGACCTGAATCATCCACGGGAGGACAAAAGCTTCCATTTTTGGGAAGAGCAGGCAGTCAAGAAGAAGGTCCGGGTGCAGAGCGGCATGAAATATGTAGACGGCCTCAAATGAGGCTCTGGTCAAGAGACGGACAAACAAGGTCAAGGACGACAGAGTGACGTGTTTAAAACATGGGCCTGAGAAACAACTGCTGGAGTCGAAGGAAGATAAATGTTGTATGAAGAGAATGTGTTTTGATCACTTCTGTCAACGTGTCATTGGTTTGATCAACACTGCAGATCTGTTGGTTTGTCTTTGTGTGTTTGGTGTTGTATTTTCATGTGTATGTGTGTTGATTGTGCATGTTTCTGTGTGTTATGTGTCATGGTGTGTGTGTCTGTGTGTTGCGTACACATATGTCTGTGTTTTTTGTTCGAGTGTGTGCTGTGAATTGTGTTTACTTGTGTCTGTATGTTAATTGTGCATGTTTCTGTGTTATGTGTCATTTGTGTGTCTGTGTGTTGTGTGTACTTGTGTCTGTGTGTTAATTGTGCATGTTTCTGTGTGTTATGTGTCATGTGTGTGTCTGTGTGTTGTGTGTACTTGTGTCTGTGTGTTAATTGTGCATGTTTCTGTGTGTTATGTGTCATGTGTGTGTCTGTGTGTTGTGTGTAATTGTGTCTGTGTGTTAATTGTGCATGTTTCTGTGTGTTATGTGTCATGGTGTGTGATGTCTGTGTACATGTGTCTGTGTGTTGCGTACACATATGTCTGTGTGTTTTTTGTTCGAGTGTGTGTGTGCTGTGTATTGTGTTTACTTGTGTCTGTATGTTAATTGTGCATGTTTCTGTGTTATGTGTCATTTGTGTGTCTGTGTGTTGTGTATACAATTGTCCGTGTGTTAATTGTGCATGTTTCTGTGTGTTATGTGTCATGTGTGTGTCTGTGTGTCGTCTGTGTACATGTGTCTGTGTGTTGCGTACACATATGTCTGTGTGTTTTTTGTTCATGTGTGTATGTGTGCTGTGTATTGTGTGAAAATGTGTCTGTGTGTTTTGTGTATATTTGTAGGTGCGTTCTACGTTTATATGTATGTGTGTTATGTATTTTGTGTAAATGTGTCTTTGTGTTTGGTGCTGGTGGTGTATTTTCATGAGTGCATGTTTTTTTTGTTTTTATTGTGCATGTTTCAGTGTGTTTTGTGTCATGTGTCATGTGTCATGTGTCATGTATTGTGTGTCTGTGTGTTGCATAAACATGTGTCTGTGTATTTTTTGTTCATGTCTGTGTGTTTGCTGTGTATTGTGAGTACATGTGTCTGTGTGTTTATTGTGCATGTTTCTGCAAGTTATGTGTCATGTTGTGTGTGTTGTGTGTACATGTATCTGTGTGTTGCATATACTGTACATGTGTCTGTGTGTTTTTTGTTCATGCGTTTATGTGTGTGCTGTGTATTGTGTCTACATGTGTCTGTGTGTTAATTTTGCATGCTTCTGTGTGTTATGTGTCATTGTGTGTGTCTGTGTGTTGCGTATACATGAGTCTGTGTGATAATTGTGCATGTTTCTGTGTGTTATGTGTCATGTGTCTGTCTGTGTGTTGTATATACATGTGTCTGTGTTAATTTTGCATGCTTCTGTGTGTTATGTGTCATTGTGTGTGTCTGTGTGTTGCGTATACATGTGTCTGTGTGTTTTTTGTTCATGTGTGTATGTGTGCTGTGTATTGTGTGTAGATGTGTCTGTGTGATTTGTGTATATTTGTCGGTGCGTTCTACGTTTATATGTATGTGTGTTATGTATTGTGTGTAAATGTGTCTTTGTGTTTGGTGTTGTATTTTCATGTACATGTGTGTTAAATGTTGGTGTGTGTGTACATGTGTCTGAGTGCATGTTTTTTGTGTGTTTATTGTGCATGTTTCAGTGTGTTATGTGTTATGTGTTATGTGTTATGTGTTATGTGTTATGTGTTATGTGTTATGTGTTATGTGTTATGTGTCATGTGTCGTGTGTCATGTGTTGTGTGTCTGTGTGTTGCATAAACATGTGTCTGTGTTTTTTGTTCATGTCTGTGTGTGTGCTGTGTATTGTGAGTACATGTGTCTGTGTGTTTATTGTGCATGTTTCTGCAAGTTATGTGTCATGTTGTGTGTGTTGTGTGTGTTGTGTGTACATGTATCTGTGTGTTGCATATACTGTACATGTGTCTGTGTGTTTTTTGTTCATGCGTTTATGTGTGTGCTGTGTATTGTGTCTACATGTGTCTGTGTGTTAATTTGTCAGAGTAATGTTTGTACATATGTGAAGGTGTTGTGTGTTAATTGTTTGGGTGTGCATTTGTCTGTATGTTGTGTACATTTGTCAGTGAGTTGCATGTATTTGTCAGCGTGTCCTTTGTCTGTGTGTTCTGTGTCTTTGTGTATTTGTGTATTTGTTGTCTGTGAGATAACCTCAAACCTCATCTAACCAGGGATAAATATATATTTTTTAATTGTTTAATAATCATGTTTTTAATATGATTTCACATTTTAAATTGAGTTTATTACTTTTTAAATATATAGATTTAAAATGGGTCTGAAAATGTTCACCTCTTTATTTTTTAAACGCACAACAAACATCAACAACAACCTATATAATTCGATTTAAAAATGTCATATCAGCTTCATAATCCTGCTCTTCTGAATTATATATTATTATTATATATTAGTATATTATATTGTTTTAAAAATGTCCTTGAATGAACAGTTCAAATGTAATTGTACAAGTAAATCCAAGAGTTAACACGTGTAATTGTTGATTTATGAATCATTTACGCAGCTAAACATTCATGAAGATCAATCAAGTCCTGCACGAGTGAAAGACTCAAGTGATTTATTTGCTGCGTCATAATTGGCTGCAGTTGCTCACGAAGAATCCATTAACTGGCCACTCGTACACTCCTGAAATGTGTTTTTCTCACAGATGTCCATCCATGGTAGCAAATACTTTCCTCTCAGAAACAAGGCGAATGTTTTTAAAAGACTAACTCAGCAGCCCAGACTCGCACCAGACACGCCCTCGTCTCCAGGAAGTTGCTAATCAAAACTCCAACAGCTCCCTTTTTAGTCCAGAAACCAGCAGCACCTTTCACATAAACATCATTACTGGGGTTTTTTTGGGGGGCTCTCTCGGAGCACAGAGGCCATAAATCTCACTCAGCATGATGTGAGAGCGAGTCACTCATGATTATAAACACCCCCCAAGAGAGTGCTCTGGCAGGTGGGCCGCGGCTACGGCCGACAGAGCCCTGCTTTTATTTATCGTTTACTTTGGTCGGCTGAGCACATTCAAACAATCTCACCATGTTAGATATTTATAAATAAAATGTTCAACCAGATATATTAAACTTGATGAAAGAGTGCGACCAAGTATTTTTATCCAACTCTGGAGCACAGCTCGGAAAATAAAAGCAACTCACGGGGGAAAAAAAAGTTTATTGACGGCTATTTTTTGTTCCCTTTTCTAGATGTTATGTCAAGATTGAGTTCATGTGTATGCAGAAACAAACGTCTCTGGACTCACATCACATGCTTGTTTTGTTTTTTTGTTTGACAGACTGTGTGAGTGTGACGGGAAAAGGTGAAGTGTTGCGATGTAGAACCATGAATAAGTTACTGGATCCCAGTGGTACTGGCCCGTGAGGCATTTGTTATCAGGCCTAACATATATATTTTTAAATTAACATTTTTGGTTCATTGAATATGACTGTATTAACAAAAGGTTTTTTTTTTTGCAAAGTGACTTGATTTGTTCTGTGACATCAAGATGCTTGTGTCGGTCAAGAAAACAAAAACTGTTAACTAGTGAAAATAAGTGAAAAAGAAACTCAATATATAGAAACTCTATATGTTGCAGAGAAACCAGCCCAGAGCTCTTTCTGATTAAATATTATTAAACTAGTCTGTGGTGGGAAAAAAAAACAACAACCTTTAATTCCATTCATCAATAACACGTTCAGAATATTCATTATTTACAGTATTTTACCCAATCTTATGTATTAATTAATTACTCAATGATGATTTAAGTAAGTTCATGTTTTAATCCTCAGACCGTTAAATCAATTAATTGACCTTAAAAATTAATTATTAACACATTTACATGACAGTTTAATTGACTTAAATCTAATGCTTTATGTAACGTGTATGGTATAGATACTCCAACTGGTACTATACTGGCACCAGTATTGACATTAATGGCAATAACTAGACCAAAACTCAGATATTGGTGCTTCATTTGGATTTTTCTTTGGACATTCAACATGTATTTAAAATGAAGTGATATAATTCTTGCCTAACGTAATTATTTTCTAATGATTGTCCATCACCTCAACTCTCACAATTTCACCCCAGAATAATACTGCCAGAACAGAAACCTACTCTGTCAACAATAGCTCCATAATACAAATGAACACAGGTCAGTTTGAAGAAATGTGTTTGTAGCTTGAACGGAGCAGATAATAAAGGAGTCATTCTCAACTCTGATGGATTCCTGAATCTATTTCTTCTCTGCTTATCTTGGCTGGAGACCTGATGGATCCGTTTATCCCAAACAAACTCGGATTCCCATGTAAAAACTCGAGGCTGCCGAGTTCCGGAATGAATTTTCAGTTTCTGACAGTTCAAGCGGCATCTTAAGTACACAGCTTATTTCCAGACGGCACGTACACAAAATCCATATCGCAAACATCCCAGACGTGAGAACAGCTTCTTCCTCTGCCGCGGACAAAAACATCTTTACTTCAACTACCTTCTTTTTTTTAAGGAAAGTTGCAAACTTTCCCCAGACTCACTGAGCAGTTTCTCCAAGTCTTTGACTATTTGACTGTGAAGGTATTTGCAGTGAGGCATGAGAGGAGGGCTGGAGACGCAGCGATATGGTCCACGCTCAGACTCAATGCGTTGTCCAACCAACCCAGACTTCTCCGTCTGTCAAGTGTAGCCACTTTGCTAATCTTAAAACAACTCATTCACCCCCGGATTCTATTTCCACCTCGCTCTCTCTCTTCCAGCTAGCCCCGACACGAGGTCGGCGAGTTTACATTTAGATTGTTTCAAAAGTAGGAGAGAGGTCGTTCTCTTACTGGGATGTGAAACAAAAAGCGCGGGAGACACAACAAAAAGTGACTCTCGGCTCACCAGACACCCGACCGCTCGGGTAAATGGAAGCGTTTGCTTTGAGTGAACATCACTTGAATTAGTCACACACTCGTACGACTGGAAGAAAGGAATGGACGTTTCTTGGACAACCAGTTAAAAAAAAAAAACATGACTATGAAACACAGTTTCACAATGACATCACTGAACTATATAAAGTATATGTTACAGGACTAAGATGTTTGCAATCAACTGGAAACATTTCCAAAGCCCAACTACTGGTCAAAGGGTAAAAGAGATGACATGTAAAATGACCCTGGAGAAGTTTTCTGGGAAAATACAGGACTTTCTACTCTATTTGGACACGTTTGACGATGATTTTGTTTTGTTATTTGTTATTGTTTTTATTCTATTTACACTACGTAAAGAGTAAAAAAAAATAATTACTGCTGTAATGGGTAGAGGAATTAAAGGGGACTTGATTTTGGTGTATTATTTGTTTTGTATTTCGTTACCATTTATAACAGTGAAAAATAATGGAGAAAAAAAAAGAAAATAAATATATAAAGAGTGTTTTTTTATTAAATCCACAGCATATTTTAAAGTAGTCGGCTGAACTAGACAACTGATTTGAGTTGTCAAAAAAATGTTCACATTTTAATGATATATTTTATTTAATAATGTTATTTATACACAAAACCACATGGTGAAGAGAAATGGTAACATTTAATGCATTAATACATTATCTTCTCTTTTTTCAAGATCTTTCATAATAACAAATGTTGTCATGTTTATTAATACTTTTTTGCAGCTGATGGTGCAAATATGACTAAAAAAAAGGTAACTTAAAGCCACAATATGTAACATTTTCCCCTTTTTTTCCCCTTTTTTTTTCATATTATTGTAATTTATGCAGTCTGAGAGTGTTTATATGATCATCAAACTGCTTTGGGAATTTACCAGTAAGATAAAACAAAAAGAACTAAATCAATATTTTTATCTAAATTCTCAAATTAAAACAAATTTATCCGAAGACACTAAAAGTCTAAATATGAGAAAAGAAATCCCGACAACAACAATTTGATAGTGGCGAAGAAAATGTTTCTTAACAGGCAGAAACCTCAACCAGAACTGGACTCAAGGGCAGGTCTTAATTAGAGATGTACATTTTAACTTTCATATTTTTACATTTACAAACATCAGATAATAAAGAGGGTTGGATTGGAGTGTAACTAAAACTTTAAAAAAAGCTCACAGGTTAAAAAAACGTTATTAATTAATTAAACATTTGTCCGACTGCACTTTCTTTCATCTCATTTGAACCCAGAGGACGACTCCAAAGTCCAACTATCGAAAAAGTGTTAAGACATAAAATCCGCTCCAAACTTTCATCTTGGCTTGACAGTTCAATTTCTACAGAGTCGCACACATTCTTTAGGGTTGTTTCACCACGCCACGTCCAGATCAGTGTGAAATAAGAACCTTTGAAGGAAGAATTAAAAAAAAAAAAAAAAAAGGTCATGGTTTAGGGGGAGAATTTCAATTCGTCTGCTGTAATTTTGAAGTTTCCAGCATGTTTCATCATCCTATTGTGTGGTCGAGTGCTGCCACTTCCTGTGACCCGAGGAAACTTGAAACTTTTTCAAAAGACACCGTTTTCCACAGGAGAGGTTACAAGAAAAAAAAAAAACCTTTTCTTGAACGGTCGGGCAGAGGCCGAGTCCTGCTTTTTATTTTTCTGAGAAACTCTTGCAAAAAAAGATTTATTTGACAGAAACTTTAAACAACATCTGTCCATGTGTCCGTCCAATCGAAGGACAGTTCAAAATATACTTTTAAACCAAAGATAACAGCTCTGACTGTAAAGTCCTGACAGCGCTCGGCTATAAAACTATATTTTTAAATACTTATTTTCAACGTCTTTCCCAATAAACCTATCGAATGATCCTTTTATAATTGTTCTCTTGTTCCCTGCCATGACTCACTGTTCAAATATGTCCATCAACTGCAAGTTTCTCCAGTTGTTTTGTATCTTAAAAAGGAAGTCCAGCACATTGTAAAAATGTGTCTATTGTGCCCCGAGAGTTGGCGGAAAAGCTTGCCATGAGAAAAATAATAAATCACCGTGACTGTGAGAAAATATTTAGACTTTGATCAACGTGCTGATTGTGGGCCAAAGAAAACACTCTGTCGAGCGAGAAGATAGGAATGCTGATGGGAGCGGAGTCCAGGGGATTTTGGGGTGCAGGACATCTTTGACGAAACACAGGAGGAAGTGGATTTTGTGGACGTAGCCGAGAACATTTATCCACGGTCACTCGCGCTCATTTATTTTTGATTTAATGGGATCCGGGGAGTTGACAGAATGGGTTCAAAAATCACATCGGCGAGATCAATTTAACAATTGGTCGACAAAATACCCGTCTGGTTCCTTCGCATTCAAGGGTATCGATGAGTGAAAAGAACCACAGAACGGGGGTCCCAACAACTAATGAGAGAGGAGGAGGAATCCCCAGGTGTTCCTGGTCTACAGGGACCCGCATTTGAAAGACAAAGAGATGCTAAACGCTCGCGGTCCTTTGTGGGCCGAACATGACAGCAGACATTGCCCTTGGCAAGCTGTGACCCTCTTTTGGTGAAGTGTAAATGAACCCCCCAAAAGTCCCACGAGACTGATGCAGTTTAGCTGTTGGTGACGCTCGAGATAAACATGCTGAACTAGAACAAAAGATCCATGATAATTGTGATGATTATATGATGTGTAATCGTCATAATTAAGACCATTAAACAGATGCATTTTAATTGTTTTCTTCAAACTTCTTCTGTTTTCTAAGACATCTGTGTTTAGCAAAGGCTCGAGAAAAACATTGAAATAATGTAGCGATTACATATCTCAGAGATTAGTCTGGAGTTTTCAATGATTTTTTAATTTTTTTGCAAGTTTTTCAACTGGATTTAAAATATTATTGTATTAACTATAACTGTTTACCACTGTTCATTCTTTCCGTGTCAACATTAAACCCGATTCCTCCTTTATTTTGACAGTTTTTATGCTACTTTATTTATTATAGTAGATCGTAATTTGGTATTGGATTCTACTGCTTTTATTTTGGACCAGCTTTTTAATAGTACATTTAAACATATATTATTTTTACAGTAAATGAAGAAAAGAAGTTGAATCTCCAAAAAAAAAAGGAAAGATTAAGTGTTTTTTATTTATTTTTAATAATAATTCATCTTTTTTTCTGAGTTTTTGATGATAAAGATTATATTTTGTTAATTGATTTTATTATTTATTTGGGTTTGACCAGTTCAGTACATTTTAATTTACACGTTATTTTAACCATAAAAATAAAACAATTTGAATCCAATTACAATGTTCAAACGGTTGGGAATGATTTTTATATTATGGTCTTTTTTTGACATTATCACCGCAAGCTCTTCTCTTGTACTATTTAAAGTCTAAAATCTGCTTTTTATTTCATTTGAAGCGAGCCATTGTTCATTAAAATCCAGTTTGCTATCTTCTGAAGCTCATGTTCACAGTCCGAGCTAAAAAGACATGTCCAGTCAAACTTCCATGAATCTTATCTGATGCTGAGGTGAAACCAGAGCGAGTGCAAATAAACCCAGCGATGCTTCTCATGCTCTCCTGCCACGGGGTTAAAACAAATCACCGAGAGAGTTTACGTTTGCGTGCCAGAAAGCGTAAAAGGACTTTGTTTCCTTTTCAGACGCTCGCAAGCTTCCGCGTTGATTCAAGTGTGACACGAGCGATCAGCTCAACGGTTGCCCGCTATGTGCAGGAAGAAGTGATAAAGTCTCAAACCGGGTTTTTATTTGAAATAATATCAGGACAGAACCGGGTACCACCGGGTCCCATCGGTGCTGAGTGGAGACTTTTTTTGAAAAGCACTTCACACATCATTACCAAAAAACACCGTCCGTCCCATTTTTTCAACCGAGCCTGTCGTTATAGTCATTTGCAATAATAAGCCGCGGATGATGTTATGACACCGAGTGTTTTTTTTACGAGCGATATAGATCCCGGCAGATGATGAACCCGGACGCCCACTCCGAGCAACGAGGACCCCGGGCGCTCCCACTCCTCCACCGGGCGCGAGTATGATTAAGAGTTGACATAACTAATAGCCCCTCCACTAACTCAGGTAGGAGAAGGCAGTTCAAAGTCTCGGGAGAGGCTGGAGGGTTTAAAAGTGCTTTCAGCTCACTAATGATGAGTTTGCTGACGATGATGAGCTTACAATCCCAACATGCTCTCTGCTGAGTGTGTACTTAACTCCAGCTACTTTCCGCGGTTTTCATCCACAGATGGAGTGAATCAGTGTCTACGGAACTTCAGCGTTAAAGTGCCGCCGTGACTGTATTATTGTCATAAGATGTTAACGCCGGCGACGAATCAAGCCGTCAGCCGACCAAAATGTCGAGTGACTCGTCGATTTTTAAAAGGGGTGGGAATGTTACTTAATCTTCGTGGAAGACTTGTTGAAAAAATAAAAAAAGAAGTGTCACAACAGTGGATTATAACGTGCAACTTCAGCACAAACAACAAACAGCATTTGATCAGATCAACAACAACAGCAGCAGCGCCAGAGAAATGGAAGACTCTGTGGCAATCTTCTTTTCCTCTAGTGATAAAACCCAGTGAGGAATGAGGCCACTTTTTTTCATTTACCATTTTCTCTCATTGTCTTCCAGCGATATAAACTTGTTTAAATCAAACTTTGGGAAGCACTTGTGCCACACAGCCTAAGGATTTTTAGGTGATCTTTGTGTGATTTAGTTGGACACCCCTGATTCAGGATATTAAACATTTAACACTAATATGATTTTGAAAGGAATGAAAAATGTATTATAGGTGTAAAAATTTGATAATACAAACAATTTAAATCCAAAACAAAGGGATCATTAAAGTAACATATAATCTAAGGTATTCTACTAGAATCTGGCGATACGATACGTATCAAAATACAGGAGCAACGATATATCGCTTTATATTATAATATAGTAGAAACAAACAATATATTTGTTAGACTCTAGCGTTGAAGATTGGACTACTTTCATTTGTTTCGAAACCAAAATATAGCTAAAAATCCTCTCTAATAGTTGCTGGAGTCAACTGTATCCTCTTGTCCTCAGTCATCAACGAAATTTGTGGGATTTCATTGTTACTATAGTCGTATTAACTGTTGCCATCTAATGGCAAAATGAACAAACACTGTCATTCCTTTCATCTATTGTTAATATAAAATTGTAAGATTTTATTTAATTGTAACGTTATTGAAATATAGACCATCATAGAACTATGAATATATAAAAATAAAGTATGTTTTTAAGGCCAAAAGAATTAAATAAAATAAAGACGAGAAATAATTTATTACAGTGCTGTTGAATATTAATACGTATTTTTTTGTATTATTGTAATAAATATTCTCTCACAACACTACAGACTTGTACTAGTTTCAGTGAAACCAAATAGTTCCGATAATATTCTCCTGCACTACACGTGGAACGTTGTGCTAACGATTCATCTCGGTGTCTCGGCCTGGACTCGCTTGAGGATGATGCAGTACGTGAGGCGACTGCATCAGCAGCGTTGCACCAATCAAGTGATGTAAAGTGCCGGTGTTATCAAGTCTGTGATCACAGTCCTGATGTCCTCCTGCATCACCTGCACACTGACGAGGAGGAAAGATGAAGGAGGGAGCTCGGGTCCATGAGCGAGAGAGGGCAGATGGAAGATAAGAATGACGGTCCTGCCATCAGCCAATGCAGCTTGTGAATAAAAAAAATTAAAACCATTTAAAAATAAAAAGTAAGTAAGTAAGTAAGTAAGTAGTTTTTATTTGTATAGCGCTTTTCCAGACCAGAGTCACAAAGCGCTTAAACAATCAAAACAATATTCAATAAAGTATATACTTTTAAGATCAAGATAAAACTGATAACACAAAAGGAGTTCCAGAAAATCAAGGAAAAGCCTGAACAAATAGAAACGTCTTAAGGTGTTTCTTAAATGAGTCAGTAGATCCATCAAGCGCAAAGAGAGAGGAAGATCTAACCAAAGCTTAGGAGCAAAAGTCTGGAAGGATTTCTCTCCTCTGGTCAAGAAGCGGGTTCAGGAACCATCAGTAGATTCTGATGCACAGACCTCAGAGCCCGAGCTGGGGTGTAAGGCTGGATCAGATCAGTGACCAAAAAGCAAAAGGTTGCCGGTTCACTTCCAGGTTGGGAGAGACTCAACTTGTGACCTTTCTAATTGGAGTTTGTATGCTCTCCCCATGTTGTGTGGGTTTACTTTAGTTACTCCGGTTTCCTCCCACAGTCCAAAAACATACAGAGTCGGATTGGGAACTTGGGCAAATAGTCCGTAGGTATGAGTGCGTTTGTGAATGGTTGGATGTCTTTGTGTTTCCAGCGTCAGACTGGTGTCCTCTCCAGGGTGTCCCTCGCCTCTCACCCGAGGAAACTAGGATCGTTTTTTCAAGTTACATTCCTGCGATGCATAGCTGGTGCAATTTTTTCCTCTCAACTACTAGCACCCGGTGGCAGCATCGATGAGATAACGGTGCCGTCCTCACCCTTCTCGACACACACCGAGGTAATCGCCGGACACTGCTGAGCCTCTGACACCACATTTCCTGCTCAAACTCGCAGTCTGTCGCCGCATTTTTTTTTGGAAGGAAGCGAAAGTCAAAGAGCTTACAAGAGGGGACGCTCTTCAATAACAAGAGCTGCTAACAATCAAGTCATCTTTTGGTTTCATCAAAACACACTTGAAAATGACTGTGCTGATAGAAAATGTCTCTTGCAGAGTTTCACTGTTTTACTACTTTTTAACAGGTACCACTCGGGGAAAAAAATGCATTCATTTATTAAAAATAAAAGCATTTCTGTGTAAAATGTTATCCGTGATATCACATGTAAGAAGTTGGACACCTGGTGCTTACAGACAGGTGCAGATTATTCTCATTTTCTTTATTATTATTACAATCATGAACATCGTAATATAATATCCATCATCAACATCAGAAGTAGTATTCGTTGTAATAGTTTCTCTAACTAGCCACATTTTCAAGTCAATGTTGATGTCATTTTTGTGTGATAAATAAGGTAAGGTAAGGTAAGGTAAGCTATTGTTTTTTTTCCAATAGCCACAGAAAATACAGCAATTTTTCCTAAAAAAATAGATCAAAATAAAATAAGAACAAGAACAAAGAGAAATAAAGAGAAAGAACAAGATGATTCAATCTAAGTCTAAAGATAAAGATAAAGAACATAGATCAAAGAAAAATAAAAAAGACAAAGGATACAAAGACTAACATAGAAGAGAACATCATGATACTTTTACTCCACTCCTGCCCCCGAACTCAGAATTGTACAATTTAATATCCCAAACCACAAAGAACCAACAACAAAAGAAAAAAAATATTCTTTACCAAAGTAAATGTAAACTAAAAATATACTGTATATGCACTTATACATCTCAAAGTAGCAGCTGCTAATTTCCGCCACAGGTTCCTCTGCTGGTATGATCATTTAAAGTTTGGTGCGACACCTCTCATGAAAGATTTTTAATTTAGTGCCGAGTGGAGCCACAGCCAGCGACTGCCGTCTGTATAATTACGGGAAAATTACTTTCAATTATTGTAATTTACATCTCATCTCAAACCCAATTATTGGCAGGCTGGCCTGCGCCCGGGCACACTGGCATGACGCTCATGAAAATGTTCTCCCCAGGACGAGGCAGGGGACGGGTGAAGGGCAGACGAAAAAAAAAAAAAGAAAAAGTGAGACGGAGAGTTTTGGGACTCGGAGGTTCGTATGAGGAGAATAAACAATCAATACGGCTTAGGACGATGATGGTTTTTAATAGCCATAATTCTCCGACTCGGGGCGGCAGAGCTCACGGCGCCTGCTTCGCTTTGATGTCTGATTTCTCAAAATTGCTGCCAGTAATCTTCTCATCTGCATCTCAGGAGGGGCTATTACCTGTTCATCTGGCTGTATCAACGCCAGAGAGAGAACCGCCAGTCAGTCAGACTGTCTGCTGCTTTTAAAGATGCAGCTCACCTCAAACATCCGTGCGTGGGGTTGAGATGAGGAGCTGGTGGAGTGGAGTGCTGCATTACAAGCTCATCTCCCGAGGAACAAAACTCCTTCTAAACAGGCGCGAGAGTCTCTCTTGTATCCTGCACTTCACTAAACTATCGCTAAAAACAAAAACACATCACCGGCCTCACCTGCCAGTCGGCCTGAATAATTTACAGAATTAGTCCCTGCTCTCTAGTCTGTCTTATCTGTCTACCCTCGCCGTCATTATCCAGAGGAAATTGCTTTAAGAAATAACCATCGTGATGGTATGCGCGGCCCAATGAGTCTCGCTGCTTTGTTGTATCCGTGCCAGAGAAAGCCAAGGGCATGCAAAGGCCACGCTTTTTCGGAGAAGGAAAAAGAAAAAAATGACTTGAATACAGCCCTTGCAAATATGTGTATGTGGATAATAGGGACTTTGTGAAAGTTTCATCCTTATCATACAGTTTAAAAATGTTTCTTGTTGTATAACTGAAGGATGTTTCGCAAGAAAAGTCAGCTTTCAGAGTCATCCAAACATCCATTGGTGATCTGTAGGGGGCAGTAATGCACATTTTCTACGTTGAGAAATTGAGAAAAACAAGCAGTAGTATAGGATTATGAGAAGATTACATTTTTGCCATTTATTCTACAAATCTTTGGTCCAAGAAAGTGAACTGAAAGTTTATTTGAAGATGGCACAGTAGCAACACATACAGAAATAATTTTCAGGAAGGAAAAAACACCTCAATATCACCTACAACACCTGATAACTCATTTTTCCTTTCTACTACATTGTTTTTTTGAGTGTTTCTTAGTTACTTATTTCTTTCTTTATGTACAGTATGTAATCTTATATATATTTATGCAAAGCGTCTTTGTGCACTTTGAAAAGCGCTATAGAAAACGTATTTATCATTATTATCATTATTATATGATCATTTATTAGGAGTGCAATACGTATTGTCAAGAATCATGCAATACAATACATAGATTTAGATTTTTCCTTTATTAGTAACACAAGGGGAAATTAAAAACATATCATGCTGCAGGGGCAACGATACGATAAATTGCGACACTGTAGGAACAAGGATATATTTGTAGTATTGTCGAGTACATGACTTTCGTGTTGCAAAATGTCATGTTTCATCTGTTATTAAACCAAAATATATCCAAATATCAGCTTTAAAAGCTGCCGATTGTATACCCTCGTCCTCAGTCATCGCTGAGATCTTACATGATGTCAGTTTTTCTTTTAAGAAAATTTAAAAAGTGGAAATATTTATGTTTGTATACAGTGCTGTTGAATATCAATACACTATCAACAAAAATATTGCGGCTTATCCTTGTATCAATATTTTCACCTTGTGTTTGTTTTGCATTCAATTATTACAACAATTGATTCGATGGTGTCTGGAACTGGTTAAAATAAGGAAGATTGATTTGATAGAGTTAAGAGCAATGCGAGAAACTATTAAAATTAGAAGGTTTAGCAAAACTATGTGTCCTGTAATAGTTGTAATAGTACCTCATGCCAGTTACATTTACCAACCTTACCAGGGCACATGCAAGTAAGTAATTTATATTTGTAGAGCGCTTTTCCAGACCAGGGTCACAAAGCACTTAAACAATCAAAACAATACTCAATAAAATATAATAGTGTGCGAGGAATCATCAGTAGACTCTGATCCACAGACCTAAGAGCCCAAGCTGGGGTGTAAGGCTGGATCAGATCACTGATGGAAGGTCTGACCATGAATAGATCTGAAAGTAAGAACCAGAATTTTCAAGTTGATCCTGAAAGAAACTGGCAGCCAGTGAAGAGTTTTAAGGATCGGAGAAATGTGAGTTCTTCTACTAGAGCGGGTCAGAATTCTGGCTGCAGAGTTTTGAATCAACTGCAGGCGAGACAGATCCTTCTTGTTAAGACATAAAAACAAAATGTCTTAAAGAGCAATGTTTGTAGAAAGGCCGTCTTCCCAAGTACACATCGTTTCCCCAGAGGTGGAATCTATCCCAGCTGCTTAGTGTGAGAAGCAACATCCTAAACAGGTCAACGGTCTGGCACAGGGCCCACAGAGTATAAATAAAAAACATACACACTTACGCATACGGACAATTTGAACTACTTAGTCGACCTGTGTATGTTTTTGCACTGTGGGAAAGAAACAGGAGTGCCCTGAGTAAATGTGCAGAAGCACATGGAGAACATACAACATCCACACAGAGGTCTGTGTATTCACTTCTGGGTATTAAAGTAAGAAACCGCGACATGACCACTATTGAATGAATCCACCACCTTCAGCATCGTGATAATGCTATTAGCTTATTTTTGGGGGAACATGAAACTCAAAATTAGACCACATTTCATTCTACTGAGTGAATGCTCTTCAAGAAGAAAACTTGGTATGAGAGAAACTTTGTGTCGTGACTCCAGGTAAAAATGTTAAAAACTTCTGGAAACGACATCAAACGTTTTGAAACTCCTGCTTAAACGAACTGCTGAGTTTTTTTCCTATTGAGATCGCACCCTCGCTCCTAGACGCCCGACTAGAGTCTGGAGATGAAGGGTGTTCCTTGACTTTGAGTGTCCCACGAGTGCGAGACAGCCCTGCAGCAGCTCACCGGGCTCCCAGTCATGGAGCGTGAACACGAGCAACATCCAAGTCATTGGCTGTCGCCATTTTTTCTTCTCCGTCTGCGACTCGACTTTGTGTTGCTCTTGCCCAAGCATAACCGAGCACCCAAGTGAGATTCAATCCCTTCTTTTTGTCTGGGCTTCTACCTGCCAGTCGACGTGTCCCGAAATCCGGTCGTTCCCAGGACACAGTCCACAGTCTTGACAGACACCCGAAACACCTGAAGCATGTCAAGTAAAACACTTGATTTACTGAGGTTTAGATTTTGGTAAAAAAAAAGAGTTTCTTTACTTAGGTAGTATTTTTTAAGCTGACACTTTGACAGCGGAGGAGATTCCAAACATTTTTTTTTACTTTGCCAAAGTTGTTCCTGACTGTAACTGAGCCCACCCTTAGGAAGAATTCAGGACTCGAGGAAAAGTTGAAGCCAAGTCCAGACTGCGGTTTCTCAGCATTGTTGTTTGTACGATTCCCAGGTCACTCCCAAACCCGAAATGTCAGCGAAAACCATTAAACATCTAATGTGGTCAGAATATCTTTCTCTGACCCTGAAACGTAATAGTTGTAGTTTTTTTTGTACAGAATCCGGTTGAAGACGAGCCATGGGTTGGAGTGTGCGAACATTAACCTTGACATTTTGTTCACGCTCCCAAATCTCTCACATCATCCTTCAAGTTTTTTCAAGGTTGTTTTCAAGCCTAATTTTGGACTTACTGGATCGCAGCGCCGATGGCGTGACCTCAATCTCACTGTTGGGCTGATAGGGCTGGAAGGCTGATGCGGAACTCACTTCGCCAGCGAATGGTTCCGGGCTCTGTGTGCCTGTGGAGCTGGCACTTGTTCCGTCGCCTCCATTGTGAGGGTCCTGCTCCTCGTACACGGCCACGAGCTGGGGAGAGACAAAGGACAAGGAAATAAACGGTCAGTTTCAATTCCTGGAACAAAAATGAAAATCAATATTAAACAATATTTAACTTAATTTTGTAATAATATGCATATTAGCCAGTTATAAACAGGGATGGGTGTTGTTAAGGTTTAGGTAGGTAGGTAGAACTTTATTGATTTTTTTCCAATTAGACACAGCAATACAGCAATTATTCATGAAAATAAATAAAAATCAAATAAGAAAAAGAAGAAATAAGTCTAAAGATAAGATAAAGAACATAGATCAAAGAAAAATAACAAAGACAAAGGATACAAAGATTAACATAGAATAGAACATCAAGATACTTTTACTCCACTCCTGCCCCCAAACTCAGAATTGTACAATCTAATAGCCCGAGGAATGAATGAGTCCTTGAGTCTATTTGTTTTGCATCTGGGAAGGTTTATTACGATATCAGTGCCAATTTATCTATTTGTTCTAAAACCTCTACAAAGTAGAGTGCACTTCGTTGTAGACTTGGTTTTATTTAAGTTCTGTGGGTTTTATTTTTGGGGCAAAATTATGTATTCATGAAATGACACTACTTTTAAATGTCTTTACATTTCTGTATTTATTTATTTTCTAATTTTGGATAAACATTTGAATCAATCAAAACCAGAAACCATTACCGAAACATTTTACCTTAACAGTTGTGGATTATTTACAGTTAATAAGAAGGCATGTAATGATAATAAATAAACCTGTATATTAATATTTCCCCACATTTACATCTCTGCATTTGTCTAATGGTTCTCTTTGGTTGACGAGTATGTAGAATTTTCTTCGCCCCAGTTCTACCGTCTGTGGTTAAATCTCTTCCAACTAAAAGGCTTTTCCAGTGTATATTCTAATGATACATTAGAATTCCAACCACTGAATTATTTAACCAAAAACATGATCAGTGAAATGCACACAGCTTCTTTTATTTTCAAAAACCATCTGATCTTTGTCACAATTCCAGCAAATCTATGTCACGCAAGTCCCTGATGGTGTTTTCAGGAACTTCGCTTTTTAATGTACTCTATGGCATATGTGGAAGGAGGGAAGATATTGTATTGTCAGATTCAATGAGGTCTCAGAGAGAGATATCCACGGTTACTTATTTATTTTATGAAGCAACGATCAGTAGCAGGAATGTGAAAATAAATCCGTTCGAGGAAGAAAACTGAACCCTACTTAAACAAAGCACTCAGACTCTGAGATTTCATCATATTCTCTTATTCCTGTGAGACCATCACAAGCTCTATACTAACAATATACGAAGAATCTATGGTTGAATTATTTACATTAAGAAACACAAGAAAAGAAAACACTGTCGGATAAGTTTGTTGTTAACACTTTCTTTAATCATCAATAAACTAATGAATTCATAATCTACAGTAAATAACATGAAAATAACCATCACGTTAAACAACAAAAACAAGGAACAAGATGTTTATTTGTACATTTATAAGGAAACAAAGTTAGAATTTGCGCTCTATGAAAAAAGTGTTATTACTTTTATTTAATTAAGTACCTAAAGGTCCAGGGTGTTTTCTATTGTTATAGTTAATAATTGGTATCGAAGTTTAAAAAACTGTAATAGTATTTGTATTAAGTACTAACATTTTTAAATAAACTTAGTTCTAAAATAAAGGTATATAAAAGAAGTGTATAGTTACTGAAGTATGTTTTCAAGTTATTATACTTGATTTATTAATAATTTATTATTAAGGAGGATTTTAAATCCCGATGAAACTTGTTTTCACGCCCATACCGTAAGTATGCCGATATCAACTCCCACCTTCTGAACATTTTGTGCTGCGGTGGATTCCGGAGTTCTCCCAGCGAAGGAAATTTGTCGTTTTTTTTTATTTGAGCAGTTGCCAACCCGAGCGTTGCTAATTTTCAAACAGCGTGACAACTGAAGGGAAGGATCCCGACAGAAGCAAAGGCTAAAACCCAGAAGAGGAGGTTTCGAAGAGAATTACAAGACTCAACAAGCCTGAAGTAAGAGTGACAGAAGTGTCAGAGAGTACGACCGAAAATCAGTCAAATATTTCAAAAGTACTTTTGATGATTCATACCATTGACAAAGACACAGTTCAGGACTACTGTGATCATCGGTTTCACACCCGTTAGTTGCTATAACCGCATCGATACAGCTGTTATTGTTATGACCTTTTTCAGAAACACTTCAAGGACATCTGGCAGTTTAAAGGTTGAATTACTCCACAAAAAATATTTTCATAGTTATAGACAAGATTAATTGAAACAGTTTCCAAACTGAAATAAATAAAACTTGATATGTGGTTTGGTGCAGGACTCACATCCAACAAGCCTTCTGGCTATAAAAGAATCACTTTCCTACTCTATTTCAGAATATTAAAGATATTAAATATAAATTCTGTTTTATTGACTAAAACTGTCCGAAAAGTTTGTCTCTTATTTTAGATACAGTTAAAAAAATAAGCCTGTAAAACAAAGTAATTAAAAATTTAAGTATATATGACTACATCTTGTTGCTAAGTACCCTATTTACTAGTTTTTTCAGTTTTAAAGTTCAACCCATAAACAAAAATGTGGGGATCCCAACTCTACATTCTTCAGTTTACAATCTGTTAGCGTTTATCATGTTTTTACTGTCATCATGCAAGGACTATCTCATTTTATACTTTAGGAAACACATTTATGGAATCATACTGATACTTGCTGCATGTTGGACGTTACTCTACTGATGCTTGTAAGTGCCTGATCCTGATTCGCTGCTTTCTGGTGTATTTGAAATATCACGAAAAACAGTTTATGAATTGGACTGACTGTTGGAATGTATTAGACAATTACACTATATATGTGTGTGAACTGAAAAAGAAAAAACAAGTGATAGCAAAGACTGGTCGAAGGTAAGTTACATTTTAAAAAGAGCACATTGAATCAAAGGAATATTTAAGCATCAAAATGACCTTTGGGGTTGATTGAAGAAGCTCACTTTCTGCTTGAATTGAGTGAAGCCGGTAAAAAAAAAAAAGAAGAAAAAAAGTCTCATTTCATGGGCCTCAACCACTTGAGTAGTGAGCTTCACCACTGCCGCTACCTTAAGCCCCTGGAGCAAGGCTGACACTCATCCACTCTTAGCTGGTTCCACTGACTGTCACAGCAGCTGCCAATCAACCACTATCTACCTCGGAGCCCTAGGGCAGCGGGAATAGAAGCGAAAAATAGCAGGAGGATGGAGGGTGAGTGAGTTGAACTTGGATGGAGGAGGAAAACGCTGAAGAAAAGAGAGAGGAGTCTGAGGCGCTCGGCGCAGCCTCGTCACAGGTCGTGTTTGGGATTTGCCATTTCCATATCTGTAACAGTGAGAGCTGGCAGAACTGCTGCTGAAAGAAGCCCCGAATCTCAAGGATGCCTTTCATGTCGGCCCTCTTTGATCCCTCGCCGCCTTTTGGCATCAAGGGTGGAGTACAAGAAGAGATGGATAGGAAGCAGCTGAGGGGATGAGAAGCTGTTTTGACAACCTTGCTCCTTTTTTCCACTTTCTATGCCCCCCCCACACCCCATTCCCCTTGCGCCCCCGACACAACCCCTCCGCCTCCTTCAGATCCGGGGTACCGAGGTACTGGCACAGGAACAAAACCACCGTCCCGAGTGTTCATCAACCTGCGAGGATGCTGCAAATCCAACGGATATTAGCAGTCACGGGCAGCAGTGCCACCAGAGACATGTAATACCTGCACTGTGATGCTGTGACGCTAATCCATATCTGCCGTGACAGCTTTTTTTCCACAGCCGAGTGGAAAGGACGCCTGACACGAGTCAAGCCACGGGACACCTGTCGGCTCAATTCACACTTTCAATTAAAAGAGGCACATCGAAAAAGTTAGACCACTGTACGCCGTGCTGTGAATACATTTGCACTGGGCCGACCAAAACCAAACCTTCTTCCAATCCAGAAGAAGAAGAAGTTAAAAGCAACTTTTTAAAAATGTTTGAACAAACTCTTAAATCACTATAAACTAAATGGAGATGATGCACTTGCTAGTGTCAAAGTCAACAAAGATTTTAAGTCAACGTTAGTGTTACAACTTTATTTGGCGAATGTCACACAGTAGGAACAATTTTGTCCCTTGAACCATCTCAAGAACCAAACCAAAAGAATGGAAAAAAAAGTAATATTAACCGGTTGGTTTTGTCAGAATAGAGCTGTGCAGATGACACATGACATAAAGTTAGCTAACGTCGTCTCACACACACCATTAAGCCCCAAAAATATATTGGCAGAACCTCAGCGCGGCCTGTTACATTCGCTCAAAACGGTGGCAGTAATCTTACTCCATAAACATCCACCATGATGTGACGTGCGTCGTTAATCCCACCCCGTGAACATGCAATGACGTAATTCTGCCCACAGCTCAGTCTGCACAGAGTCATGAAAGTGTTTGTAAACAAGTCACCCACCAGGTAATGTTCATATATAAGGCGCTCCGGATTATAAGGCGCACTGTCATTTTTTGAGAAATCTAAAGGCTTTTAAGTGCGCCTTATAGTGCGGAAAATACGGTATTCTTTTCTCTTTTTTCATCATATTTTTTAATTTCACCTTGGTTTAAGTATGTTGGATTCTATTAAAGCACAAAAGAAACCACTTGGCTAAAATAATTACAGAAAAGATTTCTATGAAATGTGTCAAGTTTTCGCTCAGATGACCGTGAGTTATGTGATTGCTTCAGTGAAGTTGAATTACCTGTGGTGGTTTAAACTAGTGTTTCAGCGAGAAGAAAATGTTCCTCTCTGGGACAATGAGTGGAAGTAAAAGTTCTGAACAAGTTAGGATGAGTTGAGAGTAGGGTTGTCACAAGAACTGATACTTACCTTATACAATGATTGTTTTGTTTAGTTTTTTGTTCATTCGCACCTTTATTAGACAAATATTCTTTTGCATATTGAAGATTGCAGTTTAAATATTTAATAATAATAGTTTTTTTGTTGTTTATTTGAACATGTATTTTGTCATTAATTAAAGAGGTTTTTTTTCCAAAAATCATGGTATCGGAAGGTATGGAAACATGGAAAGAAAATGACTGGTATTTGTATTAACTACAGGAATTTTAATATCGTGACAACCCAAGTGAGGAGAAAGGTATGTGTCAATGACTAAATGAATAGTTTAGCTTTTTAAAGAAAACTCTCTATACCAATATTTTCCTTCCAACACATCATTCATCCTCAATGTGTTGCAAAGGTATCAAGAGCTCACTGTCATTGCAGCTAATACCTTCTCTACCCAAAGAAAGAAAAATCCAAGGACCTCCAACTTATTGAGTGATAGCCAAGACCCTTCAGATCATTCATCTGCACACCATCCATCTATCCTTCCGTCTGTCCATCCATGCATTCAACATCCTCCAGACACACACAGCATCAGTCACGGAACCTTCAAGCGTTCATTCTGATCTCGTGTTTGTAGAAAGATCCATTTCTGTTCAGCGCTGACGCACATACTCTTTACTTTAGTGACAGCGAACGGCCTTTTCATTTATTGCTCTCTTCAAATAACGGCCGACCTTTACACGGAGCCGTTACGTGACCTTAAGCAACATCACTCCGGACAAAGCGCCTTCATCTCTGTGGTGTGTTGTGACAGCGTTTTCAATATTTCATTTGTTACTTCCGTCCATTATTCCTCGTATGTGGACTAACAAAGTGCTTAGTCCTGTATTTTTTTCCCCCCGCTCATTAACACCATCAAATATTCAGAGAATAGGTCTCTGGCGCTCCGGCCTGCCACTGCTGGCATTCCAAATCACCCTCAAATGGCACCCCACTGAGCTGCAGGAACATATGCATATTTCAGTTGCTGTCAGGCCGGGGCTGATGGGAAGGAAGAGCAGCAAACCCTGAGATGATGACACACACTGTAAAGCTAAGTAATGCATAAAGATAAGTCAGCACAAAGAATGCATCCTCCTATTGATGTGGCAGTTCCAGATATGTCAAGGTTGTGCTATATATTATCTTTTACATTGTATTAGGTGCTAGTTATCGAGCTACTAACAAATTATATTTAATATAAATGTATATCCAATAGTTTCATTTACGAATAACTGTTTATGGTCGAGACTTTATGAGTCAGTGTCACCTCTTTCAAAAGAAAAAACTTTGACTTTTTTCAGAATTTACTTTAACACAATGGGTTCCATTAGGATTGAAACAAATATTGCATTTCCCTAAACTTGCTATGCTATGTTGAAACAGCATATTGTTATAATCATTAACTCGATCACAAGACTCAGTTTTTTTTTTGTTTTTTTTATGCATTTCAAGTTATGATTCTGTTTCTTAAAAAGTACAAAAAAGACTACAACAGACAAAACCTTTTTCCAAGGTAAACACGGTCTTATCTAATTTAAAAATATATATATTTTGATGATTCAAGGATAAGTCAAATTACCAAATAGGGAATACAAATTGCCTCAAAAAAAGAGTGTTAAAACTACTGAGCCATCTGTAAAGGTATTAAAATTTTGCAATGCTAAAAATGTCAAATATATATTATTTCACTGAGATTAAATTAAAATGAATTTACCGTTTTACACTACTTTTGTACTTGGTTTTATACAACCGGGAATAACATCCAGGCTGTGTTTCTGTTTATACAGTCAAAACCCCCACCAAAAATGGGTTATATTTGTTAAAAACATTTACAGAATCCAACTTTTTATGTTGGTTTCTGGAATAAAAGCTTTGTCATATAAGAGAGATTAGTGTGTTGCTAATTCTCCCTGCATTTGTCACCAAAAAATTGTTTTATCTCACTTTGTATATTTTGTAAGAATTCATTCCCATGTTCAGTGGTTTCAACCCTTCTTTGTTTTTTTTTAAATAACTTAAAACCAAATTTAGTTCCTTCTTCAAATTTTGTCATAAATCAGATCTCTTTTAAATTAATTTCTTCATTTAAAGACATCATTTCAGACTTGAAACGTAATTAGCGTCCTATAGAATAGTACAGGACAATTCAAAAATCATGTTAAGGCTTTTTGGTCATATCGTCTTTTCAAAAATGCATTATCTTTGTTGGAGAAAAAAATAAAATTCAACCTCTGACCCTTGACTCACAGAAGAGTTGGTATATTGAAGAAGGGGAGATGGTGACCTCAATAAATGAAAAAAAATGCAACAGATGTATGTAATAAATCAACAATAACCGTCACTTCCTCTTAACATACAACTTAATATCAATGAATACTTGTTGTATTGTTAGAGCTGCATCTACTGTATATATAAGACTCGGTAAAGACGATTAAAAAAACATTACCTGTTGCCCACTTACCGAAATCCCATCCCTGATTTAAATTCAGAGGTAAGGCCAGACAGTCGAGGGACGGCAGGCATAAAAACACAGACAGGATATGCAGATGCAAGCGTGACTTAAAAGTCACAGTTTGTGTATTAGTATTCGTCTCCCATGATGCTGGCATTAGAAAAAACTCATGGTGCCTTTCAGGGGGAAGTGCCCTTCAATCCTTCATTGGTTATGCACATAGCCGACAGAGAGTAATTAAAAAAAAAATCTACTTTGAGGGAACATCGAAGGAAGAGCCAAAGGAAGGAGAGCGTCTAACTTTTCGAGACGTCCCAGGTGAGTCAGAGGTTTGAAGCGAGGCTAAACATTCTCTGCAGTCAATGCCATTTATTTTTGTCTCATATGGAATCTACTGTTAAAATCCAGCATGAATACTCTAACCTATTGAGTCACATGAATAGTTCAATCTGAGGAAAAAAATTGAGAGGAAAAGGATCAGTACCATATTAGACCGCAAACAACAATGGTTAACAGTAAACAAAGAGTACAAATTTTGTATTATTGTTGTAAAAGTTGGATTATTACTTTTATTTTTGCAGAGAAGCTGCGACGCGAACGTACAGACAACAACACTGTATATCGATTTAAATGTTCAAACCAGTGAAACTGGGAGAAGCTCCCGTGTGCACCGGTCACATGGGATGGCCTCGGGTTAGCATAGCCCTCGCCCGGAGCGTTGGACCCGCTACACAGGAAGCTAAAGTGGTCCAGCGTCTATTTAAAATGCAGATGTGATCACTTTGAACCCCGGCCAAAGAAGCCCCGAGATAAATGAGTCGAGGGCATTTGCGTGAATGACATGTTTGAACCGATATCCCCTCGCGTACAAGTCTATAATCCGCAGGTGTTCAGGCAGTGACACGTGATATTGACAAAGAAAGATGGTTCACGGAAGCATTCTTACATTTGTAATCGAATAAAGAACAATAATGGTAATACAGCAGTAAAACAGCGAGATAGGAAAATCCATCCGCTTGTATAACCTTTGACATATTTGGTGTATGCTTTACGCTGCCGTCTCCATCGTCCTCTGGATCTATTAATGCAGGGGTGGGCAATTATAATTCTTCAAGGGCCACATTAAATTCTGTGAATGTTGTTAGGGGCCGTCAAGCAGAAAGAAAAACAAGAAAATCCTTAAAAAAAAGATTTGCATTCGTCATTAGGCCGTGACTTTTATTAAGTTAAATAAGCTGCAATTTTATTCTTGTATATATGAGTTTTTTTCTTCAACTAACTATAAAAAAAATATTTTTAGGGATTAATATATATTCAAAAAATTACACAAAAAAAGGAGTGAAAAGGTAAATAAGTGTTATGTGAAATTGTAAATGAATAATAAATACAAAATACACTTTTTAATGCATTAGAACCATTTATACATGATCATACTGTGACATTACAAGGGCCGCATAAATACAGTTAAAGGGCTGTAACTTTGCCCAGGTGTGTATTTATGCCAAGTTTGTTTGTGACTATCTTATTGTCTAGATATTACGGACCATGAAATATTCATAAAACTAAATTAACTTGGGTATTATATGGTCTCTAGTTTGACCCAACTTTCCATTTTAATGACAAGACGGGGGGAAAAAATCCTTCAAACAAAGCAAAGTCAACATGTAACAGCCTACATCTTAAACAAATGTCTGCATTTTAAAAACACTGCCGTGTGTTTTAAACATTCATCTTATCAAGCATCAATTCAAACACAAGGGGGGAGAGATCACCCTTCAACAATAACACACACACCATTGACGTACTTCAAAAGTCAAAGCGATTTTGTAAAAACCTGTGTCAAACTTTTAATAATAAACACCGTGTCCTTGACTGCTTGAGTGAATAGGCGCCATCCTGTTATCAGTTTGTTGCAACAGCTCAATAGTTCTTACCTTTTGTGTCTCATAACATCCTCTTTCAGCAGAGGTGTAACGCTCTTCTGCACTACCTCCAGCCCGAGTCTTACTGAAGGCAGCTTGTGCCCTCTAGTGCCTGCAGCACTTCGTGTTTCTTTGGACGCTTTTGACTGATCCACATGACTGGATCTCAGTACATGAAACCACAAAGAACAGTGCTTTTCTTTGCGAGAAAAATGTTTTTGTTTTTTTGCTTTTTTACACTATTTTTGTTTTGATTTAATCTGCAGCTTTAACAAGAAATTAAAAATATATTTGGTAGTTTAATATTCATTAACTAAATCAACATTATGCTTTCATATTTTCTTCCATAAGGAAAAAAAAAATCCCTGCACTTGATCGAACCTGAATTGTGAACGATCGTTGCACCTCTTCCGTAATAACAAGCTGGGAGACTTCAACCCTGAGGGATATTGCTCCGCTCTAACTGAAATAAATGCAGTAATGTGGCTCGGAGTGAGACGAGACGGGACAAATGAACAAATCGCACTCCACCCAGTGCATTATGGGAGGTTACAGTAGTAGATGGGGTGTGGGGGGGGGCTGCGTCTGGGGAGTGCCGCTGAACTCCCGTAACCTCAATTATTCAACATTAGGCTCTAATATTGATTTCCTGTTGGATCGACTTACTGAGTCCCGAGCATTGGGACTGGTGACATGCTATAGCCTTCCCTGGAAGGGATCTTTAAGAACGGATGGATGGATGGGAGTCTGCTTTAGACGGGGGGAGAGAAAAGAGATACAGATCTACCAGAAGAGAGGATGGTGTAATTAAAGAAAGCTGCTATCAAGGGCGTGATGAATGGAGATGTCACAGCCAGTGGGCTACTTAGCTAGAGAGTGGTGAGGGGACTGGTTAGCTTGACTGTAGAAGGGGGGCTAGGTTGACGCTGTGCACAGGCCAAAGTTTTCCCATGACTGCAGCTCCTTCTGTGGGTGGAACAATATTTATGTTTGGAGGGAAAACTCGGTGGCTGTCACTTATATCGGGGGAAGGCTAATTGATTTATTGTACGCCATGTTATTTCTTCTGTTGAGGTTTTTTCGGGGGTCGTTTTCTCAAGTGATTATTATTGCCCACGCTGACCTCAGCAAAAATAAATAAAGCCATGCCAGCCGAGGTGAGGGTCGGCGGTTCTTCACGTCGGAACCATCAGCTGTGAAAACAAGTGGCGTGTCATCGACCAGACTGTGAAGACTGTGTCGTATGTAGGTGAAGTTTCAACTGCCTTTTCGTCTCCACTTGAGTCCGCTTCCAAAGTTAACAGATGGAACCGAGGGCTCTTCTGCACTTTCTCCTTGAACCAACCTTGAGAGCAGAAAGCTAATCTGGGATTCTTTCTTTTTTCTTTTTTTTTTGGAAGCCCAAAAGGGGACGAATATGAGAAAGGAATGTGAACCCACTGCATGATCATTCTAAGATGGTGTGAGGAGCTCAACGTTCAGTGGATAAAAAGTGTGTTCTGAATTCTCTTGGATAAAAAACACATTAATGATACTTGAATGTTGCTTTTTATTCGGCCCATCTCTGCTCGCATCTCTCTTTATCACACTATTCTAAGAAACTACATATTCCTTTCCAAACTTCAGTGAAATAAATCCACTCCCAAGACACACTTGCACTTACAACAAACTTTTACAAATCAACTTATAAGAAATGTTGATAATAAGAAGTGCAATAGAAATATGCAGTAGACAATTCCCAATCCAGTTTACACCAGTTTGCCCAGATAAAATTTTAATACATTCTATCCAAGATTTTCCAGTTACAGTCACCACTTTAACTATATCAAATATATACAGATTTAGTAGGTTTATTTTGGTTTGTTGATAGAATTTGATTTGAATTTGTGTCTTTTATGTTTATTCTCTTTAATTTTTTTTTTTTTTAAATGGAATTGCCGCCCAGAATCTAAAACGACATCGAGAAACTAAAACAATACATTTAATCTATTTACAAAATACAAACAGTTGTGTATTATGGGATAATTTAAAAATAGTTTAAGCTTGTAGGATTGAACTTTGTCAATAAAAAACAACGTTGCTTTGTGTGTGGTTTTGAGTGAGACCAGATAATGTGAAACAACATTGTCCCAATAGCCTTCTATATCCTTCAAATGTAGAGCGAGCAGCAGTGAAGTTGAGCGCGTGTATGACAGCTAGAGCGCGTATGTGAGAATGTTGAACGCACATGTATGACTGGTTGAGCGTGCAGCAGAGTGGTTTTGAGTGTACAACAACCAAGACACACTCGCTCAAACCGGTGGCAGTAATATCACTCCATAGACATCCGCCATGATGTGAGGTGCGTCGTAAATCCCATCCCGTGATGTCGCAACGACGTAATCCCGCCCTCGGCGTGTCGGGTCAGTCGGCGCAGAGTCATGAAAGTGTTTGTAAACAAGTCACCCACCAGGTAATGTTCATATATAAGGCGCACCGGATTATAAGGGTCACTGTCGTTTTTTGAGAAAATTAAGACTTTTAAGTGCGCCTTATAGAGCGGAAAATACCTTAATTTAATTAAACCAATCATTCAGGGGTTACTGAAGCTGGTCTATCTTTTGACTCATGTGCAAGTGAATCTAAATAGAAGATACAATTGTCACGAAAGTGTTGGCATATAACATATATGAAGCAATAGCATAGTATGTCTGATTATGGGAACTTTGTAGAGGCTAAATGAGGAGAAGGCGGTGTCTGGGGTTTGTGCGGGGGTGGGATTTTTTGCTATGGATTCAACCTTCATCTAACTTGATTTGCAGTCTTACCAACATGTCCAGACCGCAGATCAAACTTCTCTTAATTGCTTTACACATTCCAATTTAAATGGAAGTCGGGAAAATAACTTCCCCGGGCAGATTATATTGAACCTGAAGTCAGAGGACGATTACCTTCAATTATTACTACAGAAGAAAGAAAGAAAGAAAAAATAATTAAACGTGCTAGTCTTTGTTGCGACACATTGCGGCAAATAAATGTGTCAAGATTCATCAGAGGTATGTTGCTTCTGTTTTTGCGTCGACGGAGAGATCAGAAAGCGCAGAGATTAGCTAATGAGACTCTTAACTGATCTGAAACTTTCAAGCAAGGTCGTTGCAGAGAGTACATGTCAAGACTCCACTAACAGTTGCAGCCTCCAGGCCAAACTCATTCTGAAACACAACACAACTTTCCCCCCGCGCAGACTCCGCCGATTAAAGAGTCAACTTTTAGTATTCACCTACAAGTTAAAGGATTATATAAATCATCAAGAGATGTTCAGCCATGGGATCCGGAGGGGAGATAAAGAGAGGAGGGAAGAATGGAGGGAGGGAAAAAAAAAACAAAGATCTGCACTTCACAAGACGGCTGAGCGCGTACGAATGGTGGCATGAATCTAAATCGGTTTGTGGATCATGTTATCAGCAGTTGAATCGCTGCAAAACTCTTTTCATTTCACAAATCAAGAAATAAGTTATTCTCCCAGAGTCCTGGTGTGAACCTCAACTTTCATAGCCTCGATGATTCTCTTCATATTGTCTCATAGAAAACATGACAATCCCTAGAATTGATGAAATAGCCCTTTGAAACTTTTTTTTAAAGGGGTTACCAGAGACAGTCGGCCTCAACTGCACTTCCCTTATCTCCCTCTTCATCATTATCCTGACAATATGAGATAGTTACACATAGTTCAGAATAATAATGATCATTATTACAGTCTCTTATCTGTGTTCTTTTTTTACCCTTCAAAAGATGCTCTCTTGTTGATTAAAGTTTCTCATCTTGTTTCTGGGAATATTTTTTACAACTTTTGTTGTTACATTTGGATTCCTCTCGTGTCGGGACTGATTCTCAACTTTTACTTTTCAATCCTCATGTTTTGGAAACAAAGTTTAAATATCGTAACATTCAGTCTGGCTTGTGAAACCACACGTGAATACATCTTTCTTGGTGTGCATATGCCATGCACAGGCTTCCTCTTCTGGGATTTTCTTCTTGTAATTTGATGGAATATTCTTTTGGACATAACAGTGTTTGTCTTTCTTTTGCATGCGGTAGTCTCGGAATTTTTGATGTTACCAAAATGTTATTGTGTGCATGCTCCATAGTCTACAAAAGTGGTCAAGAAGCTAGTTTTGGTCGGGTTTAATCTCAAAATAAACCTGGAAACTAGCAAAACAAATTGTAGAATAACATTAGCATTATGATAGATGATTATTTGTTTCATGCACTTATCATTTGGGTTATGCAAATGTACTTTTGCAGTTTGAATTTGCAGGTCATTCCACGAAAATAACACTGATATTAGATTTTAATTTATTCATCACAAATATATATTTTTGTAATTCTCAATCTCTTATTTGCAACTGTCTGTGGTCTCCATGTATCCAAACAAGTCCCTCTCTTTATTAGTTATTTCTGATATTGTAACCTCTATTCACACCAGAAGAAAAGCTGAAAATCCAAAAAAATAAAAGCAACAGATTGCTTGTACTTTTAATATTAAGGTCATGGGGTTTATGTTGATTATTTTATTCATTATCAGTAGTATCTGAGGCACTGCAAGCAGAAAACATTAAACTTTATCTAATCAAACATGACCCAATGTCTTGTCAAAACGTGATATCAAAGGATGGACGATAATGAAACGCAAGTACTCCTTGAATACAATAATAGTTTGACAATCCCTGTGTGTGCGCGGGAGCCGCACACTAAATGGTCAACACAATCCAGAACACCCTTAAACAAGGCATGACAGCAGCCAGGGCCCCATCGTGCCATTTATGGTCCACGTACACATTCCTAATTCACCTCTGTACTGATCGTACCTTGTTAGCAGTCCTTCAAACCAATTAACACCTAGACAACCATTCAGGTCTGATTCAGGACGGCTGGAGGCAATTAGACGAAGGAAACATGGCCACTTATAGCAGGAAGGGGATTTAAGACACTGGACTGGGATTTGAGAATACTTTCAGATTCCTCTAATGACAGGGTAATAAAAAAGTTTTGACAAATAAAAAACTTTTTTATGTGAAAGTCTTAATAATTAGAGTCTAGTTGCTATAATCTTGTTGTAGTTTTGATCTTTAGATGTCAACTCTACCTTTTATTTGGGCGGACAGGTACTTCCTACCCTGGTACTTAGTGGCCCTTTTTTCTATCTTTTAAGAGTCCCATGGGGAACAGCAGAGATGGTGGCATTAAACCCTTAACTTCACTTGTTCCACCATATGGGATTATCGGTATGTGGAAACGGCGCCAGGCGGCAGTTGAGGTTCCCACCGTTGACCCCTTCGGCGAATATCTGCGTTGGGCGCATGTTGCGGTTCTAATTGGCACCAAAACAAAGGCTAACCGCACCCGTTTTTGAAGCGTGACCGCCGACCAAGATCTAAAAAAGTGTTCGGGAAGTACTACAGTAGACGCGCAGCATGGATCTTTTATCGAGGACTTTGAAGGTGCAATGTCGGTTTTTGTAGACATGTATATCAAAGCTCCTAGTAAGCTCCTCAAACACTTCCTAGTCTGGAAGTTAATGTACGCAACTTGAAGCCATTTTACTGGAATCTCTGAAGTCTTAATATAAAATGTTTTCATCTTAAGATCTGGAAAGGATCATTAGCTACTTGTGTCGAGGGATGTGTATTTTTATTTAACTCAATTTATGGATCATTTAGGATGATTTTCTTTGTATAACTATCTGTAATATCTTCACTGTGGATATATACTCATTTAAAGTAAAGTCAAAAGATCTTTAATGTACCCCAAAAGCAAACAAAGTGCAATAATTTTGTGAACTTTAACTATGACTTGCATCACATCACGGCCAGGCCTCTTTTGTTAAAGACTCGTACATGGCTAACTTGTCCTGGGTGCTTGAATATATCACCAATATCCATCCAAATAATTTCCTAATGGGGTCCGCGGGGGCAACAGCCAATCCCAGCAAATGGGGGGGGAGTGGAAAGGGATTTTCACACTATTGGAAATGTGTAATAACATATTATAATTACTAAATAAATATACAAGGAGGGGGCCAATGTATTGTACACAATTCCCAAATGGTATTACCGAGTACGCTTGTGAACATTTGAGGGTAAGTGACCACTTAAAGATATATCAATCTTTCTAGCTACTTCAAGGCACGTAATACAGCAAATACCCGGCACAATTATCCAACACTATCCCATTACCTACAGCGAGTACAGGAAGCTACTTTCAATAGAAGTTAGTCGCACTAGCGTCTCCCTTTCTGCTTTTGTGTGTCGTAAATAATTCATTCCAACCAGAGGCCTATTCATGCTGCTGTATGACGGCCTAATGAGGGCTATTGATCAAATAATTGATTGCTTTATGCACAGGCTAACTGACTACCAACGGATCCATTCGGGCAGCTCATTACTTTATATGCATTATTCAGACCTGACCACTAACCAGCGGAGACTTGAGGATCATCCGAGGAACGAGTGTCAACAGTAATATAGTTGTGACGGCGTCGTGACCACGACTTTCAGAGGAGTTCATCAACGAACTGCAGCGTGTAGCTTCAACTAATACAGTGACTGTCAGCTTTGATTTGTCACACACTTACCTTAAGTTTCTACTAGTTTACATCAGCCTTTATGTGAGCATCCTTGAGCGACTGGTACCAAGAACTTTAAATCCATTCATCAGGCAATACTCTTGAATATTTGCCTCTCAAATGGGAGGATACTTTCCCACAAAGAAGCCATCAAAATATGCCCTTTCAATTTCTCCCACAGATTTGGAGGTGAACAACAACAGAACCGTCTCATCTTCACCATGTCTGGTAACAGAACCCAAGAGGAACCCCCCCAGAGAGTGCTTCACCAGCAGTAAATTACTGAACGCCTACACACCGACTCTGACCTGCACTGGCTTGCCCCACTTATGTTGCTAAACATCTGGCCTCCTTCTTTTGATAGTTCACAGAATACTTTGTTGTATCCTGTATCTATCCCGTACTCAGCCGAGAATGTGTCGTCCTTTCAACAGGTTTTCCTTTCAGGGCAACCAACATTAACAGGGGGTTTTCAAAGGGGATAGAATGGAGCTTGACGTCCTTAAAATGAAACTTGAAGGCGTCACACTTTTAATTAGGATTAAAGAAAAGGGAAAGAAAAATCCAGAATGAGTAGACGGACTGCATGGAAATGTGTCTATGGCAGAGACTGCAGGGGTCTCCTGAGTGAAATAAAGCTGAAAGCATCCAAATCGACTTGCTGGAAAAAGAAACAGCGGTCGTGCGCACAGTATGGGGAACGGCTCAACAGGGGGTTACTGGCTGGAGTCATCTGGAGGTCATCATAGTGTGGGCAATTCAACTTTTTACATAAACCCAATCTTAAAAAAAAATGGAGGTTGAAGAAAATAGCCAGAATATGTTAACATTCTAAAATGACACCATGAATTAGAATTATATAAGTATACATTAGGGAATTATAGCCTAGAATTCTGGGTCATATTTTATTCTGACAGGACATTTGAAAAATAGGATTCAAATGTATTCCTACGCAATATTTCACTAGTTCCTTAGAAATGCAAACACTTTATTAGCCAGATAGGAACCCTTCGATCCTCCAGTGGGTTCTTCCTGGTTACCATTTCAATCTTAGGGTGACAGAGCCATTTTAGTCAGAGCACATTGAAATAATCGAAATAAATGGCAACCCTTTATCTTTTACTTGACTTCAGCAATCATTCATACCTTCACTGACTGTATACAAGAGGACGTCACTGGTATGTAGGGTGGTTGAGCTATGCCGGTATTGGGTGGAACTTTTATATTTTTGGAATCTTTTGTTTTCTCTTTTTGTGTTTGTTTTAATCTCTATTTTGTTGCCTTCATGTATATGAATTATTGTTTAAAATAAGAAGACACTGTTCTGTGCAAATGTATAAATTTAATTCTCCATTATAAAAATATTTTTGGAAATGTGGTCTTTCTTACATACTTCTGCTTTTCGATTCTACTGTATATTTTCTTTATACATACTCCTTGTTAGTATTGTATTTTAAATGGTTCTGATTGTTCGTGAGAGAGTTGTGGGAGAATTTAATTTATTGATTTTAAGATTGTTAGATGTGGGCTTAATTTAACGTGATTAGATTAATTTTTTTCCTGTACTGCACAAATTCAGTCAGAGCTAGCTAAAAAAAAAGTACCATTAAGACGACTTGGTAAGACTTTGCTGAATTCAAGATTCACCAAATCTTTACACAGCAAACATCACTTGAGTTTAGGCTACGACACTGACCTACCAGAAAAATACCGACACTGTGGGCAGATATTCCACCATTTTTTTCCTTGCTGTTGAAATTTGTTGTGAAGAAACTTCCTCTATATAGTGGGTTATTATTGCCGGTGCATGCAGGCATCATCGTGGCATTTGGGCAAACTCCACTGGGAGACACTCAAATGTCTCTATTCATTGGCTTCCTGAATTTTATAATTAAAGCCCGACTATCTCATCGCGTTATCTACTTAATATTGTAATTTGACCCACAAGAACAATAACTTAATAATAGTAATTGACCGGCATAAATTAAGGGGACTTCAATGGGTCAAGCAATTTGCATCCTTTTCTACTCCAGGCCCATATTTGAGGCTAAAGTTTTTCTCACTGTTTTTTCTCAAGCAGACAGACATAGGAAGTGATACAAAGTACTCCGACACAAAAGCACCTGGAATGCTTCCCTGGTACCAGTGGCATTTATGAGCCCAGTTAGCAACAGTCCTCCAGGGTCAGTTGGGACAACAGGTCAGAATTTGTCACTAATGGGGTTTCCGCGAGTGCCAGGGTACTCGAGCTGTGAATCCCCCGGAGAGACATCAGTCTGAAGGGTCCAAGCCACTAATTGGGGGGAGCCTGTGTGTATAAATGACAGATTATGACCTATAAATGAGAATTTATGTGACCGTTAGACGTGCCGGGTGATCTCGACAGAGATGGAGAGCGCCATCATTAGCTATGCATCCAGGATGCCTGGCTCGGGCCTAATTAGCCTGATGATATGCAGGCCACGTGCACTCTCCTGGAGTCCGACGTTTCAAAGCTTGTTATTTCGCTCCATTTTCAAGGTGCAATTATACAGTGGAATGGACTCTTCGTGCCTCGAAACAAAGACATAGAGCAACGACTTGACAAGAACTTTAGCGATTGCGGTCCAACTTGGACGTGCGGAGACTGGTTTGTCCCATTACGGTTTACTCAATATCAACGAAAAAAAAGCTTCGATTCAACTCGTCCGGCGGGAGAGGATTTGTCCTGAACATAAAATCAATGCACTTGTTTAAAGGTGTTCAGAGGGACTGTAATATGTGGAAGATTGATGGGTGTGATTAGAGAGATGACGGCACGCTCAAATATTTTCCCTCATGGCATTAGTGCGTAATATGAAAGGAAGAGGGGCGTGGACGACTGGATGATACAGAAGCTTTAGACAAGAGAATGTTAGCAGTAAAGGAAATTACTGAGGAAACACATTGTACCTAATGTGGGGATTGTATTTGAGACTAGAAAATCACTGAGAAAGAACACACCTACACACCACATTTCAAATGTTGTTATAGTAGCACGGGATACTTTTCACTTTACGTTGTGTTTGCTTAAGGCCAAATATGATTCTCTTTAAAAGCTGGAGTCAAACAAGGGACCGCTGAGGGATTTGTCTCTTACATTTTGGACTTAAAACCCTTTCAATCATCTTTTCCAGAAAATAAATGTTGAAATACAAGTGGTTTTTCGAAACAGACATACAAATGCTAACAAAACAATGATAATGTTATGATAATGATTTAATTTAGAGTAAAGTGATGCCATTTATCTGGGTCTACAGGTAAAACTGACTTCTACTTTTATTTTTTCATTTTTTTATTTTTTTCTAGGAATTAACCATGGAAAGTCTTGAAAATCTGGACATTAAATGAAAATGTGGATTTCTCCCCAACATGTTAATATCTGAAAAAATTCTGGTGAAGCTTCATGAAGCTGTGTCATTATTGTCAGAGCCCACTAGATGGCGCTCTCTATTTTCCTTTGTTTTGACGAAGCTTCATCAGACCATCAATAGTATTTTCTTCTGCTATTTGGTATACAAACTGTATATGATGATTCTTTGTGCCTTTAATAGTGACTGAATCTTGTCATTTACTTTACCACAACAAAAATAAATCCTTTTGCACTTATATCTCTAGATTATAAGGTTCCAAATATATTGCAATCATTAAAAACATGTAAAAAAAAAAGCCACATTGATAAACTACCAAGATGTTCTTCCAGATTCTGATCTACAAATACTATCATTTAAGGATCAGTGAGAGTTTCTTTTTGTCACCTGCTGGTCTTTTTTTTCTTTTCTTTTCTCGAGCACAATGGCTGAGTGTTATTCTGTATTCAGAAGGCTGCTTGAGTTCCCATCAGCATGAGGGCAGCAGGGTGGAGATGGAGGCAGTCACCGTGCAAGACAGTGACATTGGGCCAGCCAAGCCTATTAGGATACTTCCCAGCTGCTCCCCTCTCCACAACCGTCTCCTGCTCGCACACAAACATGTTCACCGGGGCCTTTGAGACAACCACCGACAGCTCACGCTTTAAGGGGGAGGAAATGGAAAGAAAAATGTATTTTTTTTGTGATCGCCAAAAAGATCCTATATTCGTGGGTGTTTTTCTAGAACAACAAAGAACTATACAAAAAAACCTTCCTTGTGAATGGATTAAAATGTTTGGATCGTGTGCAGCCAACGGTACAGTCGACATCTTACGCTAAAATATCACTTTCATCTGAGTTTATAGACTTGTCAAAAAGGACTTTAACGGTGTGCATCTGTGCATACGTACAGCGCAACCCTCGCCCTCATACATCTTTACGAGCCCGTTCACACCTGTTCCTACTTGTGCGAGTCTCTCCTCCTCTCCATAGATCACGACTCGCTTTGTTGGTCCGGCCACCCTACTGGGATCGGCGTTTGTAAGGAATCCTATTATATGAGAGACCTGCTTCCATCTGGATCCACCACCGACAGCCCATTCATCAGCCACGCTGTCTTCCATCAGACACATACATGCTCACCCAGGGCCCTTTTATTGAGGAGCTGGACCATCAAATATCCCATAATAATAAAACAGACACCCACCGAGAGCGGGAGATGAAATGGCCCAAAAAAAAAAAAAAGTCGATGGGAAAAAAAAGAAAAAGAAAAGTTTTATTAAGGAAAGAAAAAGGGTGTTGTGTCTTGTGTGTGTGTGTGTGTGTGCGGTGTGTGTGAGAGACCTATGAGACCAGCTCGTGATCGACTGCTTCAAACACACTGATGACACACAACGGTGAGAGTGTATGAAATATTCCACCAGGGGAGCGAACGACAAAATCATTGGTCAGCAGCACGAAGAGAGAAGGTAAAGCTCGAAATATCTGTTTATATTCCCATGAAACTATTTGTTATTCATCTGAATTTGATCTGAGACTTCATTCAAATGCCACTTTTTCTAAAGATTATAAAATAATCTAATATAACCATACCTTTAAATGATGTAAGCACTGTTTTGACGTATTTTATTTATTGTATTTTAGTTTCGATCGTTTTCTCATTTTATTTTATGTATCACGGTGGTTTTTAATGTTGCTAAAATGAAGGTTATTCAGTTTAAAAAATACATTAATGTAGACTTTTCTTCACTCAGTCCACTTGTTAGGTATCTTAACTCAGGCTTTAGCTAATCTTAGCACCGATGTCATTCTAGTTAGCTTCTCTAAACCTTCAAATACGTTTCTAAAACACCTCGAAATACATAAATAAGTAGTAATTGGAGTTCCTTTAAGTAGCAGTGCAAGTCTATGCTCATGTAAAAAAAAGTTATGTATGTTTAGTTAAACATGTTAAATACAGAGTCCACGTTTTTGGGGGAAGACAAGATGGAGTAAAACTAGCAGCTATTTCTTGTTTTTCTATGCCGTCCTGTGTGTTCCTAAATATTCGTAAGTTGTTGTGCGAGTTACGAAAACATTATTTTAGTTCCTCACGTTACAAGAGGGAAACCATTGCTTTCACCACTTAGTAAGGTGAAGGAGGCGACTTCAGTTGTAGTTTGTGGTTCACATAAAAGCTTTTAAGGGGCCACGTGAGATTTGAAAAGGTCAGAGTACATGTCCCTCAACAGTAGCATACCTAAAAGTAAAATAAATATGTATTAATAGAGAGCATTGTGGGACGCAAAGTGGGGTTGGTTTTTCCCTTAGATTGCAGGTTCCAGCATGAGGCGACCTTCTTCTTTGTGGAGTTTGTGTTTGCATCAGTTTACTCGGGGTGTTCCAGGTTCCTCTCAAAGTCATCAGTTTGATCAAAACTGTCACCAGCCCGCAGGAACCCCATTGAGGCAAAGGTAATGGTAGAAAATGAATGGGTAAGAATTTCCAAAAAAAGAAAATTGCTAGATGAAATCTACCAAGTATTTCCTGCAGATGCTATTTGGGATCGTCTCACATCTCAATAGGGAAATATCCACAAGACTAAGAGACACTATTTTTTTAAACTTTCATCTTAGCCCCATCTACAAAACAAACCCACCAATACATGGTACCCCCCGCATCCCACCACCCCCAAAAAACCTTTAACTTAAAATACAAAAACAAACATTTAAAGGTTTTTGCAAGAAATACACAATTTGCCCCATAAAAGTATTTACTTCTTGTCTTATATTTTGACCAAACAGACCTGAATTTGAACTGCATATCTGAACATGGTATCCTGCTGAGTGACGACTCCACCGCACTACAACAAATGGAAATGCTTGTAGGATAACTTTGAAAAAAAGAAAAAAGGAGTTCATTGTAAATGGGAAATTATGCTAATTTCCAGGATGTCTTCGGGGTGTTTGTGGGGTGTTTTCGGGAGGGCAAGCTGTGCAATAGATAAGGTTTCAGAAAAGACGGGTTCCCTGAGCTCTCCAAGCCCCTCAAGACACCCAGGGAGAAGGCGAGCGGGGGAGGGAGGGAGACATAAAATCATTGCTTTTGTGCATGTTGACTTTCATCTGCCTTTCTCTGTTTAGCCAGGAAAGTTAAGTTTGATCCTTTTAGAAAGTCTCTGCGGTGAAAGTGAGAAATCGCAGAGAAGCAAATCCAGTTTTTTTGTTGAGACGATGTTCTTCATTGCGTATGAACCCACTCGCGAAAAAATGCACGGAGGATGTAAACACAAAATTCAGCGAGCACACAATTAGATCAGCAAATCATTTATATTTAAAAATGCAGCCCTCGTGTGTTCCCGCGGTTATGGCGGCAGAATGATGAGGTTTGATAAGGACATGGTGACCCCAAAAAAAAACAAAAAACAACCATCACACTCGGAAACTGATGCCGAATGATGGCGGAACCAACATTTTTACCAAAAAAGCTCCTGACCATCCCTATTACAAAAAATAATAATCTCCTTTTTTTTTCTGAATTCAATCTGGAATCACTGGTCGCACAATCAGCGTGGAGGCACGTTACCAATCCAGTGGGGAGCAATCTCACAGCATTTCCGAGCACCATCTCCTCCAGCTATGGTTTAAAAAAAGCGCTTTCCACAGAGGAGCTGAGCTCATTTTGAACACATAATTGTCATCCTCTTCCCCTGCAGCCTCATTACGCTACAATCTGATTACAGGGAGGAAAAAACAGAGGAAGTGGATGAAAAATACCCGACACCGTCGCGAGTTGGACGCGGGTTCAACCTCCTACACTCTCGCTTGGAATGACTTTGACTCACCGAGGGGAAGGAGTGCATTCACACAACTCTAGGAAAATATACTTTATGCTTATTGGAGGTAGAATTGCCTGCCATCATTTATTAAGGTGGCGATAAATGAAGCATACATTCTCATTCAGAGTTTGTAATGCCACCGAAGCTGGTACCTCGAAGGATGCTAACAAGGTGGCGACTGAAGTCGGACTGTTTTTTTTTTTGTTTTTTTTTCCTGTGTATGACAGAAGCGGAATGAGAGCGTTTCGACTCAGTTCCTGTGCGGTACGATCGGGTCCCCTGCTCCCAATGAGCGGGGTTTCATTGGCCTCCATTACTAGGTCGGGCTACGTGTGGCGGCGGCTCGGCGCGTTTGACTAGGCAATAAGCCAAGTGTCAATGTCACTTTCGTCAGGGAAAGACCTCTCTCTCTCTCTTTCTCTCTCTCCCTCTCTCTCTCGCTCTCTCTCTCTCTCCCTTCCTTGTCTTTTGTCTCACCTTCAAGGACGACTGTGGTGGAACCTCGGTGTAGGTGAGGGCACACTTGTAATTGTAGCCATGTCTACGTCACTCGTATTTTCACGTCAAACATGACATCAAATGTCACCATTAACAATCACCGTTGAAATCGCCTTTGTATACTTATATTTACATGTCTTTTTTGATGTATTTTGAGGATTATATGGTTATTTTAATGGTATATGGTGGTCCCAGTTTTTTGGGGGCTTTTGTTTTTCATACATAGTACTGTGTTTTTAAATATGTTCCTGACTGACAAGGCTACAATGTGATGCAATGTACATTTTTGAGAGAATAATATTTGTGTGACAATGTGTAAAAACGTCAATGACAGTTCAGGAAAGTTTTAAAGAGTGCAAGGAGGACTTCTATATGTAGTTCAACAGTAACTATTGTTACTACTAGTAAAAATTCAATGTCACTATTTAACAGATTTAATTTATTGAAGAGACTTTTCACAACTTTAGCTTTTTTTTTTACAGTACTATGTTCTTCTTGATATTCCTAGTTTTCTTCCTTTTGTTCCTTTTGTAATCCATTCCTAAATAAGACTTTCAGCAGATGTACTTGAACACATCTTCATCCAATAATAATGACACGACATGATCTATTTTATTAGTTCACTCAAATGACTGAGTTTCTATTGAATGTAATTCATAGAAAACTTGTATTAAAAGTTAATTTTGGACATGGAAAATTATTTGGCGATCCCAGATTTGATCATCTCTAGAACATCTCTCTTCAAGCTGGATCCACTAGAGACTCGATCTGCTGGACCTTCATGCGGAAGGTCTCAGTTGAAGCCACCCGTCTTCATGGTTGAGGAAACAAATTGAAATTTTCAAACTGGAAAAGTCAACCGTAGCCCCCCTGACTTTCAAAATCGTCCTTGAAAAATCAACTCAATCTGTACCGCGACGCGAATCATCGGCAGGATGGAATCGAAAACCACATCTCAACATGAAAACATTAGATATGGAATTCACCGTCATCCGTGGGAGCCGAGACTCTTGTGTGCACGTTTAAGAATGTTTATGAGTGTTGTGATCATCTTGAATGGATTCGCATTATGACATCCATGTGGAATTTGATTTGAAAGAGCAGCGGAGCAGAAGTGCCACGCTCCCTCCAGGGGTTTCTTTAATTCACTGGAGTAAATCCATTACACAAGGAGACGTACACACAGAGGACCTCATCGCTAAGCAGCTTAGATTTGTAAACACGTCGTCATCTCTCAGCCTCGACGTTTCAACTGAAATACACTCCATTTTCTTGATTTCTTATTTACATCCAGAACCAAACAAAACATCAGATCTGAAATGAATAAATATAGACCAGGGATCTATGATTTTTTTTTTTTTTTTTAACAAAAAAATATATGTTAAATATGCAGTGTTGCCCTTTTTGCCACCAAAACTTTTGTTGACCTGTGAAAGAAAGTGTAAACATACGTGAGCAATTATTAATTGTATTGTGTTTAAAAGTAAAATAATCACAATAGCACTATTTGTCCCTGTTGAGTCACCCAAACTTTATATAACTTTACTCAACTTTATTAATATCCAAACAAAACAAAACCTAAAAATCGAAGTATAAAAAAACCTGTAATTTATGTTACTCGTTTTTTTCTTTTTTCCAGAATCAACATTGTTGTCCTGTGTTAAAATAAAGAAATATTCACACGACTCAAACATTTTTTCTATAACATCCAGACATATTGGAACAAATGAATCAAATTATTAAAAAAATATATGTGATTTATGCTGAATTTTCCTTTAATACACATATAAAAAAGTTTTTAAAAAAGTTTCTCTTTGCGCCACTAATGCTACTAAAACATCATTTTCATTCATATTAAAACAAATATAACTAAAAGGTTAAACATAGACTCATAATTATAATATAATAATAAATATGAATAAAGTAATACATAATAAAGTTCTACCTAACCTAAATGAGTTTTTTTTTGTATTTCTTCAAAGAAGAAATCACTTTAACCCTTAATCCCCCTTTAGTTTAACCAAAGTGGTTTTTTTGTGCACCTCTAGCAAGAACAATACATCAGAAAGTCGATTATGCTCCATGCATAGCTTAGCAAGTGAACCTCCCGCCCCTTTCTGAGTGTAGTTACACACATTAAACATCCCTCAACCTTTCAGTTGCGCCGACATAAGAAGTTTTGATTACTGCGCTCTATTAAAGTTAGAAAAGTTAACACCCACAGGGGCCCGAATCCACATACAACCGACGTAAACCCCGGTAACTCCACTTGATTATCGCCGTCGTGGGCCAAGGATATAAAAAGATAATTTCAAAATAATAACACAGTTGGAAATGACTCCCCCTAAAAGGCACTAAACATTTATTGGTAGGGCTAAGCGTGTGGTATGAGTGATAGCACCTGGAGTGTTGTTGTCCAGCTGCTTTTACTGTGGTCAAGTTTTCCAACGCCGAGCTCATAAACTCACTCGATATCAAGCGTTGTATTTTATCTTTTTTTTTTGTTTGTGACGCGCTGTGACTTGAGTACGAGCAGGAGCGACTCAATGTCAATGTTCACGGAGGCCTATTGTCGGGGGCGACTGCTGTTATTGCCGTTCGGCTCCGTTAATATGACAAGCGATGCCGAGAAGCTCAACCTTTTCATTGAGCAAAAAAAAAAAGAAAAAAAAAGCGCCTCTTAAATAAACGAGCCGCTGGGATAATTTAAGCACTTTCCCTTTTATTTGGTTCCATCCCCTCTCATCATCGGTCCTTGTCCGGCTCCATTAGAGCATTTTCATATTTGAGAATAACAATATCTCGCTGGCTCGCTGCACCGCGATAGAGCCAATCAATCTGTGGCTCGTCGCTCCGTAGGTGGACTGATCGCCCGACGTTACTCTCGAGTCAATTACCTTCGCCGAGAGAGGCAGACGCGAAGATGACAATGGATGCTGATGAATGCCACACCGGGCTCAATTTAAGCGAGCCCCCAGGCGCCATCCCCCCGAAACTGGCAGTAAGACAATTGGGGCATCTAATAGGTATTTATACGAGCTCCCACTTCTGTGAGAAGCCATTTGTTAAAAGAGAGGGGTTACTGTTGGAATGGACTATTTATCTAAAGAGATATTTTGCATAAGACATTACGCCAGGAGCGAGAGCAGTGGGTGCGATGTGTGTTTGTGTATTGTTTTGCGGTTGTGTAGCCTCATTGGTTTATTAACGCACCGGCAGATAAAAAGTTCCAAAGTGGATTTGGTCTTGTTTATCTTTTCTTTAGCTCGGGATTGTACGTCATTTGTACATGATTAAAGGGTAGATGGGAAAAAAAAGGGTGGTAGATAAAAGGAACAGAAGACACACTTTCGTGTTAATGAACGGATGAAAGAGTAAGAACTTTAAAGTCGCGGTTATTAAACTAGATCACAAGAAGGAAAGGCCTGGATATCGACATTTACGGTTCTTTAGAGGCACCGACTAAAATGCTCTGGTTAGTTGATTTCAGTACTCACAGGTTAACCAGCTGGTTTTCACATCTTCAACGTTGATGCGATTGTCTGTTGAAGGACAAATGTAATCTCTAATATATAGATCCCGACAAAACCCACCAAGGGTTGAGGCATCTTGTGATTTATCGATCTACGATCATGTGCATCTGTGTTGTGATTGGGCGATGCAGTTCATTTTAGTGAATTGGTTCATTTACATAAGTAGTTCATGATTGTAACTATAGTTTAGCCATTAGGTGACACCATTAAACATTGCAGCTATAACATTTGGAACTTAAAATGAGACTAAAATTATTCTTTTTTTAAAGTTACAGTTTTTGTAGGAAATAAAAAAAGCAAAATTCAACTTATTTGCAATTTTGCTGCAAATATTTATATTATATTGATAGACAGACTTAATTGATCCCTCTGGAGGTCTAATGTTTCTACATATATATATACATATACTGAAAATTATTATGTTATTCATTTCACGGTAAGGAAATGGCTTAGATTGGAAATTTAGCAAAGCTAAAAAAATTAAACTCATTAAACATGATAAACATTAAAATGATATTTACTAGATAAAATGAATATCATTTTATTTTTGATTTAAATTATCAAAACACAGGAGACACTTTAACGAACTACACAAAGGAAGTAGAGTACAGGTCATAAATAACAGAAACACCATGTGCTATATCCAAACAAGGCTGTACAAAAACTCTCATAGAAAGACCGAGATTCGAAAGAACAATGAACAATTTTAACTAAGAATGTTAGCCAGTAAAGGAATTAGACAAAGACACTTCTCAACTAGAAAACTGCAATCTTGTGCATGCATCCATTATACATACGTCTGTACTTTAGTTAATAAAAACAAAGAGGAGTGCTGGTACCCCCTAGCTAGAATAAAACAACGTAACTTCATAACCTAAAGAAACGTCTGTTCCAACTCATTTTAAAGATTCGTACAAATGAACGATTGACTATTTAATGAAACATCACTTTTATACTTTTCAAGACTGGAAAAAAAAAGTCCATATAGTACTTTTGGGATGGACTTTTTTTTTGCCATTACAGTTTACCTTGAGAAACTGTGTGGACGGAGGAAAATTATTTCTTATGCAATAAGTAAGTAAGTAAGTACTATATAAGGACAAACTTCACACTAGATTTGACATAATAGTGTTGATTAAAAGTAAAAAGAGGATGGTAAGGCTAACGGTAACAAACATAGAAGATACATGCGTACGCATGCACATGTAAGTCTAAGCCTATCATTTTGTTTAAAGCTAATTCTAACATATGGCTCAGGCTTCTGGACTCCTCTCAGCATACAGAACAGTGCTTCTGGCTTATACGACGACGGAACATCTGCCAACGCGTTAATACGCACATAGCTTCCCCTCGACATGACTGAAGCATATAGAGACAAGTACTTCGTGGCAGCGATCATGCTCCCAAATAAATTAAGCTTGACATGATCTACGCGAGCTTAGATCTCAGCTTTCCTCCTACATCCAGTTAAATGGAACAATTTGATTCCATTTCTTTTCCGAGTACAATTTAAAAAAGCCCGTCTTGGTTTCACTTAACAGTTACACAAGGATATTCTGCTATTTATCTGGACTTCCATCTATCATGACAAAAGACTGGATTTGTATGGCTTTTATCAACAGACCTGGTTGATTCCTTTACACCAAAGGGATCAAACTCAATCACACGAGGGGCGGAAAACCTTAAGCAGGCGAGGTGATAAAGATTTAAAAAATGTAAAGTAAGTAAGAGTCGGATTGTAATGTTTTCTTTGTATTCTTGGTAGTTCCATTTAGCTTAACCATCTCTGCTTTTATACATCCTTTCAATGCCAGCTTAAAGTGAGACTTTAATAAGAGTTAAACTGTTTCTTATTCAAGTAAAAGAAAAACTTTCCACTTCGAACTGAACTGGAAGGCCATATGCATGTCCTTTATATGAGACTTAGATTGTATCATCTTGTTCTTCCTCTTTGTTCTTGTTCTTATTTTATTTTTATTTATTTTTTATGAATAATTGCTGTATTGCTGTGGCTAATTGGAAAAAACAATTTCCCGAAAAGGGACCTCCTGAGGGATCAATAAAGTTCTACCTAACCTAGCTTATACAAATACTTGGCTGTCTGTCCTTTGTTGATAAAAACAACAACAATAATTTAACCGGCCATATTCTTATACAAACAAAAAGTTTAAATAAGCTCAAACTTCATTCCAGGAGATCATGGTCCGGGGAAGAGAAATGGATCCAGCATGTGCGTGGGAAATCAAAAATGGCTAAATCATTAGCCGGATAGAGAAAAAAAAAAAATTAATGTGTTTTGCCAAAATACACAATGTTTCATGTCTGTGCGGGTTTGTAGAAAAACCACCTCTGGGAGTTAAACTGCTCATTTAAACACCTGGGCCCTATTCAGCCATGCCTTCGCCAAACAGCCGTGACGAGTCATCCGCACCGAGGCATCATGGGAAGCCTAAATTGAGCATGGCCGGGGGAAACTTTGTTGACACTTGTGTATGGAAAAAGTGGAAGAGCGACCGGACACTAAAATGAAAACACTAAAGCACTAAACTTTATTTATAAGCGGCGTCCGTACCGTGGTTATTCAAGAATGCTGTAACGCCGGTGAATTGCAAGAAATAAGTGCACGACTCAGGCTGAACATAACATTGAAAAAACAATGCATTCGATAAATCAGGAGCCGCTAATGAGAGGCCGAGACACATATTTCACGTGAAAGGTTCTCGGTCAGTGGAATAACAGGGTAAAGGGGGGAGGCTGAGACATTCCTAGAATTGAATACTCCCTCGATCAGGAAAATGGGGCGTTGATATTTTCTTAAGTGCACCTTTGGGATGCTTTTGGAAACCATACTTGATGTAAGATTTTATTTGCCTTGGAATGGAAGCTCCCCCATGGGTAACAACCCCCCCCCTCCTCCCATCTTCTATTAGCCAGATTAGCCCTCCAGACATGAACCACCAAGACACACACAAGCAAATGCTAAGTAGGTTATGATTCAATTCTTTGTCGTTGTCTGCACATAAAACACTGACAGAGGCAATAAAAAGGGGATTTCCTCTACTGCTCCCTTAAATCTGCGACGGCTGCTCAACTTAAAGCATGTTTGAAAATATCAGGACTGGCCTCAAATGAAGCCACTTATCGGACGTGCATTACAATTGTTCAACCGCTGTTTCTTTGTTATTTATTTTAAGTGTTTGCTGTCTTGTGTAGATCTCAGTGACCTTAATACAGGGGTGATGCTATCATGAAGTTAGCTCTTAAGGGGACATGTTTTTACCTACTTTTTCCTTCATTTGTTGATTAAAAAAATATTTAATATAAAGGGTATAAAAGGTGTTTTTTAAGCTTCCCCTTCTGGTCAGACTGAAAAAATGTTGTGGTTACGTGTCAACAGGAAAAGTTTCAAGCACCATCTCATTGACTTCCATAGTAAATACAAGTAAATGATGGTCAAATATCGCAAAATATTGCATCTCAGCGTCTTTACGAGAAAGTGACCAAACTGATGTTTTTAATTGGTGCGAGATGTTTGTGTTTGTTTTGGCTCACGATGTTTTGATACACCGTTGATATGATCAACATGTAGAGGACCATTATATAAATGCTGATGACAAACACATGACATTCCCTTTGGAAAAGAAACATCTTATTGAATTTAAAGAGAAACAGAAACTCTGAAGCTCTTCTCAAATAAGCATCATCTGTTGTTTTTTTACACGTTTAACGAAGTCAATATGAAATATGAAGACGCATTAAATATGAAATTAAATCTAAATCAACATTGATTGATTAGCAAACAGCTAACATATGTTGTGTAACTAGGAATATAACAGCAAATTAACAGAAAAATTAACAAAAAACGTTCAAACACACCTAAATATAAACTCAAATTCGGTCAATTTGTTTTAAGTAAAGTATTTTGACATCTTTTTTTCCGTCTACTGTTGTGATTAATATTAGGAAGCATTGTTATAGAAACCAGCATATTAAATACAAACTTCTATCACAATTTAATTTACAAATTAAACAATGAATTAATTTTAAAATAAATCTGAGTAAAAACCATTTTGTACGGTTACACCAGACATTGGCAAGTACCTGGATGTACAAATCATTTTTACAGATTAACAATTTGTTTTTATTGTCTGACAAAATAAATGGAAATCAAATTAATAAGGCTAAGGTTTGTCTGAGTATAAAATTACTTCAAAATAACCTATGATAAATAAATACAGTATATCATCATCATCTTAAACAACTTTAGCTGAATTTATAGTCTTTTTGTAAATATGTTCTTGAGACACCTAATTGGTTCATCCATGCAGCATGTCATTCTGCATTGTCTCAGAGAAATAGTTGTGTGAAAAAATCCACACTGTGCCACCGGTCCATTTATAAACTCAGGTGAATGCCCAGACGACGGTGATAGTCCTCATCCCACCATTACCTGACATTTTCCTCCATTGTTGCTCTTCAAATGGAGCTCTAAATAACTGCCGGCACAATGAGCCGGACGCTTAATGAATTCAATTAGTCAGTGTTGGAGCGATTAAGAGCTCTGAAAAGAAGCTTTGTCACATCTGGGTTAGTGCGGCACGTGCGAGCCAGAATCAATGAGTGTATCAGCGGGCCCTGGGCCACCACTCTTTTGCGCCATTTATCACCTGAACAAATAGACAACTTGTGTTGGAGTGCGTTTCATCTTGGTAGATGTCTGCATGAGGGCCGGAGCGTGAGCGCATCAGTGGCTCATTACCCGTCTTTGTGGAGAGACGCTGCACATTTGAAAAAAAAGGCTGTCATCTCCACGGCGGTCGCCGTTTCAAAGGCTTCGTCGACGCTTTCTCAATTAAGAGGAGCCTCTTTTTTTCCCTGAAGGATCCACTAAAGTCAAGGCACAAAGAGAAACAAGAGGAATAAAAGAGGATTTGTCGCTGTCGGGAGTTCAAAGACTTGTTTGTTTGGGTGTCCACCTTTTGGCGGGAAGCTGAGTAAAGAAAGTAGAAGCAAGTGAGATAAAAATCAACAAAACTGCTTGTATTTCATTCATTACTACAAGAAATCTGTTCACTGATAACTGTACCCTGACCCAGTGGTTCCAATAGAACTCAAAGGGATCCCCTCGGGGGGTGCACTCTAATATTATGGGATGGGGGTGCAAATGTTTGGGCGTATACATGAAGCTTCCTATATTAAAGTATAAGAGGAGTATGACATACATACTGTATATCACAACTTGGTTGTAAAAAAATATTTTAATTTAATAAGTTTTCTTATTTCAGTTTACTGCTATGGCATAATGTTGTACGTTGTTATATTTCAGTTTGTACTTGTTTAAAATCCTGTAAGATAAAGGTAAAGACTCTTAACGTTAATTTAAAATGTCTTATTTTCCTCTCGGTTAAGAAAAGTATGTCCAAGGGACCCAAAAAAAAAAAAGGTTTACTAAAAAAAAGTGTTGCTATCAATCTATTTTAACTACCTTTCAAAAGGACATTATCACGCCATAGAGTACATAAACTTACAGTGTATACTGTATAAAAAACATCCACACTTATGTACCAACACTTGACCTAACCAAGGGCCGTCAAGTAATTATACTCGGCCTTTAAATTCTATATACTTAAATCAGATTATTGCATGTGCTGGTTTCATCTTCTCGAGCACGACTCTCTCTTTATCTGACGTCCATCTGCTCATCTGCTGACATTTTGCGCACGAGTCGGAGACGCCGCTATCGACGGGTCTGCTCGATCGGGGGGGGAGAGAGATGAATCAATTCTCTGTGAGAGTCCATAAAGAGCAGACAGGAAGTGGACACTCAGTCTGGCCTGAGGGGTCCAAAACTGATCTTTCTGGTGGGCTTCCATCCCCTCTCTCTGCCCTCCACATAAACACTCTGCATCCTTGATTGCATCCGACTTGTCAGCGCCCGAGCTGGGCTCCTCGAGGGGGGCCCCGGCAAAGCGTGCAACACAACAGCCCAAACCCCAGGTTGTTGAGGGTTTTTTTTTTCCTACCGCCCCCATTCTACTCCAGGATAAATTTAATTTGGAGGAGCCAAAGGGTGATAAATCCAGAAGACATCGCACAGGGCAGAAGGAATGGGGTAATTTAATACCTCCCTTTTGCCCCTTCACCTCCACACTCATCTCCTCCCCTTCTTTCTGCCGTGTACCCCTCGCTCACTCCTCCGCACGCAACAGACAAAGAAAGCCTTTTTCTTTTCTTTTTTTTCCTCTTGCTGTTTCTTTTATCAGATAGATGACAGGTGGGAATGGGAAGAGAGGAGGACGAGCAACATGAGCGTCTGATCTGAGATAGATGCTCCTCTGAAATTCTGTACCAGCGTAGATTGACAGCAGGATACCTGACAGAGAAGACAAATGTCCCGCCAACGTTCATTCGTTTTGATAGTTTTCTCATCAGCTTCTTTAATTTCAAATGACCTTTTTCACTTCCTGTTATGATACTATCTTCATCTTCGTCTTGGGGAGAGAAAAAAAAAAGGATTATATTTTATTTTTATCGTAGTTTTTGGATGGATTATATTTCAATAAATGATGTATAAAACAAAATAACTTGATTTGTTTGTATGTACAATCAACATGTAAATAGTAAAAGCGTTCACTTTTGTGTTGCAATTAAACTTCCGGCCACTATGTGGCAGAAGTCATTACCTCCTACGAAGCTAAAGGAACAATAAAATCCATTGAAAACCTGGTGATGGCTGAGGACAAGAGGATACAGTCACCCCCCGGCAGTTTTTAAAGCTGATATTTGGACATGTTTTGGGTTTTTTTTCCAAGAGCAATTAAAGCAGTTAAAACTTCATCAAGAGTCATGCAGTCTGTAAATTCTGCGGCATCAGAGTCAAGTTCTCTTGCAATAGTATACAAATATTGTTGCTCCTACAGTATCGCAATACATCTCAAAATATATCGTGGCCGCTGCATCGTCATGAGTATCGTCTCACCACACACTTATCGTCATCTATTTTTGTTCTTCTTTGTCTTTTGGCAGAGGTCATTGACGAGGGGCGGCGGCTCGTACAACTGGGCCAAAAAAAAAATAGCTGCTTTTCCGATCAAATCCATGCCAGCTCCGTGGGTCGGTTCCAGGAGAGCGATATTTATTAACGGAGCAACAGCCATTAAAGTCCGTATGCCACACAAGACTCTTTTGTTTGACGCGCCCACCAGTGTACGGTTAAAAAAAAAAAAAAAAACTACATTTTATTTCAGGTCAATTTAATCAATAAAATAATGTCACGTTCAGGTTCCAAACATAACGTTAAGTGGTAACTGAGCGTTCTCAGTGTCACGGTGGTCCAGATCGTGGGGGCCTCTACTCACTCTGGGCACGCACAGATGTTTCGGTCTTTCTCAAAGGCCTTTATTGAATTAGTCAGTGACTCCAGTGAGCTGGAGGTTTTCACAGGTCAGTGCCCCGCACTACTGCCTCAAGCCATTAGACGCTTAGCCACCTGCAGCTGCTGTCTTGGTGTGTGCTGGTATGGTATGATTTTTGCCGTGGAAGTACACATTTTTTACAAAATTACGCCTAGAAAAAAAAGTTTTTTTGCACCACATTATAAGGGGGAACATCAATTAAAGGGTCTATATCCATACAGTATAGTGCAGTAAAGCACTAGTACTACTTCAGTCGTCCTAAAACAATTTGAATGCTGTGTACAACATAGTATTGGTTCTGAGCACAACCAGTATTTATACATAAGGTGCCCCAGATTAAAGGGCTGATTGCTGATTTTCTGTTTCTGAAAAACTAAATAATTTAAACCCTTGTGTTATCTCAGGGTCAAGATGACCCAGTGGCCCGAAAACAAAGTGTTTGTGTTATCCATTATGCTGCCTCTGTGTCAAGGGGAATGACCTCCACCACTGCATACGGTTCATCTTAATTGAGAGGCAGGACAAGGGATACCAAAAACCCATTTGTTTTCAGGCCACTGGGTCACCTTGACCCTGAAATAACACAAGAATTAAATGAATATTTTTGTTTTGCTTTGTTTATTTTCATAATTTTACTGTACCACTATCTTGGACCTTTACCTAACAAAAACAAACACAAACTCAACGTAAAAATTGTGATTGCGTTCTTTGCTAGCAAACGGACAGATAAAAACATTTTCTTTAAGGGAAGTAAGGCAGTCAAACAATTAAATTGTCCACCAAGACCCCAGGCTTGCGGCGCAATATCTTGAATTAACAGTGGGATCAAGTGACTTGGCCAGGGCCGTGTTGCCAGATTGGTGACTGGGCACCAATACTCCCCCCCGCTCCCCTGCAACGCTAATCAATTATTAACGCTAACAAACTTGAAGGGCAGAATCAACCAATATCTGGACCCCTTTATATAAAGAGCTGATAAATTATTCAGCAACAAGATGCCAACCTCATGTAGCGAAAGAGGGGGGACTGTTTGATGACATCATGTCCCTCGGAGTCATGCGGGCTTTTAAGAAGTGCATTTAGACAATTACTTAAAAATTAGGGAAACATGAGCCGTAATGCACTCCGACTCCTCATGATGGATCGTAAACCCAATGATGGAATGTTTAATCATGATGGTATTACTGCATCTTACTGCTATAAAGGCTTATCAAATCAAAAGATAAGTTAGAGTTGGTGTAAAACTTCCACTTTTATTTGGTCTGGTGAGTTAAGTATGTTGAGTTAAATCACAAAAGACATGTTTTAATTTTAAAATTTATATCGGGAAACATAAAAGAAAAATAAGAACATTATAAACAGTTGAAATATAATACGCCTTCAAATATTATATATAATTGTCCTCAGATTCACTGAATCGCCGCATAAAAGGATAATTGAATCCGACTAGAAAGCCATGATTTTGTTGCCCTGAAGTGTATTTTTGTGAAACAAAATTCAAATATTATCTTATTTGGAGATCCTAGAATGCCGCACGGATAATTACAACCTCCAGTCCCCGCTTTAATAGTTGCACTTTAAGCGTATCAGTTTTCTCTTCTTGCAGAGAACATCCGCTCTGAATGCAGTCTCTGTTATCGATAATTATAGGCTCTCTGTCGGCAGCACTTATGAAAGAAAAAATGTCTTATCGCATAAGACAGCCATTTGATGACAAAAGCTTTAGCATTGAAAGAGATCCGCAAGTTTGTCATCATTAGTTATTTCGCCATTGTTCTTCTGAGAATTGTGGAGTGGAGACATTTTTGATGATCACGTACTGTATGTTGTGAAATATACATCAATCATTCAGTGTCAAAACATATTTGAATTGGGAGGCAAGTACTGAGGCAGTTAAAAACACAAAAGCCTTTTCTCCTCATGCATTCAAGCTTGAATCTACCATCATAAGTCTTCCTTAAACCACATCACTCATACTAAAAATCACTATAACATCCGCAAACCCCACAGACTCTACCAGGAAAACGATAAATTGGTCGTCTGATTGATCGAATGATTTTTCCATTAAAAATGTTAATAGGTAATGACTATTTCTCTTATCTTACGCCGTTATAAAATGTGTCTTAAAAAATGTTTAAGCCCTCCTCTGTTAAAGAAGACATGAAAATAGTATTTGCAAAAACCGATAGATTCTGTATGGATGTTACCAAGGTCTAACCATGCTAGCCATGACATTTCAAGAAAAACCTTCAAGCTAAACGCATCAAACATTTGAGTTATTTTAATAAGTTATTTTCTAGTTCTGTGATTATTTATCACTTTGCTATGTTTGTTTCTTGTGCATTTTTTACATACATTCTCATAACATTTGACAGTTATTTGACGTTCAGATGTGACCTGCTTATTTGTGATCTCCCCTTTTCTTTGGAAAACATATTTGGAATGAATTGAATTTTTATACTACACTTTTAATTTGATAAATTAATGGTGAATTTATTTTTATTTATTACTTTTGATTCATTTCCAGATTGCAAAAGTAAATATGTTCATAATATATATTGTAAATAAACACAATAAAAAATATAGGCAGAAATGTATGCATATACAATATTTTCCGCACTATTAGGCGCACCCGGATTATAAGGCGCACCTTCCATGAATGGCCTATTTCATAAATAGGGCGCACCGGATTATAAGGCGCATGTATGACATGTTGAACGCACGTGTATGACTGGTTGAAAGCGCGAGTGATTTTGCGCAAAAAAAAACATTTTTGAGTGTACAACAACCAAGACACACTCGCTCAAACCGATGGCAGTAATCTTACTCCATAGACCTCCGCCATCATGTGACGTGCGTCGTTAATCCCACCCCGTGATGAGGCAATGACATAATCCCGACCAAGGCGTGTCTGCTCAGTCGGCGCAGAGTCATGAAAGTGTTTGTAAACAAGTCAGCCACCAGGTAATGTTCATATATTAGGCGCTCCGGATTATAAGGCGTACTGTCGTTTTTTGAGAAATTGAAAGGCTTTGAAGTGCGCCTTGCGGAAAATACAGTATAAACATAAAGATGGCGGAATGAGAATATAGAACTCACATTTGAAGGGAGTGAATTAAACATATTAGTGCATTTAATTTATAATGTTTGTAGTACAGATGAGTGTGAATACATGATAATAATATTAATAAACAAAAATGAAGATTTGGATTTTATGTTTTCAACATTTGTGTGTCCTCCTCAAGTAATATTAACACACCATGCATCCATGTTTCTAGATTTCAAAGACCTCACCTATATTTTCTTTGGTTAGTAATCTTGTGCACTACCCTCACGTACTCTTCCGACTGCCTAACAGATAAGGACACGTCACATTATGTGCTATCTCTAGATAGAAAGAAAGACAATGCAGCTTCTTCATCATATACGTTTACCACATCGTATCTGACTGATAAAGATTCCTGACTGGTTAGATTTTGTCCACCTAACAAAGGGAAAACCTTGAAGAAGCTTAACAACTTCATCTGTGGATTCTCTTGATATTGTAACAAAAAGCTAACGTGGTCATGATGACAACTGTCAGTGGCGAGAGACCACACATCCGGAAAAAAAAAAAAAAAAGTACCGGGCTCCTACAGGGCCCATCATGGGAAATCAAGCTCCCTTAGCTAATAAACAGTAATGATCTGCTTCCCGACATGTCTCGGAGACTAACTTCGTGTCGGCGTGGTGATGAGGACAAAACAGTGGAGCCAGCAGAAAGAAGCTGCGCCTGGGGTGGCCGGTAATTACTGTTAATTGGTTTAACATGGGGATGGAGGGATGAAGGATGAGATAGAGGGGTGATACGAAGGATGGAGTTCTCCCCTCAAAGCCCCCCGCTCCACGGCTCGTTTGATGTGATAGGGTGTTATCGCGGCTTTCTATCGGTCGCGGGAGCTAATGTAGAAGAATGGCGGCGAGGAGATTAGTAATGCACGACAGTGTGTTGCACGAGGACGGTAAACCAGCTCCGATACAACTTTAATAATGCAGGCCGAATAAACATCATCTATGAAACATGGAAGCACGGAACATACAGGAAGATACCGCAACAAAAATGGAAACAATAAAAGAGTAAACAACAGCGTCTGACACACACACACAAACAGATTAAAGCCTTCGGGGAGCAGCTCATCCAGATAAGACAGGCGGTTCTGAGGGCCGTTTATGGCTATTTGATGCATAATGAGTCTCCTATCAGTGGTTGTGTGGGCGCAGAGATGAGGTGTGGAGCAATAGTCAGCTTATACGCCCCAACCAAAACCTCATAAATAATCTCCGGCACCGAGATGTGCAGGCGACGAAATCGTTCTGTTGTTTCTTTTTACTGAAATAAACTCGTGTATAGATGAGCAAAATGATGTAACTTTAGCACAAGTCAATCTCAACTTTTACCTTCTCGTCTGAGAAATTTTTGCACCACGACTAGAGCTATTAGAGTAGAAGATCTTGACCCCGACGTGATTTGAACACGCAACCTTCTGATCTGGAGTCAGATGCGCTACCGTCGCGTCACGAGGTCCAAGCACGCCAACAGCTTGCTGACAGAAGTGAGAAAACAAGCAGGTGTGGACGTGGCTGGACTCCAATATCCTCGCAAGCTTTATTTAGCGTCCAAATTCAGCGTTGAAAATTGTACTCGCAAGCAACGGAAAATATGTGGGAAATAAAAGTTGAAAAACAAAGTGACTTCGAGCAAAAAATAACACATTTATAGTTTTTCTTTTTAAAGAAAATCACTTAAATGCTTAACTCAATTGTCCTCAGTTCAGTCCATCCTTGCAACAATTTCCACAAAATGACTCGCTTCCTTCATTTCTAGCAAAACAAAAAATCCCAAATCTTGTATAAAATGAATAAACAAAACTTAATTCATCATTTAAAAATTTAGTTAGATATGAACAAAAAGGAATCGATCTACATATCTTAACAAGAAAGAGTTGTCTCGCCTGCAGTTGATTCAGAACTCTGCAGCGAGAATTCTGACCCGCTCTAGTAGAAGAACTCACATTTCTCCGATCCTTAAAACTCTTCACTGGCTGCCAGTTTCTTTATCACAGACAAATCTAAAGTTCAAATGCAGGTAAATACTTAAATAGTTAGTATGAAGTGCAGTTTCATTATGTTGTCAGTCAGGTTTTTTTTAAACACACAGAAGTTCATTGTAAGTATTATCCCTTGATTTGTGCCAGGAATGCAAAAATAAAATTTTAACAGGTGAATGCAAAAGCAAAATAAACAAAAAACAGCCTTTAAATCAGTTGTTTGATTATAAATACCTTTTGCAGGACATTCTATCGACTCCAGATGCATGTTCAAATCTCCTCATGTTCATGATGCGTTTTTGCAAATGTACAACATACACTATAGCCACGTGATAACTATTCGAGCCTAAAAAACACACTTCCGATGCCATTATAGTACTGGATAAAAATCCGTAGGAAAGCTATATAATTTTCAAATAGCTGGAAATGACAGCACAACTTACTCCAAGTAACTTTGATTTCTGGTCATCACGAAGACGGGACCCCCGTCTACTTCGTTTTACGGCAACTCGCCCAATCACCCATAAAATCTACCGTCACGCAACCGAGAACAAGCCCTTATCCCTGCCACGGCTATAAAATACTCTTGTCCCGCTGAGAGGAAGCTACTTCTACTGAGAGACTCAATTTAGCTGCTGTACTTGTCTGAGAACAAAAAAAAAGTGAAATAAGAAGTTTTCTTGGTAACAATTTCATCTGGGAAATGGAGCACAATCAAGATGAGCGGCATTGAAATGAACGGCAGTAAAACACGACGCCGGGCTGATCAGTAAATACGTCCGTTGTAAAAGAGAATTTGGATCAGAAAGAGAGCGACACACACACAACCACCACTGACAACATCCTGCCTATAGAATCCCACTCCGAGGATTCTTGGCATCATCCTCGCACTCGCATCTAAAACTTTCACGCTCGGAATGTACAACTTCAGATCAGACGTCTTTTGAGGAGTTTATTCCAAGTTATACACACAGATTCCTCTCACTCTTTTCCCATCTATTGACAATCCCCTTACGCTCATCTCTAAAGCCTTTGCAGCACAATGCAGGTTTGAGCCTGGGATGAGGCGGCGCAGATGACGAGTTGCTCGAGTTCATCAGTCGTATAAGCCTGGAAGTTAGCCGGCGAGTAAGCTCCCGATGCTGCGTCGGTCGTGCCGATGAGCCGTTCTTCAAAGATGTGTATGATGGGAGTCAAGAGGTAGAAGGTTTGGGGTTTAAGAGAGTGCTATAGTTGTCGAGAAGTCTTTCACATCCAGTGACGGTTGAGCTGCAGCGGGAGGGAGAATCCTTCTCGCTGCTGGCAGGATGAGTCGACGTTAAAACCCCTATGTGTGATTCACCATCCGTCTGTGTAATATAAATGAGCAGCGCTGGTTCAACGGCCGTGGCAATGCGGAATCTGAGGTCGCTTAACTTGGGCGAAGGAGTAGCAGAAACATTAAGACTAGTACTTTCTTTTTTTTGCCCTCTACTGTTGCCCTACATGAATTTTATATATACAATTCAATAATTGTTCATCATTGATATGAATTATCTTAATGAGGCAACAGGTGTTAGTAGTGTGTTGAAACACGGCATATTAATTGAAAGAAGATAAAAGAGCAAAGCTGTAAAGACTTAATACTCACATACTTGCGTAGTAAAACTTAGTATTTTTAGTGCATTAGTGCGTCTTAATTCTAAGTATGCAAAATGTAATGCGCCATGCACACTAAATTGGTGTACTAAAACGCCCACAAAACTGAGTATAGATCGATGGACACTTTCTACCCTAAATGACAGCGATAATTTTGACCTGCTCTAGTAGAAGAACTCACATTTATCTGATCTCTTCACTGGCTGCCAGTTTCTTTCAGGATCAACTTTAAAATTCTGGTTCTTACTTTCAGATCTATTCATGGTCAGACCTTCCATCAGTGATCTGATCCAGCCTTACACCCCAGCTCTGGCTCTGAGGTCTGTGGATCAGAATCTACTGATGGTTCCTGAACATGCTTCTGGACCAGAGGAGAGAAATCTTTCTGGGCTGTTGCTCCTAAGCTTTGAAACGATCTTCCTCTCCCTCTGTGTTTGATGATCTACTGACTCCTTCAAGAATCATCTTAAGACACTTTTATTTGTGCAGGCTTTTCCTTGATTCTCTGAGACTCCTGTGTTTGTCTCAGTGTTATCTTGACCTTTTAGTATATATTTTATTGAGTATTGTATTGACTGTTTAAGCGCTATGTGACCCTGGTTTAGAAAAGCACTATAGAAATATTACTTACTTACTTACTATATATGCATATACTAACAGGTGCATTTTGCAGCCAGCAGTAGAAGGATGACACGTCTTCGGTGCCGATACCGGCGTAAATATCTTGCAAATATTTTGTTTTTCATATTTCTTGATCCAAACCTGTAAACGTACTGCCAGCAGGTGTCTGCGATAGCGTTCCTACAGCTGGTCGCAACCATCGTTAAAAAGTAGTAGAAGAAGCTGTCGCGTCATTTCCGGTTAGTGCGTAGCGGCAGTGTTTGATTTGAGACATACTATCTGTGGAGAATTTGTTTACTTGTTAGTGCCTACACTATCCTGATGCATTCTAACCACCAGTGCACTAAGAGAAGTATGCGATTTGAGACACAGCATTAAAAGTCAAAAAAAGAATATTTTAACGAGAATTATTTTCTAAGATGTCGTTTTGGATTGTGTTCCCGTTCATCACTTTTCCATGAATTCTAATCATAATTCAGACCAACAAGAATTCCACCTCTGGACCAGATTCATGCAAAACTAAAGTGCATAGTATCATAGATTGGCTTCAAACAAAGAATCTTTTAAAAAGCTTTGTGGATCCAGATGGTAATTTAAGAATAGCATCCAAATATAAGTATTTCTGCTTTTTTCCCACTGTCAACATTCAAGGAAACCTCTTAAACTGACCTTGATTTACTCAAATTTTAATTCAAGTGACACATATTTGCAATAAGGTCATGGTAATTGACAGTACATAATAAGATTACTGTGGCCATACATAGAAAATGCACACAACGATCGCATGCTAGATCAAAAGTAAATTGTTTAAAAAAACAACTAATCATAACATGAGACTCCACTGCAGTAAGTTACCATTTTTCCCTCCACAAAAATGAGATCAAGCAATGTCAAACTGATTGTGTTCCTGGATGGATCATTTCAGTGACGTGTAAAAGTGAAAAAAATAGTATATTTGAGAGACGTTTGTAATAAAGAATTTTATATATTTCAAAAGGAAATGGTTGCCACTTAGCTCTACCTTTTCAACAAACTTCAATGAAATGTTACTTCACAATTCAAATGTCACTCTTTTTCTACTCACCCTGATAGTGACTAATGGTGAGGATTCTTTTTCCAGAGTAATCCATGTTTTTTTGGAGTTAAAGGCATAAATGCATGTCCGTATGACAGCTACGACTGGAGATCACATTTTCCCCAAAAAAAACATCCAAATATTTCCGTTCTGCTCGTCTCTAACATCCCTTTCAGATGAAGCACCAAGAAGAAAAGGTTTTCGTAACAAATGAATCGAGGCTTACACGCTTCACAGTTTTGAGAAAAGCGAAGTGTAGACATTATACACTGGGAGCTTGCGCAAGATTTAGCCTTCTGTGAAGCATGTTAGCCTTGTAGCTCCGGATACAAACTACTTTTTTCCCCCAAACAATTTCTCTCGTCTGGGCATAGTGACGATCTGATGAAGCTTCATGAAGCAGTGTCATTATTTTCAGAGTCCACTAGATGGCGGTCTCTGCACTATTTTCCTTCCTTCACATCATTTTTTAAACTGATGGCGCCACCTACTGACCTCTAAACTACATGAAGCTTCATCAGCCCATCCCTTATTATGACAAGCGGGTCAATACAGAATAGCAGTATAGAAGTATTCAAAACTCCGAAAATTTCTCCCGCCCCATAGTCAACATGAGGGTGAGTAGAAAATGTATCTTTAAAAATAAACCTCTGCTTATCAAACGTAAAACATGTCATAAAAACGACACCTTTTTTTTCTAAATCGGCAAACATTTGAGCAGCAAAAACTCCTCCGGCGTACACCAGAGTGAGCGTCCTCATCTGAAACTGTGCCCAAACACAGAGGCATCCCATTTGGAGCCATTTCACGCACGATAAGGCGACTTGCTGAGGGAGAGAAGTAGGACAGTGAGTAATAAATAGGGGAGGCCTCCCCGCCTGCTGCTCCAGTCTCTTCCCCACTTTATCCACATCAAGGTGTCTGCGCCGGGCTGCGAGCTTCTTCTTATTTGCCGGAGAAAAAAAAAAAGCTATAAAGGATCAACAAGCAGTCACAGTTCCTCAGACAAGTTTGTTCAACTTTATTTTTACCCCCCACACACAACTTTGCAAATTCTTTCACAGAACTAAGCGGTGGAAATTGTATCGAGGAGGTGGTGAAAAGAAATCTCCCGAGCATGAAGTTCTCTCCTTTAGATTCAACATGTCTTTTTAAAAAAACTGTTCAACTCTGAGGTAATGGGATATTTCTGCAGCACTGGACTCAGTCTGGAGTTCTGCCACCACTTACCTGACTTGTCCTTTGGCCAAAAAAATAAATAAATACTTTGAGAGGAACATCATCAGCTAAATGCTTGTGGTTAGGAACAGCGATCTACATATGATCCCGGCGTGACCTCTGTCCAAAAGATACAGCCCATTACATAATCGCAGGGTCCGTTTGAAATTGAAAAGCCTTTTTTTTAAAGTTAATTTAGTGAGTGACTTGGCAGCTTGTTGACTCAAGAGGGCTTTCGTCCTCAGGCGGGGATGACGACGCAACAGTGCCCCCTGCTGCAAGATGGAGGGCATAACGTCGATGTCTTTTTTTTAAATCTTGTTTCAAGCCAGTGGATCATTGTGACTGACACCCGAGAGAGACGATTATGCTGCGCCTGACGTATGCTGACATGGACACAGTTGAGTGGTCGAGTGTCAAGTAAGAAGCCGTTTTCCTATAGATCAAGAAATCCCTGGCGTCCGTTCAGCGTAATATACTCCCCGGTATTATTGCAGTATTGTGACATCCAAATACAACAACATCAATGTGCTCAAATAAACCGATAAACATAAAAGCATAGTATATTCTGTATTTGATCAATTTTATTTAAATAATATAAATATGATATATATATATATATATATTTATTAGTGCTGCACGATATATCGAAAACATATCGATATCACGATATTGGCATGTGCGATATGCATATCAAATGACATGTGCAATAATTGTTACATTTTTTTGTATAAATCAAGCATTTCTTAAATGCACATTTCGACCAATCAGTGTCACGTTCTGTTAAGTTTTCAATTTGTACTTCTATGTCTCGTTGTTGTTTACGTCTCTGTCTGTCTGTGAGCTGTGCGGCGCAGCTTGATAGGCTCAGTTGCTATGATGATGTGTCTTGCCTGTGCGAGTATAAACACGGAAGTAAGTCTAACTTATGAACGTTACTCAAACGTGAGTGATCCAGTCACTCATCTCTTTCAACTTCCTTTGATAAAGTAACATATTGTACATACTTTTCATCTCGTCTCAGTTGTTTTCAGCGTTCTTATATGATCGCGGAACTTAAACCTGTCCGTCTTCGCCATACGCTAATGAGCTAAGTTGTTAGCGTCAGGTCATTTATAAACTGTTATGTGTGTGTGTACAAGGAGGTGGATTTATTATTGATTTGGTGATATGCCGGCGCCTCCTCTCTGATGTCGCTCAGTTTCGCGGGGAAACCGATGCAAGTCTCATGAAACTGAGCGTAATAAGTGATATTTTTCTCCAAACATGTCGGCACTTAAGCACGGAAATAAACGAAAGGTAAATATAGCATCGTTTTCCTTATCTAAACTCCTGGACCTCCCCTATAGTACTAGCGCAGCCGCGCGTACGCAGCTACATTTTTAGGTGAAAGAAAAAAAATATCGCATTAATATCGAATATCTCACTTATTTCCAATATCATGCAGCCCTAATATACATTTATACGTTATATTTTTACGTTATGTTTATAACATGACACATTTTCCGATCTTTTCACCTTTTCTTAAATGTGCGAATACTTCATGATTTACTTTATATTGTTATTATTATTGTCTAGAATGGTCCTAACTCAAAATGTATCGCCCGAAATAATACATTGATGTTTTTTACTTAAGACATTTTTCTGCTAAGGTGCTCTAAGGTGATTTCCTTACCAGTGGGGTCACAAATTAATTTAATTTAATTTAATTAGTGCCTGGCTAACGAAAGGGCTCCAATGTTTTCACGGGACAAAGTAAATTTAATTAACTCTCTTTGTAGTATAATCAAGCCGACATTTTAATTACAACAATACAAAGGAATGTTTTGACATAGAGTTAAGTGTCTCACTGTTTGCTTTAACAATGCAATGCAAAAAACAAAACAAAGCTGGTATTTAGCCATCAAGAGTGACACACAATGTATTAAAATGTAATAAAAAAAATGTGTTCCATTTTTAATTGTAAAATAATACATGAGATGTAGGTCATTTCTAAGCAATAAAAAATACATTTTATAGCATGTTGGTAGAAATAGAAAAATGCATTTAAAGGTATCAGAGAAACATAATAGAAGTCGTGTCCGGGAGAATTTCCCCGCCATAAAACTTTGCCCATACATGCTGATTTAACAGCACATTGGAATCACACTCTCACACCAGCCAGCAGGCAGAGTCACAGGTGACACATTTCAATAACTCGTCTCGATGTTCTCCAGCGCCAAGCCAGCCGTGAAACACGAGCAGGGAGTGTGTTGTTTTATTTCGGGGGTAAACACCGCCTTGCCCCCCCACTGAGAGGGAGCCATGTTTCAAATGGATGAGGCCACGCAACACGTTAAATAAAAGATGCCACAGGAGCCGGGTCAATCTGCAGCGAGAGAAACCTCACATTCTTCTACATCCGTACGTCGCACTTATAATACGCTCCCTTTACAACAAAAAAAAACATAACAAGCTCCCAGTGTGAGCGCGTGAGAACCACAGGCGGCGACGACGACGAGCAGGAATACAACTTTTTCATTTCCTTATCAACCTCCAGCCCTGCGCGCTGCAAAGAATATCTCTTCCCTTTTTCTTTTTTATTCATCCAATTCCATCGTTCTTTTTTTTGCAGATACAATAACATGAAAGCCAAGTGTCGGATCTCGCGGAAGCGAGTGTTTGATCTGCAGCGAACAACACAAGCGTTCCAGGATCCTTGCACCTTCAAAAACCACGGTGGAGGCGACAACAAGGAGAATGTGAGGAAATGAGAAAAGTCGTTTCACAGTCTGGTGGTACAAATGTTTGCATCATCGGCAGCCTTGTTCGTATTCTATACTATGAAGATATAAATAAACGTATCGGTTACGGCTTGTTTTCAGTGTCTGAAGCCAATTTGAAACGTAGAGAAGGAGATATTTCAAGTTTAAAAGTTTCAATTTCAACTTTTTTGTCCTTCTCCATCGAGTTATTTTATTCAACAAGTGAATCATTGCGTCGTTGTTCACTCATTAGTGTGTTTGCAGACTTTACAATACCCAAGTACATCGTGTTCTTTCCATTAGTGTTACCCTTTCATTGCAAAATATCAGAAACGGACACCAACATTTAAATTCCGAAGTGCACAACAGACCTGTTAGCAAATGCATACCTCGCTTTTTTTAATGGTCTTATAATATAATCAATGCAGACTAACTAGAAAATACCATCAAAAATCCACTTATGTTTATCCTAAAGACTTTAATGTTCCATAGCTATAACTGCAGGCACATCCTGTCCTTTAATGTTTGGCTCTTAAATACAGATTCAATAAACATAAGAATACAATCAGGATTCTATATCATGAGCATCAACATCACTTATATCTAATATCATCCTGGTCTTTGTAATTGGGCGCCAGCATTGTCAGAGAATACATTACTGTTAATCTCTGTCAGGTCAGACATTGTGGGTTTACAATAGAAGAACTTTAGGAATTAAATACGGAGCAGAGAGTTGGGTTATAAATTGGGCTATATATATATATATATATATATATATATATATATATATATATATATGTATTGATACTCGTTACCATTCTTAATCCCAAAGATAAATAAATAACAATATCCCACAATTTAAAAGTGGAAGTTTTTTTTTTTTAACAAGACAAAAAAAAGGAAACATTACAACATGTAACAATTAACAATTATATATTTATAATAAAAACAGTCCTCAAGTATTTATTCCTATTCTATGCTTTATATATATAACAATAAACTAAATACAGGAGGGGGGGAACTGTTATGTGTGCATGTACAAGGAGGTGGCATTTATTATTGATTTGGTGATACCGCGACACGCCGGCGGCTCCTCTCTGATGTACTCAGTTTCGTGGGAAACAGATGCAAGTCCCTCGAAACTGAGCGTAAGTGATATTTCTCTCCGATCATGTCGGAACTGAGGCGCGGAAATTAACGGAAGGGAAAAATCGCATAGTTTTATCGAAACCCCCGGACCTCACATACATTTTTAGGCGAAATGAAAAAATTCACATTAATATCGATATCGCAATTCAAGACACCAATATCGAATATCTCACTTATTTCCAATATCTTGTAGCCCTAATATACAAATATACCTGTTTATATACATTATATTTTTACGTTATATTTATGTTTATAAGATGACAAATTTTCTGATCTTTTCACCCGCTTATTTCCAATATCGTGCAGCCCTACTTTTGACCTAGCAGAGAGTGAAAATGTTACGGTGCTTCATGAACCTTAATCACTCCCTCCACGTAATTGGCACGTATCTCTCCCTCAAATTTCAACATTTTTCGTCATATTAAGCTACAATTACAACCCTCATTTGCATCATGAGTAATAAGTCAGGCTCAGCTGCCCGACCGTGATTTAAAATGAAGAAGGAAATCAAGCACAAACAATTTGAAACCAGTTCAGCCACTTGCCAAAAGAGAATAGAATCATTCACAGCAGCAAGAAACCATTACGGTTTTGTTTTCCCCACTTTGCTGTGATGAATACGTTTCATTTTTAAAACACGACAAACATCCATTCAGGCGTTGGACCTAAAAAAAAAAAAAAAAAAGTCAATAAAGATGTTGTGAAGTTAACTATAACAGTAGCAAATGTAGACGTATATAAATATTACTAACTCGGCATGACGTTCCCACCTTGTTTAACTTTTCGATTTAGCTTCCACACTTTTATCCCTTTTTTATTGCTCTTTCGCAGCTCAAACGTCTCTGCTTTATGACATCTCCTTTGAAAACACCAGTGCCTTAGTAAATGCTCTCGTACACTCTTGGCAATTTATTCCGCCTCCCCTTGTAACGTGTGGCTCTAATATTTCTCAGTGTTTCCTCCCCGCAGCAGAATTCATTTCCACAGCCGCATAAAAAACATTAGCAGAGCATTTAAAAGGGGAAATGTTACAGTGGTGTCTTTGTCAAACCGAAGGGTGGGTGGTTGTTTTTAATGCCGTGTTGAGAGGTTTTCGGAGTGAGGGGGAGACTATTACGACAAATCTGAGCAATACCTTTAGTCGGATTTGAAACCAAGAGTCACCGGTAATACGGATTTCATAGCTTTATATGGAGAAAAATATCACCTTAAGAACCTGAAATTCACTGAACTATCAGATACATTTTCACTTTTGTAGTCAACCATGCCATTAGCACTTCATCCAACACTTCATCACAGTGAAACAGCAAAATCAAACATTACATTGAAAGCCTCAGAGCAGTAGGAACCAGTCAATGAAATGAAATAAAACAACCAGCAGATATAAACAGAAGAAGTTATGGATCCTTAGCTGTGGACATATTTTTTGTGCATCACAAAAACCACCAAAAGATTATAGGAGTAGTTTTAAGCAACCCCATGGGTGGGTATTATGGTTTCGGAAAATATCGAAACTTCGAAAGTTATCGCCATATCGACAATTCAACATTAAGTTATGGTCAACATTATTTTATTAGTGTGTCCGACGGTGCAAAAGGCAGACTATACCACAGCTTAGTAAAGATTTAGTTTATTATTTCTATTACCATCATAAACTAATAACTTATGTCAGATAACTGTAGGCCACGCTAACTGCGTTAAGCTAACTGTTACGGACAGTAACGCTGTGTCTCACATCACGCACTTCTCCAAGTTCACTGCTTTACAGTACACTTTAAGACAGTGCACTTACTTGCGCAGTGCTACAATTTCAGGGTAGCACTGTCTCAAATCAAACACTGCTGCTACACACTCGACAGCTTCTTCTTCTGCTACTTTTTAATGCCAATTCGTTGGAACCCTATCGCCAAAAATTAGCAGCACTTTTTGCCAATCGAAACAAGTTATTTAGTTGTATTCCATTGTGTTAATATTGTAGTTTTGTGGCAAAATAAGTGTTTTCTCTAGACATTTAGGCGTTGTCAGTGACGTATCTTCCGTTTAGTGTCATCTACCTCAGCAAGATGGCGCCCGCTAGGGATGGAAAATGTCCATCGATCTACACTTAATTTTCTGAACGTTACCGAGAACGCAAAATGAGTGCACAATGCTCATTACACTTTCACACACTGCTCAATGTGTACTCAATTGACGCACACAATTTGGGACACACCGCGATATTAATATTAGCTATTAACCATGGCTAGCATCCTTTGCCTTAGTACCGATAATAAAATGTATTGTTTCTATAAGCTATAGAATCCAGATTGTACTTCTACAATGAGAACCAGCACAGATGAGGTTTTTTAAGCCTTGGATAAACACTGAAAGAAAATCATCTTGCCGCCAGATAATTTGATCTCATAAGAACAAAACGACTAAAAACACATGTTTCCTCTTCATTAATAGAAAACAAACAACAATGGTGAATAAAATTGTTGTTTTTGTCGGTGTCTTTTGTTGGTGTTTTCTTCCCGTGCTTATTGTTCAAAAGGGCCACGTTGTAAAGTAGATGTTCATCAACCGAACATCTGTTGCCATGTTTTTTTTCCTCTCGTGAATTATTTATGTTGTGTCACAGCGGCCACTTACGAGCAAAAACTCTTGCTGTTATCATATGCTGTGTGAAATGAGCCAATGTTTTTGTGGCATCAGAAGATTCTTAATAAAAAAACAATAGCGATAACCACATGTCCAAAATCCGAACATACTGAAATGATTCCTGCTGAAATTATACCACCAGAGATCATTGAAAAAACAAAGCTACATCTTCCAATTAGTTAAAAAAAAACAACAGCTTTCAACAACAACAGATTGATGCGAGGATCTTGTTAAAATATTACAGACGAAGGAGCGAAAAACCACATCCTGCTATTTTTTTGTTTGTCTTTCTGAAATGTTTTTTTTTCTCTAATGGGGTTGTGAACTTTTATCTTGGCAGCACATCTTACCACTTTACACATCATATAACCATCACTCAGACGCAGGGCAGAGGAATTCTTTTGAATACAGCTTCTCGTAAATGAGGTAAATTATGAGTGAAAGTGTGTGTGTGTGTGTGTGTGCGGGTGTTGCTGTGATCAATGGAGCCAGTTGGTTCCTCTGTGTGCGCTTCACTCCCTGACTGATGATCAATATTGGTTGGAAAAGGGAAGTAGCTTTCTCTCTTCTCATATTGTTTAACGGCTCTTGAAGACGTGATGGGACTGAGCAGCAGAAGTGAAGTGGATTGAACAGAAAACAAAGCAGACAGCGAGTGATTTGGCACCAGTATTGGCGAAAACATAAACGATAGCCATCCCTAGTGACACTCCTGCTCTTGTCATTTAAATGTGCAGCAATCTGTGGTTACAAATGCCTTTTAGCGGCACTTCGACAAAAACACATTGTTTTAAAATAAGGCTTTCTTCTTTTTTAAAGATCTAGTGTCAGTCATAGAGTTTGTATTTTTACCATCCATCCATTTTTCGTTAGGGAGTTCGGGATGCTCTATTTAATGGTTGGTTCAAATTTCACTCATTTTCTACTCACCCTCATGTTGACTAAGGGTTGGAATTATTTTCAGAGTAATCTGTTCCTTTTTAGAGTTATTGACAAAAATGTACATTGATTCTAATGAAGAAAGTACGACGCACGGTGGACGAACTTCCTCAAAAAAGACGCTTAAAATCATCGGAGAGAAGAATATATATTTTTATATCTATATTATATTTACGCTTTTTTTTGGGGCAGAAATTTAAAGAATAACAAGCGATATAAAATGGAAGTACGGTTAATATCGCGTGTACTTCCAGAGTACTTCCGATGAGTAGAAAAATAAATAAAAAGTTTTTTTCAAATTTGGGTGAACTAATCCTTTAATATGTAGGTCATTATTTATTTATAAATTGTCATTATAAAAAAAAAGTTTTTTCATGAAAACACCTTATCGGACGACTGTTAGAATTCACATTATGACAAGAACCAATCGGGTAAATTAAGAGAAAACAAGTGACCATCATTACTTTAATAAACAAAAGTCAGCCAAATGGGAAAACTGCAATAACTTTAAATGCTTGTTAGTTGTTCCCAAACTGTTGGCCTGTACTGTATAAAGATACTTTATATTTTGAAGTTGTGTTCTAAAAAAATTCTAGGTGTAAATTGCATTTGTCTGTTTTATTTAATTTCAAATGTTTCTGCGTTTTAATGGGTTAATATTTTGGTATTGAGGTTTCCTTTATTTTGAAGTGGAGTGAAAGGTTTGGATAACTTTGGTACATGTTATACAGCGGCACGAGAAAGACGCAACAAATGTTTAAAAAAAAAACACATTTACTATTTGTTTGTTGTGTTCTTTTATGTCGCTTATGTCATTTTAAAGTTACTTTCACAGGTTTATTTAGTACATGGCCTTAATATGTTTTGTGATTGCTAGCGAGCAAACGTACCTTCTGGTCTGTCCAGCTCTTACTGTAACTTTCTAACATGAGTAAATCAGTTTCTTCAAAACAAATAAAGTCTGGACGGCTTAAACTAAGACACTTCATTTATCCAGCACACCCAGGATCTTCGAGTAGTAGTAGTTCCCATTCTTTTTCCCACCGTGTATTCCATGTTTCCAGTGGAGACTTTCCCTCCTTAGTTTTATATGAAATGTTTGACAACAAGATCCATAAACCTAATCATCAACCCTTTATTTTGATTATTGGTTGGTCCTACATTACACCAAAAATGTCCCCTGCTGTTAAGAGTAATCTATAAAAGTGTGTGTCCCTGACCCCCCCGCACCCCAAAAAATGCCTTCATATAATCAATAATCCTTTTATCAGGAGCAGATATTTTCACCATAAAAACTTCATTCTAAAAACCATTTTATTTGCCACCGTTTGAAAAAGCAAATAAGTAACAAAACCAACTGAGGAACCACAAGAAAAGCTCAGTTGTCTAATAGCCTTTTTTCAAAGTCCTGGTTTTTTTTTTTTTTGTGAGTCCTGTGGGAGTGTGCGACCTCACACAGTGGCGGCAGTAAATTAAACGTAAGCATCCTGAGCTTTAAAAAAAAAACAAAAAAAAAACCTTAAGAGTTGCTGACAGCATGTCTGTCTGTGTGGGAAGACAGACGTTTACACTCATGCTTGTGTACAGGACTGAGCTTCCGGCACAACAGAGCAATAATATCACAAAACCACCACGAGTGCGTGTGTGTTCACTGACGGATGAGTGTCTTCGGAGATAAATGAGTGCCTTTTATTTGTGCCTTTTTATGGGGAAAACTCCCCGCTGACTTCTGAATGGGAACAGAATGAATTCTTCCGACACACACACACACACACACACACACACACACACACACACACACACACACACACACACACACACACACACACACACACACACACACACACACACACACACACACACACACACACACACACACACACACACACACACACACACACACACACACACACACACACACACTGTCACAGTGGCATTCTAGTAACGAGACTAGAGCAGGCCCGAGGCTGAGGCACATCTGTTTCAGAGGAGACATAAGACAGTCATGCAGGGACTCTCAAGATCCTCCCAAGTATTGTTCCAAACACACACTGAGCAGGCACATACACACTCCCGTCTCCCTGAGATAGAGGAGCTTATTTTGAAAGCAATTTGCCAGCGACTCCTCTTCCTGAACGTCTCCTTCTGGAAGCATTTCCAGCACTGACACACTTTCTGGTAAATTGGCCCACTAACCCACAGATACACTACGGCATGAATGCTACGCCTTTATAGCGCGCTGTCAGCGCAGATTCAGGGAGAATCTATTGTCGCTCGCCTCACGGAGCCCATCTGGTGATACTTTTATTTAGTCGTATCGGAGCGAGTGACCGATCGTATCCGCCGAAGTAACGACACCATTACGACTTGGCTTTTATATTTGAGGCGATGATGGTTAAATCCGATCGTTCCGAGGGTAACGGGCGTCAGAGACTCTTGAGGTCGTTGTGTAACGAAAACAATGGATTCAAATTGTGGCGAAGACAACACAGTCTTGGCCTCAATCCTACACCGACATGACAAACGTGGCGTCTACACTCAGGACAGACGATATTTGGGAAAGACAATACTTTCAAATGTTAATATTGTATATATAATATTGAAGTATAAAGCAGTTATACGTCACAGCAATGCCACATTACCACATGTGTATTCGATTACTAAACTAGATTAAGCCTCTTGTTGTGTTGGTTTCTACTTTTATCTTCGTGGTGACTTTAAAAAAGTCTCTAATTACCTCATGAAAACACTGATGAAGATAAAAAATATTGAATTATTTTAGCATTTTAGGTAGTGTTGCTTCAATTATTAAGGGTTTGTAACTAGTGTAGATAAACTAATCCAGGGTTATCTAGGGCTGGTTATCCAACTTCAGTTATTTTCTGGCACCTATGAGTACAGAGTATCGCATGTATACATAAGAAAGTTAAAAAAAATGAATGTAAGTAGGAAAATTAAGTTGAATTGTTTCTAAATACACAAAACATTACTTAAAAACATTTTTTTTTAAAATGCTTTCGCCTATTTTATTGTGTTTATTTAAGTGTGTAAACTGCGCACTTATAAATATTACCAAGTATATTTTAACAAATTCTTGTCAAAATATAGGTTTTACTACAAGACAGCTAAAGAGTAACATTTCCATGAGATATACGAACTTGTTGGACAATAAATCTGAATATCTATCAGATTTTCTTTTGACTTTTTACAAGCAAATATATAAGTACACAGAATATCGTGATATTTTATGGACTGGGCTTTTATATATGTTTTAATTTGAATAGCTCATTTGTTTTTTGTTTTATTAATTCATTTAATTGCAAATTATAATTAATAAATAATTTTAAATTACACAGATTATACTGATGATATTTATTTAATTTGTTTTGTTGCGGATAAAGAATCGTTTTTTTTGTTGTTGTTTTTTTAGCATTTGAGCTGATTCCAACACGTTGCACACAAAACCAAAATCATAACAACCATGGGCATCAAAGCCGACAACTGAAACTTGTGGAAAATTGGATACATTTCTGAGTCGGAACCAAACATCAACAGCGGTTCGACAAACAATAGCAGATGAGAGACGTCTCTGTTCTCGCATGTATTCCACGGGGGACACGGGGTTTTCAGGGGTGGTAGGCAGAGAGACTGAGCTGCTGAGTTGTGAGGAAGGATTGGGCTCTTACTGAAACACAACATGTCATTCTAAAGCTCTTCAAAACCGGGCTAAGCTTTGAGGCCTTGGCACCATCTTCTTGATGTTCTCGTGCCAGTGTCAACTTCAGCGCCGAGCAGATCCAGGCCCGGCTGCCGGTGCCAGAGTCAGCCACGCTCACGGCAGTGCCTGCTGCCCACTCTCACCGGGGCGTCCCCCCCCTTTGTCTGCCCCCCGTAATAACTCATCTATTTGAGTGAATATCGACTCCATTATTCCGCTGCTTCCACTTCATACTAACCATCTACTGTCGATGACTCGTATCGTATCATAATCACCTTTTCCTTAAAGAAACTTTGACCGAACAAATGGAAGATACATTTGAAGGTTGGACTTAAGAGTGACTTTGAATTTTCGGGGATATATTGGTGAGAGAGGTTGTCAAATGTGCGAACAAAAGATACAGCGACATGTTTGTCATGCAGAGGAGACGCTCACTCGGGTTAACAAGAGGCTGAGAGGCAGCCGAGCATGAAAGAAATACATCTATATGCAGAGTTGAATATATACGTTAAGATGCCAGATTGAGGGTTTCTGGTAGAAGAGTGTTCTCCGGAGCGATGCGGAAGATTTGGAGTTTCAGCTTCATATTTAAACGCTTCGGAATGAGGCTGCGCGATATTGGAAATATGTGTGATATTCAATATTGGTGTCTTGAATTTGGATATCGATAATGATGCGATGTTTTTTCCTTGATCACTTATAATGTTCAGTTTTGCGGGACTCGCATCGGTTTCCCGCGAAACTGAGCGACATCAGAGAGGAGCCGCCGGCCTGTCGCGATATCACCAAATCAATAATAAATCTCACCTCCTTGTACATGCATACATGACAGTTTATAAATGACCTGACGCTCACAACTTTTGGATTTGGGATTTTACTGATTAATTGATCAATGAAAGATTATATTTTATCGCACATGTTTTCGATATGCATATCGCACATGCCAATATCGCTATATGTCTTTAACTTAAAAAAAAAAAAGATTTTGCGGTATAAAAATCTTCTTTAAAAAGAGCAGTAAGTGATGGCATAAGTCTATGTTGGGTTATTCTTTTTAAAAGAGAAAAAGGTAATATCCAATTATTCAGTTGGTTGTTAATAATAGTGTTAAGTTACACAATTACATAATTTTAAATCATGAAAGGTACAGGATGTATTTACTACATTGTATTGACAAACATATACAAAATTAAGTTAAAGGCAATATTTTTCTATGTATTTCTATCTCTTTGTGAACTCAAACGCTTACCAGTCAAATGAAACCAGTTGTGTATGTATTATGAAGTGAAATGTTATAGTATATATTTTGTGTATTTGTGATTCTCTAAAACAACATGGAATAACTAAAATATACGATTGCTGCAGCCATCGTTTTTTTTTTTTTACCAATATTTGTAACCCAACTGTGTTGTACAAACAGATACACAAAAAAAGCTCTAGCCATCTTCATTAGTGAAATCCTTCAAAAGGATTGTGGATCCAGATTGTAGTGATGGGCTGAAGAATCTTTAAGAAATGGTGCCTAAATACATACTTTAACAGGCATTAAAAAATAAATGTAAAGTGGATAAATTATACTGAAAAAAATATATATTTTTGGGGTGAACTTGACCTAAAAAGATAAATTATTTTGTGGAAAATATGGTATTTCTTAATAAAAAAACAAGTTTCACACAGTGATAATCGATCGTCAGACAAACTCCTCGTAGGCTGGTACCAGGTCCTGGCATGGTGGTTGGGGAATAAAAATAGTTTTATTTTTGTATTTATTTGATTGTTTTACATGTATTTAGGGATGTTTGTATGGATGGATGTGTTATTGCTGATGGACAACATAATTACTCCTTTTGGGATTTAATAAAGTATCCATTCATCCATCTGTCCCTCCATTTATCCATCTATCTATCCATTTATTCATCTATCCATCCATTTATCTAAAACATATCTAAACTTAAAAGGCAGCTGCAGAATCTTCACAGTTCACTGAATTAATGTTTTTTTTTTTACTTGGCAAAGGCTGATCAACTCCATGCCTTCCCCCCCAAAAAACACTCTTTTGTAATGAAATATTCTCTTACATGTCGACGCGTCGATGCACAACAAAAGCCGAACACCAAACTAGAGCCGGATTGTCTTGTTTACAAAAATTCGCTGCACTCGGCTGAAGCTAAATATTGCACTTTTGCTCCCTTGAGGGGAGTTTTTAAATGAGTCCAACGTAGAGATGAGTCAGTGCGCCTCCATAATTGAATGAAATCAGGCCAGTGTTTCACCGGAGCAGAGACAGGCGAGGGCACAGTTTTTACCCCTCATGTATAATGGAGGGAAGGATGCCAAAATAGCCCTTGTTATCAAGGGTACAAAGTGCCGAGGGTCAATAGGGGGTTGCGGGATTGAGGAGGGTTGGGGAGGGGTATGTATCTGTCACCTTAGTTTAGGGCTCCTCTCGCAGCGGAGAGACCATTTCCCAGGGCAATGCCGAGCTCCACCGAAGCCCCCCCATCACAGCAGCTAATGGGCTTGTTTGGAACGGCATCCAGACGCCGCGGCCAAAGCAGCAGTGACAGCTGTCAACCGGGGGGAACGTCTCTACACGGAGGAACCCCAAGTTCACCGTCCTGTACCGTTGGTCGGATGTTTTTTTTTTAAGAAATGTGTCCCTTAATGTTGGTTTTGGCTCGGTCCGTCACCGAACCCGGGCGACACCGGAGTGTTGCAGATGGAATTCAGGGGAGTCCACGTGGTGTCAGGAGCGATCCTGGCAGCTCACCAGAAGAGTTTTCCTGTAGGGCCGACTGTCACGGAGAGGAAATCAAAAGACACCTACGTGACGAACCGGCTCGCCTCCGAGCGGAAAGACATTGCGCAGCGATGTGACCTGATTTTGTGACTAAATTTTCCCTGCAAAGTCGGAGCGCCGCTTAGCCGTGCATGGGGGGTTGGGGGGTTCCATCTTACCCGCGGCACATGTGCATATGCCACGCAGCTGAAACCATCTTTTTGTCTGCATGCATGGGTGAGCCTCTCTGCAGACTGGTGGGCTCAGCACGTCTACATCAGCGAGCTGTCATGGCCTCCTGAACCTAGAGGTTTAGGAACTCTGGATGACCTTTTGTTTCACGTCGTCTCCTCCCAGGCTGTTTTTTTCTGTTTGTCACTGCACTGCTCACATAGTTGCTCCTGCTGTTGCGCAACAACTTTGTTTTGCTGCTTTGTGTTACAGTATCTGGGCATTACCCAAGATTTGTGTCAGGATTTTGATGGATATAGTCTCTTGGAATTTATTTAAAATCAGGGTTATGTTGGTTTTATTTAATGTAAAAACAAATAAAAGTTTTGGTGAAGTGAAATAAGCAAGCAAACAAACAAAAAAACACTGAAATGATTTAATTAGATTGAAACTACGATGAAGGCGGCAAACCATAAAGGTATAACTAACTATGCATGTTTGTTTTTTTTTGCAAAATTCAAAAAAAAAGAAAATGAAAGAAAAATCTTAACATGAAAATGTTTTCTAAAGTTCAATTTTTTTTTTTTTTTTTCATATAAAGTAATTTAGAAACCATGAACGGCGAAAACTGTCATATTCATATATTTGATTTGGATTTTTTTTTTTAGTTGAAAACCTTCATCAAATGTTCAAATCAATGTTTTAGTACCTTTGACTGTTTTTTTTTTAAGCACCCAGATTGTAGAACTGACGTCAAACTAGATCTGGGAAAAGTTTGTAGTACAAAACCTTTGGAATCTGAGAAAGGAAGTCACTCATGTATCCAGAAGAGTCTCTACGGATGACCATCTTTGCAGATGATATAGTTATTTGTACTGAGAAAAATTTGATTCTGAGCTCATTTTTTATATTATCTTAACTGTAATAGCAGTTGGCATTAGATGAAATCATTACTGACACCAAGCTAGTGACGTAAGAATGTTTATTTCTGTTGGTTTTATGGTTTTTTGTTGTCAAAATAAAAGCGATATAATTGACATTTTGACCAAGCACAATTGCTATTGATTCCATTCACCAGACATTGTCTTGTATATTGAGATCTTGCATTCTGTTGTGAGTTATATGATATGAAACAATTTTTTAAATGCAAGTCTATATAGAAAAACGTTAATATAGAGTATGATCTAAGGTGTGTGTTACCATAGAAGAGAACGACTTGTTGCAGCAACTACGGTTTGGAAATAGTGACATGTAAGTTGCTAAAAATATACACAAAAAGTTTTTGTTTCTTTGGTTAACTCCAAATGAATTCTCAAGTTGTGTGTTGCAAATTTAAATGTCTATGTCCATTTATTGCTTGGATTATTAGTTAGAAACTACTATAAAAAAAAAGGCGTTTTATCAAGTGTAAGTGGACGCAGGTTCTCCAAAAGTAAGGCCTAGAATGGAAAATTAAACTGTGGTTCCGCTGGGCATTTCCCCGCTGTGAGGGATTATAGCTACATAAGTGGTAAGTAAGGAGCTGTTGGAAGAAAACGAGCGCGGCCAACAAATCTTTCCACAGCTGAGAAACTCAAAACCTAATAAACAAGCAACAACAGACAATAAATTCTAAGCCTCAGAGGAAAATGAAATGAAAAACTGCTGCTTGCTGCCGCCCACAGACCTCAAGAGTGCAGCGACGGAGGTGAGTGTAAAAAAACGCTGCTAGAATCAAGACGTGGGGTTTGACTTCGGTCCTTGAAGGCGAATTTACGGCTGACAAGAGCAAATGTTTGGGCTCGTGTAGGAGTTTTGTTGGGCTTTTTTTTTTTGTGCTCTTTATTCCGAGGGGACTCGAGTGTGTCTGAGCGCATGTCTGTGTGTGTCACTCAGGGATAATGTTGAATACAAACGAGACACAATAGTCTGACACACACACACACACACACAGACACACACACAACCATGTAATTAGTCTTTGATTTCCCCCGACAGTGATCTGGTACCAGGGGGCAGCTGATGGGACCCTGCTTAAGCTTCAGTTAATTTCACTCACGGCTTGATGTCGACCCGGCACAGGTGCACATTTGGCACCCCGCCGCCGTTTCCATGGCAATACCAGCCGCCCATGCCAAGGAAATGCCAATTGACCACGGAGAGCGATGGAGAGCAAGAGGTGGTGTTTGGAGGCACTCGAGCACATTAGCGCCCACACCAGGCGACTGGAGATTTACAGTTTTTGATATCATTAACACTATTTTAACACTGTTCTGGTAATTAAATATAATGTCGATAACCCACGAGGAGCTTTTCTAAAAGGCTAATTTACAAACCTGTACAAGAGGAAGGTGTTATAACGTAGACATGACTACCCCCGTGTGGCTTGCATGCGTCATTACAATAAAACCTCAAGTTTTCTTTTTGCTTTATAGATATCAAGTCAAGATTCTTCTGAGAAAATATTATGATTTTATGTCAAAAGACCAATTATATTTCAGCAAAAAACTTAATTTATGTAATTGAAAATTAAATAAAGAGTGTAGTGCATAATGTATTTCAACGGAACTAGCAAGAAATGTAGATAAGATTCCTGGATTTAAAAGTTTTTTTATTCGCTTTTGCCCACTAACATTAGACCAAGCAAAAAAATGGATGATCATAACACAAAGCGTGCATTAAAATCACTAAAATAAATCAACCTTTTTGTCACTGTGTTCAAGAAATGTAAGTAAGTAAGTAATTTATATTTGCAGAGCGCTTTTCCAGATGAGGGTCACAAGGCGCTTAAACAATCAAAACAATACCAAATAAAATATATACTTAAAAGATCAAGACAACACTGACAACAACACAGGAGTCTATGAAAATCAGGGAAAACCTGCAAGAATAAAAATGTTTTAAGATGTTTCTTGAAGGAGTCAGTAGATCATCAAACACAGAGGGAGATCGTTCCAAAGCTTAGGAGCAACAGTCTGGAAGGATTTCTCTCCTCTGGTCCTGAACCGTGTGAGAGGAACCATAAGTAGATTCTGATCCAAAGACCTCAGAGCCCGAGCTGGGGTGTAAGGCTGGATCAGATCACTGATGTAAGGAGGAGTCTGACCATGAATAGCTCTGAAAGTAAGAACCAGAATTTTAAAGATGATCCTGAAAGAAACTGGCAGCCAGTGAAGAGTTGTAAGGATCGAGGAAATGTGAGTTCTTCTACTAGAGCATGTCAGAATTCTCGCTGCAGAGTTTTGTATTAACTGTAGGCAAGACAGTTCCTTCTTGTTAAGACATGAAAACTGACTTTTGCAATAGTCCAGACGAGAAGACACAAACGCATGGATTACAAACTCCAGATCATGTTGTGACAACATCTTCTTAAGGTTATAGATTTAGAGATAAATGTGCTATTTATTCAACCATCAAGTTCGGTGTCGCATGAATGCTGATAAAATAACAGCACTCTGGTTCCAACCACAGTGTCTTCTCTTTGAATAGCAGGTTTGGGTCCAGGTCAGGGATCATTCAATCATATTGATTTTATTGTCAAAAAATGTGTGTGTAGTGTTACTTCTTCCTGAGACAGTCTTGTGTCCTGCCAGTTCTGCCAGAGTCTTATCTTGTAATTTATTTCTAATCTATTCTAAAATAAAAACAGGATGATACTTGCAAATATAGACACACATCCCTTTACATTACTTCCATTATTTAACATTTATATATTCTTAATCAATGAGCGTCACTAAATAAAAAGAAAATGTAAATGTACATTTAAAATAAATTAAGAGTTTTAGGGATTAAATATCATTTTACATTATATGATCATATGTACTAACCATCTTATATCTGAATGACGTCACTTGTTTAAACGCGTGACCTGGCCATACACTGCGACTTTACATTTTCACCAGCAGAGGGAAGCAGATATACATCATTCACTTTTCACCAGATGTAATCCAACACAAATATTCAATTTAAATCATTACTTGTTTTGTTTTTCCTACATGAAAGAATCCTCTCTATTCGGTAGTATCTGCGAAACTGACATTTTGGCTCTGGTGAGCAACCGTTCATCAATATTAATATCAACTAATGACTCTGAAAAAACCTTGGCAACAGGTTCAGCCACAGAAATACTCAACACATGTTACATTAAACACCGAGCTAGAGGACAAACACACCTTCACTGGCAGGTGTAGAGCATTTTTGATGTTCGTCGGATGGAAGTCAGGTGATCATTTAGAGCTTGTGAACAGCAGAGAGTGACAGGCCGGGGCTTGCTGCTGCGTCGCTGCGTGAATCACAGCGTGATAATCTCTGTTCTGAACCCGAGCCAGACGTCTCACATACCAAACACTTGGCGTTAAAGCTCCTTGAAGAGAGGCCAAGGCGAGCTCTAAACCTCTACCGTGACTCCCCAGTCGCTTTCCCCCCCGATCATCCTGCAGAGATGCACGGTCACGTACCTGTGCTGACATGAAGATATTTTGGGAAATTAAGATTGTTTTTACTGTTAAAGCCCCTGATGTGATGTGACATAAGATGAACCTGCATCTTGTTTTGGATCAATCGAGATTGAATATGACACGGTTGGGCTCGTTTGAACCCAATAAACGTGCTATCAGTTCATGAAACAGTCAAATAAATACATATTTGCACGTAAGATAGGTGGCGCGACAGTGGCTGAACTGAACCTGACAGAAATGACCTCCATCTGATGCATATCAGAAACTGTGTAACCAGCAATATAAGAGGAACAGATGAAGAAGAGACAAAAAAAAACTGTATTGAGTCAGGATCGCCACTTAACATCTACCACAATGAGTAACATCCTCACCACAAGAGAAGTCACGAGGAAACGTCACAATGAATCACCATCAAGATAGGAGTTTGTTGTTCAATGGAAAAATACATCAACATCAAAGTCATGTTTTAAATATGAAGGAGTCAAGACCACAATTTGTAAGTATTTTGGCTCCAGATTCTTGTGAAGGTAGAGTTATGTGATGGAAACTTTCAATCGCAAACCATCATTTTGACAAGTTATTTTCTTTGTTGTTTTTTTACCTCCACAAATGGAGTCAGCCGATCTTGTCCCATGGCCTCCTCCTAATCACGTTCTACCTGCAGTATCTTACTAGAAAGTTGCCCAGGAGCCCCTTCAACTGGCTTTTTGTATAAATGCTGATATAAGTCAAACTTTACGAAACAGTGGTCCATCACAGTTTCACCGTTTACAGTCTTCATTTTTTTTTTTGTATAAAGTATTTATAATAGATTTATATTCTACATATATGATTCTATTTTAATTCAATTCAAATCAATTCAAACCGCTAAAGGGAGGGAACGGCTGTAGGTCGCCAATAAAAATAAATGAATTTTCGGGTCGGTATATAAAAAAGGGAAAAGAAATTACATTACAGACGAGGGTGGGGAAGCAGCACGGTCAGAGGAGCTGTAAAATTTTTCACAGGTTTAGAAATAATTGAGAATAGATAAAGAAATTTGACAGCATATAGGAAAAGTTTTATATGAGGCCTTAACATTTATTTGAAGTAAAAAGAAATCTAACGCTTTAAAAAGTTAAGAGGAACCACTGCATAGGGTAATTTCGCCTCTACAATCCACCATTTTGACTGTCCACTAACTTTAGACCCCCTGAAGCAGATTGGCCTAGGATTAGGCCAAAAAAAATAATTTTAAGAATATTAAATTAATAACAACCCCTTCATTAAGGCTAATAAACCAATGCTAAGAAGGTCACTAGAAGTACATTGATATAAGAAAAGAACATTTCACAGTAAGAACAAAGTGGGTCAAGTCTGAACTCGTACACATTAGAGAAATATGCATTGAAATAATTAAACATTGGAATTTAAATCAGGGAATTAATAGTATAAAGTGGTGCAAAGATGCAACATGGGGTTAAAAACGAAACTGGTGATTCTGCCCGTTGGTGGATTATCGTAAAACCAGGAAACCGGGGCAGATTGAAGGATCTGGATAGACTGGAATTACTACAACTATACAAAGTAGAAACCAAACCTCCACACAAACACACAGAGCGGGTGACACACACTTACTAGCCTTTACAAATGTCAACAGAAAGTTACTCTGTGTGTGTGTGTGTGTGTGTAACGCCTACAGTTCAACCGTCGCACAAATATATCCTTAAATCGATCCACACAACATTATGATGTAAAGTAATATTTAACATTTATGTCGTATCACTTTTGTTTTATTTCTTGAATTAAACTGTAAAGCATGGAGAAGTAGTGCGTGAATTTAACCACAAGGGGGAGCCTTTTTTCCCAGCATTGGAAGTAATTGAACACAATGTAGTGTAGGTGAAATTGAAGGGTGTACAAGTGTGTGTAGAATACACTGCAGTGGAGCGATAAGTGCTTCAAGCAGCAGGTGAGAATCGCATATGTATTCATCTGGCTTCATACGTTGCCATGACACCCACATCACACTCATTCAACAGTCATGCACACACTCCTATTGTGTCGTACATCGTCTTTTTCAGCGACGTGTCGTCAATGGTGTGTGCAGTCGCACAACGACACTGATGGAGACTTTGGTTTCAACACATGCTCCCCTGAAAGTGTGTGAAACCTTTAGTTTCTGACACAGGTTGTGTATCCACCAGCGTTTTAAAACAGGAACAAAAAGGCAGGAGACTTTGACTGAGGCGCAGTCAGCAGTTGTTTTTTTTCCCATGAGGATCAAGCAGTTGGTCATTAAGGTAAGAGGTGAGCGGGTCTGACATGTAATCTTAGGATAGAAACGTGACTGATACACAACAAAACATGGTCAGAGTTAAGCTGTACTCAGCTTCGTTTAGTACCGCTGCCAAGGAGGTAAACATTTGTCCGTAATGCATTTATTATTCAATGTTTTTAGTGAATTAACGAGCAGGTCCTTTAAGATTAGTAGTGTTTCAGGTTACCAGACATGACCAAAGTATTAAAGGAGCTTAGAGTAGTATAAAATATATTTTGACAGCTTGTTATGTATTCGTATTATCTGGACGTTTATCTTTTTTTTCGAGAGTTCTTTGTTGAGAAATTGTTTTTCCTTTTGTTCTTTGTCCGTTTTATGAATATTTCTTGTCCCTCAAAATAATTCTAGTGAATACTGAGATCATATTTAGACAAATATTATTTAATATCAATTTTCCCACTTTTATAAACATGTTATAAGGTTTATTTTAAGTTGATCTTTTATTTTCTCCATTTAATTGTGTTGTCTTTTATTAACATTTCCCATAACATTTTACTGTACACAACTCAAACGGCCCCTCACACACACAGGGCCCCCGGAGAAAATGTTGCCTCCATAAACAAACCTTTTTGAAGGATGTTTTACTCTCTGTTGTTCTTGCGAACTTGGTCGCACAACAACTATCTTGTGATTTTCCATTTAGCCTATAGCTATACAAGTGTTTGTTTCTTTTGAATTAATCTGAAGTCTTTTGTTTACTTGAATGTGATGTCGCAGCTTGTGTTTACAGAGATGGTTTTGTCAGGATGTCAGCAAAAGATCAAGTGTTGGATCATCTCACGCCGTACAACAAAATATTTTGTGTAAAAGAACGTTGCGTGTCTTGGTTTGTTTGTGAAACCAAAAGTGTTGTGTTTTTTTGGAAGAAAAAGTGTGACTGAACGACTTGAACTCACCCTGTCTTTATCGTCCACCACGTCAGAAAGTACATCGTCGAGGTCCAGAATTCCTCCGTCACCGTGTTCTAGCCGGTGGACCTGGACCCAGTAGCTCGGCTCCTGAGAGAAATGAAAAGATATATGTATTTGAATTAATGGAAACGATTAGCTTTTTTAATGAGATCCTCTTTATCTGCAGCGTCATGATGATCAGATTTGTATCTTTCAATCCATACAGAACATTAGCCGAGGCAGGTCACGCTAGTTCCAGATCCATGTGACAAAAATCGGTGGATAAAAATCACGATCCATTCTGCTGGCATTAGTGAGGACACATCAACATATTTTATGCTTAACAAAATGCACAGCAGCAGCGAAGCCAAGTCGGTTATCATCACATTCTGTCCTCCACAATCCAAGCATTTTTTAAAGCTGTCTCCATTTGATGTCTAACTTCTCACACAGAAAACGCCCGACCCTAATTTCGACATAAAATCTTCACTTTGACGGAATATTTCTTTGACCAGATCCAATACCCACTTATTTAGTAGAACAATTGCTTATTCCATTAAAGTATTTGATATTTATGCATTTTTCATTCGTAAAAAATAAAAGGAAATGAACACATTAAACTGCCTGAACATTGTAAAAGTCTCAATCTGTAGGACTTCTTATTTGGTTTCTGTGACCCCCTTGTGTCCGAATGGTGTTACTGCATTGCAAAAATAATTTCAGTATTGAACCAATCACTCAAAAATAATGATCTCTTAATATTACATATTGTTGTTGCTTTGAAATGAACATTTCTTTCAGTTATTATTGTTAGTCTGAAAGTAATGATTTATTTATTTTATGAAGTCGGATATGGACAGAGCAACTCACTAAATACGTTTCGTGGTAACCTTCTAAAAAATCCCTAAAACCATCTTAACTGACATATGATACGCTTGTATTATCTACATATTATCCAACGATATGTTCAGGGACGTGCGGTAAGGGTAGGCAGGCTAACCATTTAATACTCAATTTTGCGTATATCTAGCCTATCACAGAAGCCACGACACAATATTAACCAATCACAAGCAACATGAGGCGGGTCTTTTTTGTGTGATCGAGTCATCGTAACTTAACATTTTAATACAAATACAGCGCTGCCATCATAATGCTGTGAAGCTAACTATCAAGATTTTTCACTCTTGAGCCAAACTTAAATCTGGAGAGTTCTCGCTAAACTTTACGGTAACTTCCACTCGGTAAGAGGAAATAAAAGTTCGGCTTTTAAATTAAGAGCATTTAATCAGCTCCGTCTTCCTTGTAATCATTTACTATCACTGTCATATTCTATTCTGTTTAAATCCATGTTGATTGTTTAAAACTAATTTAGATGTACAGCAGATTAAAAGGTCTCAGATCATTAAATATGGCAGGTTAAAGATTTTTAATATAGAGTTTTAAATTAATTGAAAATTAAAACATTATATTTCAGCGATGATACTTCAATGTCAAAGATGATGCTATAAATCAATATTCATCCACAATTGAACACTGCCAAAGAACCGGAGAATATGGACTCATCCCACAAAATATCACAACAATTCAACGTAGACTTTTGGAGAAATTATTAATTAAATCATTTTCTTATTCATATATATATATATAATAATATATAATATATATTGTCAAAGATGACGGATTTGTGCTATAACTGGCATGAAGGTGAGGACATCAGTCTAATAAAATCATTTAAATCGTCTTTTAAAATATTTACCCTAGACCATGTATGTGCGTGTGTGTGTGAAAAATGCTGTTGAGTTATGAAATAACCAGTAGCCAATTGAATAAGCTTCCTTTTTGTGTTTATAAACGTGTAAAACTGACACTAAAGCATGAACCTCACCGCACGTCACTGCATATGTTATATGTCGGAAAAAGTAAACAACTTGGAAGTATTTATATTGACAGTATCATTCTATTGTTTTTAAATAATGTTTTAAAATAGTTGTTTTGTTTTTTTAATTGGAATTAAATGTTGCTTCTCCTTCTCACTCTGGATTGAAATACTCCACTGAAGCGTGATGGCTGAGTTTGACAGCAGAAGAAATAGAAGCAGCACATCTCTTCCTTCTCCTCATGCTTGGATATTATCCCACTTTTTCTCTCTCCTGCTCTTTCCCGAGCTGAGCTGTCGTCGGGCCTGTGGTCGGATGCCTTCATGCTCGACCCCGCCGTACTGAAAACTCCACAATGGTTCAAACGATCCGAGTCAAGAGGTTGCCAAGCGCGTCTTTATTTAAGAATGTTTAGCCATCCTAGTGTGACTCCCGCTCTTGTTGTATGATAAGTCAAAATAAATCTTTAAATATAGCTTTATGATGGATATATTATGATGTATGATGCGTAAAGTGTAAAGTAAAAAGCACAATAGTTGAAATATAAAAAGTCATATTCATTTCCGGCCACATTAACAAACTCAAAGATAACTCTTTAACAACAAAAACAAGTGAAAAACGAGTAACTGTGGTAAAAAAAAAATGTAAAAAAAAAAGGGAAAGTATCTGAATGTTCTGTTCTATGTTAGTCTTTGTATCCTTTGTCTTTGTTATTTTTCTTTGATCTATGTTCTTTATCTTTAGACTTAGATTGTATCATCTTGTTCTTTCTCTTTATTTCTCTTTGTTCTTGTTCTTATTTTATTTTGTTTTATTTTTTATGAAAAATTGCTGTATTTTCTGTGGCTATTGGAAAAAAAACTATTTCCCGAAGGAGACCTCCTGAGGGATCAATAAAGTTCTACCTTACCTTATCTTACCTTACCTGATGAACAAACCAACATATTGAATGAAGCATCCTAGTCTGGTTTAAATAGAGCATCTTTGTTTAGGCGGCCCTCGTAATGTCAAAGTTTGATCATGTATAAATGCTTCTAATGCATTAACAAATGTATTTTGTATTTATTATTAATTTACATTACATAAATGTTCTCCTCCTTTCTTGTGTGTAATTTTTGGAGTATATAATAATCCCTCAAAACATTTTTTATAAATTAGTTGAAGAAATATTTTGAAAGAAACTCATATATTCCAAGAATAAAATTGCAGCTTATTTATCTTAATAAATATCATGGCCTAATGAGGAATGTGGGATTTTTTTCTTCTTTTTTTTTTGCTTGACGGCCCCTAACAAAATTCGCAGAATTTACTGTGGCCCCTTGAAAAATTATAATTGCCCAGCCCTGCTATAGATAGATTCACGGGTGAAACTATTAAAATATGTATAAATAAATAAATCAGTTTTTTTAAAGCAGCGATCAAAAGCCGAAGTACAACATCGACTCATTCGGATTGGCACGCAAATACATGTTTCTCGCATGTACTACAAGGAACAAGAATGTTTCTCGGTGGAGGAGAGAGAAAATCTACAACCGGCAATTCCTAAGATTTGTGTTTGGCTCCAGTGATGTAAGAGGTTTGGGTTCCTGCCAACGAGAAGCAAACACCGCTGCAACGTCGTAGCCCTGAATTCCACGCCGTGATGAGTTTTGTGTTGTGTCAGCCGAGCATGTTTTTTTCCCCCTCTGCGGATAAACAAAATTCTTATCGCCAAACACGACGGTGGTCGTTCACTTCACGAGATTACAATTTTCTTGGGATTTTATTTCCGTTTTACTGCATATATCTTTCAGTGAAAAGTCTGAGGACTTCTAAATGATGTTTCCACTTCATGTGATCAAAGCGCCCGAAAACATCTGCACTTGATATTTTCCAGCTCCGTCTGTCAAAACATTCAACTCGGAACTTTAAACACTGCTGCTGGACATGTGTTGAAAATAAAAAGCCACATCATGGATCCACCAGCTGACTGGTCAGAGAGCTTGGATGTGTCAGCTGTACTGTTAGCGATGACCAGTGTTTCAGTTCGGTATGGGCAGATATTGAATTATATTTGATTTTATCTTTGTTGCAAAATAACTTTGTTTATCTCTGTAGTGATTTGGGAGGTTTTAAAGTTTGTACTTGTATGGTGTTTTAACACCAGATTTGTAATAATACATCATGCAATTCAAATATGTGACTAAGTAAGTAAGTAATTTAAGTAATATTTGTATATCGCTTTTCTAGACCAGGGTCACAAAGCGCTTAAACAATCGTTACAATACCAGATAAAATAGATGCGAATAAAACAACTAAATATGATAAATTGGGTGGTTAATTGTACAACAATACTAATTCCACATTCATGCTTTGCTTTTTTTAAATTTTGGAGATTCTTTTTTATCTTCCAAATTGTGCCCCTTGGCAGAAGAATGCATGGTCTTGTTGGGTTTTTTAATTTTACTTATCTTAGTATTTCAAACATGACCTAGATGATAAGTATGACATTCTGGAGGACATGCACATTGCAAATGCATCAATGCCATGTATTGCTTTACAAATATACTTGGCAAATCAAAATTTTTGGCTGTATTTTACTAAAAAAAAGTAATTGAAACTGGTTTCCTGATAAACAATTGTATTAATAGTTTTGTTTTTGTGTCACAGCATTTTAGATTCCAGGTGAATTTTTAGCAACATATTTAAAAAGTGTGTTTTAACAACTTAAAATGCAGTTGAAAAAGGCATGAAAAATGTATTCCTTGATTCAGAAGTATATAAATAATTTAGACTAGTATTTGTTTCACCCCTAATGTGAACTTAAGTGTATGTTTTGCAGTTGTTCTTGAGCTTTTTAAAAAACAGATAACCTTCCTTCCTTGCTTAACCCCTGTGTTATCTCAGGGTCAAAGTGACCCGAAGGCCCGGAAACAAAAGGTGTTTGTGGTATATCTTGCGTTGTCTCTGGGTCACCTTGCCCCGGGGATAACACAAGGTTTAAAGGCACTATCACCTTTTAACTAACATACTTAGTGGTGCAAAAATCACACAACAGACATGTATTTCTACATATTTTCTTTAAAAAAAAAAAAGGCCAAATTATCCACAAAATTCACAAGAAAATCAAAAAGTAAATATCAAATAAATATATTATTAATTATTAATCCAGATCTAATTTCTACTTATGTCAAGAGGAAAAGCCTTGGATATAATCAGGAAGCATTATTAAAAAGATGCATACATAAGTTTCAGTATTGGATGGACATGCAAGTGACACTTAAGAAATACTTGTGACAACCCAAAATAGCTTTTGAAATAATAACCTTTAATCTACTAAGTCTTCCGAACATCTTAATTATCAAAACAAACTGGTTTTAGTATCAAGGAAGTGTGAAACATCTAAACATGAATCTCTCATGACACGTTTGACCAACACAACCGAAGTCTAAAACTGTATCAAATAACTTTTTCTGGAAAACAAACTCTCCATTAATCATCATCTATGGCGTCCTCTGGCCACGCTAACAAAGAAAGACGTGTAATCCACACGGCCCCATGTACAATCTACGAGTCTCATATATCATCTTGTAGTCGGAAGACGGCTTTCTGTACTTGTCAAAACATGTGACATTCAAGTTCAAACAGTATTGTGACCCGTAACTTGTTTTTTCTTCCCGAACAGGCTCAGTGTTGAGCTTCAGTAACAGGAGAAGGAAAGCGTTGGAATTACAGCAGAGAAGGAGTGATACGTGATCACACCGTGAGTCTGCTTAACGTACATATTTAATATGAGAAATACGATTTAATTGAAGGAAATACAACGAAGAAATAGATCTAATTTAAAATATATAATCATGAATTTTTTAAATTGTTATTTTTTCTTATTTTTGAGTTATGTGGAATCCAATATCTGTGTGAAAAGAATAATTCATGTTGGCATACAACAAAGTCGTTATTTTACAAAGCTATGACATAAAAATACTTAATATGGAAAATGTAATTTTGAATTATTGTAAAATAAAGGGAAAGAAAATAATTCTTTTTTTTTTTCAAACTAACCCTAACCTTTGAATAGACAACATGTCATATTCAATTATATAATTAAACTAATTTAAATAAAAATATAATTGAATTAATTATTTAGAAAAAACATTCCTTACTATAATAAAATAATTGAACGTTTAAACATTTGAAATGTTACATTTAATATTAAGATGGCACTGATACACTTCCATAATCATGCCAAATGTCCTTCTTGGCAGAGGTATGTACCATCTCTGCGCTTTCCTAGTTATTATACTTTTACTATTGCAGCGATGTCGCATTAAGATACTTTTCCTTGCAATTTGAGAAGAAAAACATTTTTTTAAATCACACATATTTAGACAGAAGTTCATACATTTTAATACTTGACATGAAAAATGAATGACGGTGAAAAAAAACCTTCATTTCGAAGCCATATTAAATCGCGGTATCTGCTGGTCCGACAGTCCTGGTAATCCCTCCAGTGTCGACACTGAGCAGATCTGCAGATTAAGAGACTCCTATTTGGCAGATATCAGCAGATAAATTGTGGTCCCATTGCACGACATTGACTTCCTACTCCAGTGACCTCCTTTTACTGCGTTACGGTGCCGTCAATCAGAACGTCACAGCTGAACCAACCGCTTTTCTATACAACAAAAAGGTGGTTTTCTTTGTCACCCTTTGACACTCGGGCGACATAAACTCAGACAAAAAAAGCTCTATTTTTGGCCCATTATCTGTCTTTGTGCCAGACTGGGGTGTCCTGTTCCTGCTGCAGACCACACAGCTGCAGCTGCCCTGCAGGAGGCTGGCAGCAGTTTGACAGAAAGTGTGTGTACGACACCATGTGCCCGAGTGTGTGTTTTACGATTGCTGTGTGAGCGGCTTCAAGTGTGGCCGTTTCCCACGGGGGGAGCAGGAGTTCAGACTACATCCACTCCTCAGACGTCGACTGGTGATGCACGAGGACCTCGTGGCGCAACGGTAGCGCGTCTGACTCCAGATCAGAAGGTTGCGTGTTCAAATCACGTCGAGGTCAAAAGCTAGTTTCTTTTTTTTTCGAAGGAGCGGGTTTTAAACGGCGACATTTAAATCTAATCCTGAGAGCAAACACGGGCGGGAAGATTCACAAACCACTGTAATTAAGTAAACCCAACAGCGGGAAAGAATGAAGGATCCCCTGCTCGACATGCTGCTGAAAACAATAGTCGCCTCATTGTGGAATTTACTTAATCTTTGGCTTGTAATGCAGACGTCGTTTTCTAATCTACTCCATTCTCATTGTCCTCCCTCTCAAAGGCAAAACATTTAAGGATGTTCAGTGGAATTCCACACGTATTTAGCTGCTTTGACACAGGAATCCCATCGGCGTTCTAATCATTACATATTAATGACACTCTACTAAAGTACTGGTTTGAATGGCACCCGAAGATAAGTGGCTTCCCCACGTCGATAAAAACTATTCAACACGTCTACATATTAGTTAAAAAACAGACTGACAAACGTATATGCAGTGCTTTTTTTGATTCGCATAATTGTTTATGCTAAAGACGCTTCCGTTTTCACGACAAATGCAATTGCACATTTATAACATTTGTGGGGGATTCCATAGTACTGCTTGGTTTAGGTACAATTTTACCCAAACTTGACTTTTTATTCCACTAAAAACTTCCTTGACTCTCATCATGCTGATTTTAAATTTAAAAAAATAATAATCAGCCCAAAATACACTGTGCCTTGTACATCTTTGAGTACCATGTGTAGCCACTTTCCCATGTTGTAAGAAGTTAAATGTAAAATAAAACTAAATGAACTAGACTGATGTAGATCTGTGATGTGCATCTTTATTTTAAACTGATGTAAAATGTTACTCCACATGTTTAAGACATTTTAAGTTTTCAGTTTTAGATACATAAATTCAATACCTTAAAAGATTTTTATTTAAGGATCTGTGGCAATCCCAGCTACTTGGGGCAACCCGCAGCATGTGGCAAGACACATATGGACTAAGTCAAGTTGCCAATTGACCTTTATATTTTTGGACTATGAGAAGAACCCAGAGGAAGGAGGAGGCGATCACACTGTCTTGCTTTGAGACTGTCCTGTGCTGCTTTACTTGTAGAATGATTTTTAAAAGAAACAACACGTCTTACAACGTATACTTTATTTTTCCAGCCGTCATAATGAGAATTAGCTTTTAATGAACACAATTACTGGTCATTATATTGTATTATGAGTCACAGAAAAAGGTGGGGCTTTGGATAACATTGTGTGATCAGACAACATTTACTAACTTGATCTACAATCAAGTTTGCCTGTTAAATATGGGCATATATTTGTCTAAGTATATTTGTAACTTGTGAAAGTGTAATCTGTAAATATTCAATGGTCGCATGTGTGTTGTGATATCCACAAATGTTAAAGTCATATTTGTGACTTGTATAAACATTTGTATTTGTAAATATATCATTTTAATTTACAAAACAAAACAAAAAACACAGGTAAAACTTAAAATTCTGCCTGTGAAACTAAATTATACATGTGGATAAGCGATTACAAGTATTCTTATTTTTATTTTTTTTTACAAGTGCAACTACACAGATCCGCCGCTTACAAGTCTCTTTAATTTCGTAGCACAAAATCTTCAAAAATCTGACTTGTCAGTCTTGCAACTCGTATAACAGCCACTAGATGGCGCGATCACAGTCAAGCCGTCATACGCGTAATGACAGAACATTACGGTAGCCGTGAAGAAGAATGAAGAAATCCTCAAGAGAAAACCACTCTAGTAAAATGAAAGTAAACGAAAAGTAAAATGATGAATCTTTTATTCAGGTTTCAACAAATCTAAACGTTTTCTTTCGGTTTACGAAGCCCCCGATATCTTAAAGTTCATGAACTGTAATTGTGTCATTATTTCTGTAAAATAATTGTGTTGCAGCTACAGCAGCAAACTTGCCATCCATTCACTTGTTTATTTTTGTGCAGTTTTGAGGCATTATTTATATATTTTGCTTCTTAACAACATAAAGACAGTAAAAGAAAAAATCTGAAAGTGCCCACTTGAGTAACACAGTAAAACTTACAAATATGTTTGCCGTGTTGTGAAACCACAACTGGAGAAATCTATGAAAACTCAAGCACGGAGCAACTTGAGCACCCTAGTACATATACAGTATATGATTATTTTTTTCTGTTATATCTTTTTTAATTCAGGTTTTTAGCACAGAGCAGCCGACATTAAAAAAACAAAAAAACAAACAAAGAATATTAACAACAGAAATATGACAAGCAAATTAACTTAAATAACATATTAGTCTTACTTACAGACTTACAAGTCAGATTTGTGCTACGATTGTCTGTAAATAAATAAGACTTGTAAGCGAATCTGTGTAATTAAAAATAAGAATACTTGTAATTGCTGATCCAAAAAATGTAAAATTTAGTTTCAGACGTAGAATTTTAAGTTTTACCCGTGTTTCTTTATAAATTAAAATTATATATTTACTAATTAAAATGTTACAAATATGACTTTTACATTTGTAGATATCACAACGCAACCATTGAATATTTACAGATCACACTTTCACAAGTTACAAATATACTTAGACAAATATGACTCCATAGTTAAACAACAGTTTAATTTGAAGGTTAAGATTTTTTTTTTTTGCCAAAAAAGGTTTGTATGCGTTTATGTTAGTAGTTATGGTTGATATTTAAATACAAAAGGGAGTCAAAATTGTCAGCATTAGCAACTTTCAAACGACTGAAGTTGCAGAAGCATGCCCCCAGCTTACACACCTCCGATTAGCCTTTGACCTGTGACCTTTTAGGAGTTAAGACCTCTGTGTCAACTGACAGACGTTTTTAACTCTCACCACCCAACTGCCAGAGCCTGTGCTCTGCAGATGAATTTAACTGTGATGTATGGAATGTCAAGCATCTTAGTTCAAGTTAACGGTGAGCTGTTAGCACGATGCTAAGTAGCTACTGCACAAAAACAACATTACATACATGTGAGTTTGAGGCATGAACAGACACAATCATTAAGTTACTTTTAACAGAAGAAAAATGTCTCAACTCGACGTAAATGAAACAATTTAGTTTACATTGAATGTATTGAAAGTTTGTTTATACGTTTTAAGGCAACACATTTTTTCCAGCAGCCAGTATCATATTTTGAAATCGTTGTCAAAAACCTGTACTAAAGTAACGTATTTTCCACACTATTAGACGCACAAGATTATATGTCGCACCTTCAATGAATGGCCTTTTTTAGAAGTGTTTTCATAAATAGGGTGCACCGGATTATAAGGCGCTTAGAATAAAAGATACAGTCAAACGTTTGACTGGGGTTTCGTTATGCATCCACTATATACATCTGTGCTCAAGGGAATGTCAACAAACCAATCAGATAAAGTCAAACTTTATTAAGCGTTCTGATAACTCCGTTCACTCCCATGGTAACGATGTTAAAATGATGTTTAAAAGGCTTCAAGCAGCAGCGCGTGAGACTGGTGATGTGAGAAGACAAATGTGTGCAGCATGTATGACATGTTGAACGCACGTTTATGACTGGTTATGCGCGCAGCAGAGTATTTTGGGCAAAACAATTTTTGTTGAGTGTACAACAACCAAGACATACTCGCTCAAACCGGTGCCAGTAATATCACTCCATAACCATCCACCATGATGTGACTCTGTCGGCGCAGAGTCATGAAAGTGCAAACAAGTCACCCATCAGGTAATGTTCCCATATAAGGCGCTCCGGATTATAAGGCGCACTGTTGTTTTTGTAGAAATTTAAAGGCTTTTAAGTGCGCCTTATAGAGCGAAAAATACGGTACATGATTTGGAGGGAGCATTGAGACGATGACAGGAGCTAGCATCGACTATCAAATGCATGCAAGCAATTGCTGGAGCACTTGAAAAGCTTCTTGACCTCAGTTAGTCTTCAGGATTGCAGGCAGCTCATAAACAGTTCAAGAAACGTCATGCAAAGCCTGTTGATTTCTGGCAACTGTTCCCCCCCACGGAGAGGAAAGCGACAATTCATCAAGAGCTAAACAGCACTTGTTTATCGAAGCTCCCATTAAGACTGACAAAAGACGAAGACAATTTGATGATTCATGTGTTCTACCAAGAAAGTCTGGAGGGAGAATAAGAACAGAACATTTCTGAACACCCAATAAATTCCTGCACGTCTACAAAAGACGTGTGTACACAACGTCTACAAGAGAAGATATTAAGAAGCAGTCAACCGAGGGGAAGTTCATATTCCTCAGGGACACAAGTCACCTCCAGCCAGTCTACATTATTAATGAGTTGCCTTCACTGAACGACCACAACCTGCAGACACTGAGAGCAACACGATAGCCCTTCTACACTCACCAGCACACATTTATTACGTTCAAAACACACCCGCAGATGACGGGGAGATAGAAATAGAAGTGCAACCAACATTAGAAGTGCCTTCACATTCATGTAGAGATAGAAGATTTGTACGTATCGATCGTTGTGATTGGTTTAAAGGACCAAGAGTGTAATTGGACGGTGTACAAATGAGCATAAAACATTGTTTGTGGGATTTAAGAAGCTTCCACTGACTCCACCCCGAGATCAAAAGAAAGTGCAGCCACGGTAACCACAGACAAGGAAGGTTGGACGGGAATGAAAATAACGGCTTACAATGATAAGTTGTGCGAGATAACCTGACCATGTTTTAGACCTTGTTCACTTCTCAACAAGACTTTCTGTCCATAAGACAGTTTGACTTTTTGTCTTTTGTATTGTTAATTTAACTGTAAATGAACTCTAAACAGACAACATTAAAACTTTTTTTTTTGAACCTGTGATATAGTTAGGAGTGAAACTGCTTTAAGAGGAACAAAAAAAAAAGTATTGGCTCACACAAGAGGAAGATACCACGATATGCAAACACCATTTGAATCATTCAAGAAGTATATTTGGATAAATAAACACCTTAACCCAAAAAATGCCTTCAAGGACCTGTACGTTATGTCTGTAGATGTTTATTTTTAAGCAGTTCTAAAAATCGACATTCAACCCTCCAGCTCTTATTGTTATTGCCAACGTCGTTTTGGAAGTTATTAACATTAGAAAATAAAACCGTCCTTTTAAAATAACCTTCTGTAGGGCTCTGTAAAAAATCATTTTCTTGACTATGAATGTGGTAATGGAGGGACGGGAATAAGTAGATATTGTACTTTTTAAACAATGCTTGTGCTTAACGTTGCCCAATATGGTAACATTGTCCTATAATCCTGAATTTTAAAATAACTTCTGACTTGTTTCTATATTTACACACTTTGTGTGAGTTACTTTCTTTCAGTATTGTTTTTTCAGTAAGGTTTATGAGTTGCACTCAGTATAATTATGGGGATAAATTGTGAGATAAATCGCCAGGTGAGTTCCTATATGGAGTTGGTTCTGCAAATAAACACCATGACCTAATATTTAAAAATAAATGCCTGTATTTCTTGACCAAAAATGTATCTGTTAAACTGACAACTTGCTTTTTAACCTGATTAGTTCCGTTTATGTCGAAACAAATGCCATCTTAGAACAGAATATCGGCTATCGATGATGTATTTTTATTAACTGTGTTTATTCTGGTCAACAGTTATTATGACTTCTTAATATTAAATAAAAAAAAGTCTGAATTTCTTCTTCAATACCTCGTCGTAGTAGTTATGTTAGGTTGCTTGTTTTATTAAATGGCAGCACTGAAAAAGTTGTAAATGGATTCAATCATAACATGTTTAGAATTCAAATTATAAGTGAATCGATTTTAGTGTTTTTTTCTACAGTAGTTAAAATTCAGGATGGTTTTGAAGGTTTTACCGTTCACTTGAATGGCATTTCACACACCTTGTTTTTGTTTTATTTAATATATGCAGTGTTCTCATGAATTTATCGGAAATTTGGCCGTTGGCGTAGGTATGCACAGTCTATGGTTGTATATTGTGTGATATAAAAGCAGACTATTTACTGTAGATACCAAGTCATGGTGTCCCAAAATAGCATGACTGCAGCCAGAACTAAAAATTGATTTGTTTAATGTGTCAATTGATAATGTGCTTCTGTTACAGACAAGACAACAAAGCTCATTATGTATATTTATGTTAGTAAGTTAGTAACAGTTATTTGTAAAGACCAGGGTCACAAAGCGCTTGAACGATCAAAAGCTATACACAGTTAAAAATACATTTAAAAACCTCTAAAAGGCCAAGACAACATACAGGCAAGAAAACACAGGCGTCCCGGAAGATTATGATACATTTAAGCTGGAACAGATTTTAATTTTAAAATATTTCATAAATAGTCTGTTTTAAAGACATAAATACAACTGATTACCTAACATACAACACATTTGAATGTAGAGAATCAGAAGCATCCCTGAGAGAGTTCACAGGGAGTCAATCTGTCATTTGTGATTGCTTATCAAAAAGAAACAGAAGGTGAGTGTCGCGTTACTAAAGTGGGCATTTGAGTCAGACATCCCAGAGGGACGAAAGGTTTTTTTTAACCATTCAAGCCATCTGCTCTGTGACGGACCAAAAATAGAAACTGTTGAGAAACCCCTTTGTGATTTTCAGCTTGAATTCAAACTTCAAAAGGAAGATAACATTAAGAATTTAAGACGAGAGAAGGAACCGGCGTGAAAGTGATCCCAGTTAAAAATCAGGTTTGTTTTCCCCTTATTAAGTGTTGACTTGACAACCTCTCATTTCCACGCGAGCTAGATTTGAGGGAGCATGAATCCTAACATATGCTCGGCAGACGCGAAGATCCCAGGAGTCTAAGGGCGTCGGGAGGGCGTGGCCGAGCGCGGGTCTTACATGTCGAGACGGTGCACCACACTGGTCACATCTGTAGCTGCAGAATTATCTCAGATGCCCAGTCGAGGGTTGTCTAAACTGCCACGCCCGCAGGCACTACATCTCTCATTACAGGCAAGATTTAAGCCACCTGGCTGCAGGAACAAAAGCGCACATGATCTCAGTGTGTGTCTGCCTCTTATCTGGCATGACTGGGCAGAATGAGCTCCAAAACCAAATATTCCCACCCAGATATTAACCAGAGGCAGCTGCTTGAACCCAAAAAAAAGAACGTAATTTTATATTTTGCAGGTCATAAAACTATTTTTGATCTTGAAAAAATATTTAAAAGCCGATATAAAGAAGCCCTTTCTTATTATAAAAGGAGTATAACTATATTAATCATTTATAAAAATTTCATATCCATTCAAATATATCATGTGGCCTTGTTTACTGATACAATTCTACAAGATAATCAAGTTGTTTGTATTTTCCGGCCGATAATTTTTTATTTAAAGTTCTATGAATGAATATTTTGTATCTCTTGTCCAGGATCATGTAAGGTTTTGAATACCTGATATGGGCAGACATTTAAATGTAGCAAGAGTTTTTTCTGGGTGGCATAAATGTTTTGGGGGATTTTTTAGGGATGATCGTCCAGCAGTTTATAGCTGGCGTGGTTGGACTTAAAATATTTGCTAAAACTGGATCTGATTCTGCTTTATGGTGGTTTGGAGTTATGGATATGAGTAAAAAATCCCACTTTAGAAAACGTTGTACATGTTTAACAACATGGCAAACACTGTACAACGTTCCAAACTTTTTCTTTACGAAACCACTTTCGCCTGTTTTCGCTCCCTCTCAGTGAACTCAGCACTGCATCTACATGCATGTATTTATATTTTTCTGCATCCAGAAACCATTTTTATCTTTTTATTTGAACGGATTGGAGAAAATGTATTGTACAACAAAAGTTGGGGCAACTCTTAATGCATGTGCAGTAGAATCTGGTCTATGTTTTGGACAGTTAAAGAACACATTTAGATGACATGTTTTTTTCTCTCTAGTCAACTTAAAATGTAACCTACACTAAAAAATATTTTTAAATCTACACAAGCCTAGCTTTTAAAATGTGTTATTTGGGAAGCCTCCCATGAAGTAAAGTATGCTGAATACAGAAGAGGCCTCATGAAACAGCAGATGAGGCATCATGATACAGTTTATTTAATTCAAAAGGCCACTAGATGGCACACTTTGCTTTATATTATAAGACTGTAATCTACTAATTCAATGAAACACGACATAATTTTTAACCCAAAGGAAGAAACTGTATCTTGATACCTCATAAACTGTTTCATGAAGCCTCAACAAACCATCACTACCTGTTAACCAGAGAATTTCCCCACACTTGCCTTTCTCGTCTGGTTACTCTGGTTATGCTGGTTGTCATTGTCAAGTGGGAGTGAAAGCAGCACAAAGCATTTATAGGTCAACTCAAGTCAAGTTACAGCGGAACAGGTCGGTCACATGATTTGACTCATGGTCAAGTTACTAGAACAAACACAGCTATTGAACAAAAACACAAATATAAAAACCTATTTTGGGAATTGATGGTATGCAGCACAATCTTTGTCATGGTGAAGTGAACACATTTACAAGGCTAAATGTTTGTCGAGCAAGATAAACAATCTCTTCACATCTAATCTGAAACATACAGTAGACCGACCAAGGATTGTGACAAGTGAACACAGAAATAAAGTCTGAATGTCTTCGTATGTTTGGATTAACTTCAAGAACTGTGTCGCCATAACTTCTGCGTTTACATCTTGCTGTCGTGAAACACCCACTCAGGGGCTACAAAAGTAAAGCAAACGTGTGACAGTTTTGGCTCCGTGTGGACGGACCGAGATTGTTTTTTACATAATCCTGAAGGAAACGTCTATTTTTACAGCGGAATGTCAGCAGAGCTGCCTGTTACATGGCATGACAATTTAAGGACACTGTAGAAAGAAATATGCAGCCAAGGAAGGATGTAGTGGGAGAAACTGAAAATCATAATTTGATGCAGTAAAATGAAAAAAAAAGCAAGATTTAATCTTAAATATATTTACCGACATTTATTACACATCAAACACTGTGATAAGTGAGTGTGTACCGAGCACAAGACTCCATCTTTATACCATGTTAGATGGTTTTACAATAAAGATCGTCACATCAAATGTTATAATTTATAAAGAGTTTAATATATAGTTAAGATGAAGCTGGTAGAAAAAAAAGCTACTTAAAGGTAGACCACACAATGGCCTTAATTCACAGTGAAATTGAACAGAATAACATAAAATATTAAACAACAAAATATAATTCTAAAATGGATCAAAGACAGGCAGATAAAAAAAAAAAGTCTACACCAGTTTCGACAACGGTTAGAGACCCTTGTTTAACGGATGTTACGTTAACAAGTAATATTCCTTCCTTGCTTCTTATGAAACGTTGCTGAAGATATAATGGAAATGTAAGTTGTAAAAAAAATCCATTTTAATCATTGATTAATTTAAGTTAAGCCATGTTCATTCATTCATTTTCTACTGCTTTATCCCTTATTATGGGAGTCACAGGGAGACTGGAGCTTATCCCAGTTTCATTGGGCGAGAGGCAGGGGACACCCTGGACAGTCCGTCGCAGGGCACGAAAAAAGACAGACAACCATTCACACACACACTCATACCTATGGACAATTTCCCCAAGTTCTCAATCAACATCTGTATGTTTTTGGACTGTCGGAGGAAACCAGAGTACCCAGAGTAAACCCTCGCAACACAGGGAGAACATACGAACTCCACACAGAAAGGTCACAAGTTGGCTTGCCTGGAAGCGAACTAGCAACCTTGTTGATGATGTGAGGCAACCACTGCGCCACCGTGCGCCCTTAAGCCATGTTAAGTGTCCTTAAATAAGTTAGTCAAAAGTATGTATATAAAAACTCAAATTTTGCCATTTAAATGATGTACTTTGTTGTACAAGCCTGTTCCAAATGGATTTATGGATTAAGAGTACACTTTTTGATGAAGTTTGAGATTATCATCGATGAAATTTCCAATACAAGGTATACAATTACATATATCAAACAAATGTAGAGCAACAATATTAGTTAAAAACATAATCACGATAAATGACAAAATACGCAGCTTGGTTGAGATCTGTTCTCTCTGAATGTTTTTTTCTACTTTCCTTATTTAGTTCATCATACGAGTGATGCACAAGACCATAAACTCAAGATCAACATTCTGTTATCATTAGTGTTTTAAGTGTTTAGTCATTTTTTTGGATGGCAACTATAACAAAAGTAAAAAAAAAAAACTTCCCAGCTCCTGCAAACCCTCTCATGGACTCTCTGACAATGATCTAACATGAAAGGCACAGCAATTCATTGAAACTGACAGTAAAGTACTTTAGATCTCTAACAACATGTAGCAGCCACAGTTGAGTATGAAGCTTTATGTCAAAAAAAACAAAGGGAAATATGTTTAGTAAATTAATTTAGAGTGCAGCAATTTGTCCTCAATGCTCAGCAATGATGTAAATGTGACAGCAGATCAAAAGAATGCTCACTCACAGAAGCAGCGCTCGGTCCAGAGAACGAATGTGTTCCTGATCAAAGCTTCACAGCAGGAGTTCCACTTGACTAAGCTTCTTTCTCGGATTCAAAGGGATACACATTTGTTAATAATGTTACTTCAACCCTCTGATAAAAGACGTATTTACCATGATTTATGTGGTGATTAATATGCTGAAAGAGGAATGACACTACTATCATTGCAAATAATATATTTACAAACAGACGATGAATCATTCTTAATTCATCTTTCTGAGACATCTTTTGACTGTTCAAGCACTTTGTGACCCTGGTCTAGAAAGGCGCTTTACAAATAACCTTTACTTTACAAATAACCTTTACTTTACAAAGAACGTTTACTTACATTTCCTCATTTAACAGGATCATCTTCTTATGAATTAATGGTCCGTTTTAGCAGTAATTGCATTTTATCTCATTCTTTGGCAATAATATTTAGTCATTTTGAGAGGAATTAACATTAATGATGAACGGTGGCTGTATCTTTGGGAAACCGCTTTAAATAATAATAATAATAATACACTGCAAAGTCATGTTTATTAAAACAGTATATTGTACAGTACAATTTACTGTGATGAAGAAGAAACATAGTTATACGAATTAATCATTTTCAATTAATTTTAGCCTTAACATCTCAAAACATTTTTATTCGTGCAGGCTTTTCCTTGAGACTACTGTGTTGTTCTCGGTGCTATATTGACCTTTTAAGTATATATTTTATTGAGTATTGTTTTGATTGTTTGAGCACTTTGTGACCGTGGTCTGGGAAAGCGCTCTACAAATATAAATTACTTTCTTACGTACTTACTTAAGAGCCCTTCCCCAACTCTTATAAACCTTTCTCACAACTGGTGAGTATATCAAGGATTTTCTCCGTCTCTACGACAGTACACATCTTATTTTGGTCAAAGAAGTCAAGTCAAAGAACATGTTTCAGTCACAGTAAGGCTTTAAACAAGTGAAATATATTACATTAAATGTCTAAAAACACGTACCCAAAATCAAAAATAATGGAAAACCTAGATGCAACAACATAATTCCATATACGTTAGTAAGAAACAGTCTGCAATACCATAATGAATTTTCCAAAGTGATACTTATTTACCTAATAATAAGTTGAGAAAAATCTTAACAAGACAGAGAAGTATTAGCATGTTGGTGCCGACTGACATTTCAATATGTAAAAAATACCATCGTCAATCCAATGGACAAAAATCTCACCAGAAGAAAGAGAGGGAATTCCCAAACCACTGGAGCAGGAAGATTTATCCTGTATTTATTTGTGGTTAGATTGTAATCTCCCAGCTTCCCTTTCAAACAAATTATCCAATCATTCTCTGTCAAGGAACCAAATAATGGGCTGACTGGGATTAAAGAACTCTGTACAAGGTGTGCAGTCAAAACAGAAGAGCTGGGGAAGCATCCAAGAAAATTAGTGTTCAGATGGTTATACAGTTATATGACAAGTCAAAATGTATCATATGTATTTAATGCATTGGCATATTTCTCTTCTTTCAACATTTTATCAGAAATAATGATATTTTGGATAAGATACTACTTCTTTCTGAGGCTGCCTACATCTACAATGAAAACGTTCTTATACAAATTCTCCAGTAATACAATTTTGAATAAATGTATCATGTTAGGAATAGGTGTTTTCAAACATTTTGTTTCCAAAAATGGTCACATTTGATGCAGTTAAAAGTGAGAGGGAGCAAAATGAGAACCATGACATCATACCATGATTCCTGATCTAAATATAATTGGGAAGTTCTTCATAATAAGAAAAGAAGAACATTGTCAATGTTTAGAAATAACTGTTCCAGCTTTAAAATTGTGTTTTTTAAAACATTTTTAAAGTGGAAATACATATCACACAGACCATGGTGCACGTGAAATCTGCTTGTGGGGCCTCAAAATGCCCCCTTCGCCAGAATTTGCACATGCCTATGTTTTGAAAACATGGTTCAGAAAACATGGAAACATCTCCATTATCCAAATAAACAATAATTTGGGTTTGAGAGTAAATTTCATTCCGATAAACACTGGCCCTAAATACTATATCTTCCCCAAGTGACAGCAACACTCAATATTGAACAGAGGCGAACACGGCTGGAATATAAAGAGAAAATGAAAGAAAGTCAAGTGCATTCCAGAACAAACGTGGGGTTAAAAAGGGACACCAAAGAGATCATGGATTTAAGAGTGCGTTTAAGGAGACGTCGGGACCTTAGGCAGAGCTGGAGGATGAAATATAATGAGGGTTTATTTCACAGAGAGAATAAGTGACACTGTTGTGTCTTGCAGAGAAGGAACTCCTGAACACAAAGTCCAACCTATTCTTAGCACCGTAGATCATTCCTGAAGACAGGCCTGTGTTCTTTTACGAGCGCTGCATGACGATAAACTGATAATCAACTCCACCTATCAAAGGATTCTTTTCTTAAATCCTTTTACTGTATCCCTGCTCCTGTTCTTAATGTGAAGCCACAAATAAAATCATACATTCTTTCTACACATACATGGTAATTGAAAAGACAAACACAAGCTATTTTCAACATTATTTATTGAATTGGAACATTCACAAAAATGTTTCAAAAGGTTGTGGGTCAGAGGAAGTGTCAACCGTAAAGCTAACATGTCACATAGCAGCTTTGACTTTCTTTACCTGTTGAAAAAAAAGCTTCTAGAGCTACTCTTGACAAAACAACTTTCAAGAAATAAATAATATGTTTGAACTTGATCAGGATTTGCAGAAGAATGTATTCATAACTCTGCTGTATCCTTACACTGCACAACTATTGTGACAAAAGTGAAGGACAGTCACATATAAATTTAAGTTAAAAAGATCCTTTGATAAACACAGATTGAATCAGATTTCTCTCTTTGCAGGTGAAATCCACAAAAGAATATCACTCAAGAAACGACATTTGCTTGAACTACTAAGCCTTGCAGTGCTGCTTACAGAGTGCAAACAAACCACAAAAGAACAACCACTACACACCATATAAATAAGGGTGAGCAAAAGCAGTATTTTGTGTCACTTTTTGAAACCGGTATTTTCCAAAATATCCAACCTGGTGACCAAACAAAATCAGGTAGACTTATATTTGCTTTCATAGTATTAGATACTTGGTAAAAAAAATATCAACCTTTCTTAACCACTGAAAGATAATGAAAGAAGTATTGACTTGAAGTGCAGCAGGTAATTCAACACCCATCTGACCGAGCCAAACATTGATCTGGAGCAGCAAAGTGTGAGCTGATGTAACAGCCATCTTCCTAGTCCACTTCCTTACAGCAGTCTCACTCTTCCATCCGACCGTCTCCGCCCCCGACAAGAGCTTTCACTGAGGCCGTTCACATTCAGCCAGTGACATATGGAAAAAAAAGAAGTGCCATCAATCACGGCACCGGACCACCAGAGTTGACGGGAGACCCTGTGAGGAGAGACTTCTAACTGCGAGCCGGAGCTCCAGGACTTGTGATTCACTGCAGTTTGTTTACAAAGATGACGCACTACAACTGTGATCCCCTACCACGGGGGCGTGGCCCAGTATCAATCCGTGGTACATTTGCATCTGTGCCCCACAGATTGAAAAAAATAAAACTAATTTCTTCCGTATTGATTATTACTGTCTGAGGCCAGTTCTTTTTCCTAAGTAACATTAGCCTGTGGCTCTTGACCCATTAAAACACTTGTTTTTGTCCAGTTGACTCAAAAAATTAACTTGTAACTTAGTGAATGACGTTGAGTAAAACACAAACTTTAGACGGTCGCAGAGAAACCAGTCTAGAAATCCTGCGGATTGAAGTTGATGGTATTTTTTATGCGCTCGTAGTTCTTTTCATTGCCAGTTTTTATACATTAAACGTATCGGTAGTGCAAAAAAGGTTGGAGTTCCTTGCAATAAAAAACAAAATGTTGAGGTTTCTAGGGTTTCCACACATTTTTTATTGATACTACTTCTCCAGATTAGCAATTTAAACACAAAATTGTCTATTTAAATGCAAAAGTATTGCTTCGACTGGCAAAAAATGATTTGTCTTTTACAAACTTATCTAGATAACAGAGGTAAAAATTCAAGACAAAGAACCCTCTCTTTACATGGCAAAAATATTTCTTTAAACAGATAACAATCTTCATATGCTTCTAATTTTTTAAATGCTTGCTAATGCGCCTTACACTGCATGCTTTGAGTATGTGTCGTAAGTCACCCTAAGGCTATGGGTGACGCAAGATCACTGGTTCGCTATGTAATATAGAAACAAACAAAAACTCATTGTGAAAGTTTCATAACTTCATGGTTGACAAAGACAATACTTCAATACCTACAGACAAAGAGTCCGTCTTAAGTTGGCAAAACACCATGATTTGTATTTTTTTTTTAAAAACAAAAAAAACAATGTGTGTCAGGACGGTTTTTCCAATAAGCGGGTTTTTGTTGGGAGCCGTATTTGTTCGACGGAGGTGGGGTTGGTGGTAACAAACCGGCTCGACCAGGTCACTCGTATCCACACACCCATACACGATATCTGTCTCAGGGATGACGTGAACTGCCGTCTGAGCAAACGCAACCGTTGATCTGTGAGGAACGGACAAATACTCTTGGCCACAAGAGCATGTTTACAACGACTCCCTTTGTTGGGGAATGCAATTAATTAGTGCACACAAAGAAGCCAAGTCTCTCTGAAGTGCTGACAAGCGTGACCCAAACCACAGCTTGGGTTGTAATGTGACCTAATGGATCCTAAATCCTCCCAAAGTCAGGCTTGAGTAGAGAATCTCCTAACCCAGTCACCCAGCCACTTCCCTCAACAATCATAATATACTGTACATGCACCAGGTTTCTCTGGGATAAGTACAAATGTTACAACTTGTTGATGAATGAGCTCAACAGGATGTCTTTCTACTTCGATTTAAAAGTATAATGAAGTGAATTGAGTAAAATATATACCAAGAAATCTTAAATAAGTGCTGGATTTTAGACATGCCTGGTTGAGAACTTCTATAGGAGTCCAGCAAACATTTTAAGTAACTATTTAAGTTTTAGTTTTTCTCTGTAGTGAAACACTTGAGCTGGCAGATATAAATGTGCGTTTATTGTAAAATCAAAGAAGTAATGAGCAACAGCAAGAGCAGTACATGAAATAAATGCAACAATAACATGTAGATAAATTATCAGGACCAACCATGGAAAAGTACACATAATATGTAAAATTAATAGAATTCCAACAAAGAATAACACTATGTTTAAATATGGATGGCGTAAGTATCAATGGTAGTTTTGATCAACTACTTCAGAGATGATTGGATATTAACTTCCAATAAAATCAAATCAACTTTAATCCCGGTATTGGACTGTAAAAAGAACTATTTCAATGGAACGTATTCCCACTTTCTAATTTCCATGACTGGTTGGCAATGGACCGACTTAAAAGTAAAGTCCATTTTTTTGAAAATGAAAATAAAGTTGTGTGAAATCAGCTCATTGGTGGAGGTAAGTCCCGTCTTGGTGCCCGTTTTAGCTTTAATCATGTTTTATTATGAAATCCAAGCCTCTTACAAGTCACTTAATAATCACTTTGTAATGGTTCGGTTGGCAGACGAATAGAAGAGTCGATACAATAGATACTGTTTTCACACTGTTCCCCTTCAGATCCATAATCATAGGGTGTGAGATTGCGGCCTCCCTTCCAAGCTTCAAAACAGATGACAGGCAGAAACCCATCTGCCATCAATGCTCTGTGACCGTTTCCCCGGCAGCAAAGAGGAAACGCAACCTTGACTCCTGATGACACTTTCAAGTCCGCCTCAAGGGTCTCTCAGCTAAGATGAGTAGAAGAATGTAAGTGAGAAATGTTTCTCCAGGATTGACTGAGTGATTGCAAAAAATTCTGTGTCCACTTCTGTGAGATCTTTTGCATGATTGAATGATTGAATTCCACAGTAAAAAATAAAACTGGAAGTCCAAAAAGAACATTCAAATAGTTCCCATGACTTTCTCTGTAACTAAATTACCCAAATTCACAGTCATAACAAGGACTGATCATCTTCCACATGAGCAAAAAAAAAAAAAAGATGTCTGCGCAGGAAATTACACTGCAGAGATAAATCCACAGCGTTACATACTTCTTCTGACATTCTGTAGAACCTTAAGTCCTAAATATCAAATCCAGATGATCTGTACTTGTCATTTGCGAAGGCAGCGTCAAAACATTGACAGAGTGCACAAAGATGTTTGCTCAATGCTTGTGGCAGTGTATGTCATGTGCATATTAGTAGTAATCCTCAGTTATACAATGCAACATGTCAACTTAAGTGTTGCAAACATTATTTACACAATAGATACCAAGTGGCTTGAAATGCATTCAAACTGCAGTATTTATTTGTTGATGACTGCTTAACACATTTAATTACATAGTAACATCCGGAATTTTAGTCAGCTATGTAGCCACCTCTTATTATTAACATATAGTTTGGGCAATATCAAATAAGCATACCAAAACGTGTGATACAAGCCACATTTATTTTGTATTGTCCAGTATACCTTTAAAGGTAAAAGACGTACTACCCCTGCAACCCGTCATATTAAATGCACTCTCAGATGGATGTATGAACGAAAATCTAAACCGTTCCTCAGCAATACTAAAGAGGCTTAACGTATATTTTGCACTATTAGGCGTACCAGATTTTATGGCGCACCTTCAATGAATGGCCTTTTTGGAACTGTTTTCATAAATAGGGCGCACCGGATTATAAGGCGCATTGAATAAAAGATACGGTCAAACGTTTGACTTGTGTTGCGTTATGCATCGACTAGATAAAGCTGTGCTAAAGGGAATGTCAACAAAACAGTCAGATAAAGTCAAACTTTATAAGCGTTCTGATAACTCTGTACACTCCCATGGTAACAATGTTCAAATGATGTTTAAAAGGCTTCAAGCAGCAGTGGTGAGACTGGTGTTTTGAGCAGACAAATGTAGAGCGAGCAGCAGTGAAGTTGAGGGCGTGTATGACAGCTAGAGCGCGTATGTGACATGTTGAACACACTTGTATGACTGCTTGAGCGCACAACAAAGTGATTTTCAGTGTACAACAACCAAGACACACTCGCTCAAAACGGTGGCAGTAATCTTACTCCATAGACGTCCGCCATGATGTGACATGCTTCGTAAATCCCACCCCGTGATGACGCAATGACATAATTTCGCCCACGGCATGTCGGCTCAGTCGGCACAGAGTCATGAACGTGTTTGTAAACAAGTCACCCACCAGGTAATGTTCATATATAAGGCGCACCGGATTATAAAGCGCACTGTCGTTTTTTGAGAAATTTAAAGGCTTTTAAATACGGTAACTTAAATTAAGACCACTCCACCTTAATATTCATTAGACTCTCAATTGCATCAATACTAATTTATGTGTTGGATCGGGCTTTATAAACAGTTATTAGAACTAAAAATTGCATCTTTGGATGTATAGGGGGTTACGGTAGCGTGAATATTTTTTTAACCCTCAACCCTCTGATGGGGTTTTTACTCGGTTGTTGGTGGTGAAGTCTGTAGATAGGCTGCGTGTTAATAACTAGTACAGCATAGCTGACAACCAGTAAGTAAAAGTGATGGGGGATGAGGAGGATGAACCTACACTTGATACATTTCTCTAGTTTTCTGACACCATAAGTAATTATCAGTGGTACTGTCTAGAGGACTCCCACGTCTGTCCTTAAGGTGCCCTTTTTTAAGAAACCGACGAGAGAAAGATTAGAACTCACATAATAGGCCGTGTGGTTGACTTGACTAACAAGTAAACACATATATAAGCCCCTGTAGCCTCATCTAATTGGACTTGGTTGTATCATTACAACCTAACCTAAGTTTTTTCTAAACTTAAAAACTGTCTTTTTCCAAGATGATCTTGATCAACAATGTGGTTCTGTAACAAATGGGTGAAATAACAGACATAGATAGTTTATGGCTATCCTGGGCGACCAATTACTTCCACTTATTTAGAGTGCAAAAGAAGTTTTAAATACAATGCATTGGTCCCTCGCCATATCACCTTCTGGGGTATTTTCTCACTGATTGTGTTTTGTTTTTTTGTGTTCTTTGTCACAATTGTCCGACGGAATCTAAAATATATTTAAAAAAAAACACTTTCCTTGGGAGACAATGTTTCAGGCGAGGGTGGGGACGCAGCGTTATCAGAGGAACTGTAAAGTAGTGTATCGATCTGGACGGATGAGGCCACGAGACCATGTGTATAACTTTATTTGCCAACTGACGCAGAGCCAAAACCAAAACACAGACCAATGCTGTTAAAAAAAAATTTAAAAAAAATTCCCGAAAACTACTTTTTCTTTAATCTGGAAAAATGTACGCAATCAAAGTAAATTTTAAGACACCTTCACTGACCTCACTATAATCCTGAACCAAACAGACTAAACCCCAGTGTTATAATATTTTACGGGGTGAGAAATCAATTTAATGTTGTGAAAATTAAGTTGGTTTTTGAAAGTATAAACTGTGTGAGAATGTGGGAATTGTAAATGAAATTTTTAAATCTTTTTAACAGCTTTTTAAAGAGTGCAAGGAGGGATTATGAGGCCTCAACTGAAGTTGAAAACTAAACAGATTTTGTTTATCACAGGGGTGGGGTTTCTATGCACATTTAAACCCAAATAACTGCTCAATTGAATAAACCTATAACTAGGATCTGTGTTCGCGCACAAAAGTGTTTAGGAGCAAGAAAATGAAGCTCCTCAGAAATGTCCTATGTTAAATGTGTTATTAATAATTGTTACGTCTGTTTTTCAAAAAAGGAAAAGTTCATAACGGTAGCCAAGAGCGTTCAGTTTTCTCAAAGACAGGACACCCATCACAATTACTGCCAGCGCCTGAGCAATTCAACATCAAGGTGAGCTTAAACATGCCGTTTCCATCAACACAAGCTGAGCCAGGAGACAGAGGGAAAATAGCTGCGATGAGTCATGACACTGCAATTCAGTGGCATGCATGCACACTGGAGGGTTTTCCGAAGAGAGTTTTCCAAATATTTCTAATCGGAGAAAGAGAAGGAAAGCCTTATTGATTGCAGGAAGAAGCTAATTCACTGATTTGGAAAAAGGGAAATAACAAAGTGCTCTTTAAGTGTTGAACAGGAAAACCCTAATCACTGTTGACAACATAATGGATTCCAGATATAAAGGGGCGGGGGGGGGGACTAGCTAATCTCTGGATCAATACAATATGAAGATCAATATATGCTGAATTTGTTGCGTGTCATAAAGGTTGATGAGGATGATTTATTGCATCCAGAGAACTGAAGCATTAAGAGCATGAAAAATGGAGCTTGTATGCTTATAATAAACATATTTTAAATAGATAATGACTCAGATTCCTCCTGAAGCTAATCCAACTTGTGCTTGAACCCACTCGGAATTGGGTCATTCATTATCCGTTTTGAATATTGAAACACTCGTATGGTTAATTTTAGAAATGTTTTGATGTTTAATGGATACTTCCGTCAGCGCTAGATATCATCACCGACCCCCATCATCTCAGAGGTAAAATCACATTTTAGTCGCATAAACAGATTTTTTTAACATTAATTTCATAAACCTTTTCCTGTCCTTTGACAGTTTAAACACCGACTAACCAGTCGCCCGCATCTTCATCTGAGTCTAAAAGCAAATGTCATAAATTTTAATCATTCTTTAATCTTGGATGGCACACGCAGCTAGCAAACATTGTTACCGATGTTATAATCGCAAAAATGAATCAGTTGATCGCAAATAGGTTTCAGGGTTAGGCGTTGTTAGTGTAGCAGATTCCGGAGAACATTTTGTGGCTTCTCGAATTTAAACTTTCCCAGTGCGACGAGTTCGCCTTTTAACTTCTTTTTTGCAGATGCAATGATCCACAGTGTGTCCGGAACAGTTGTTCTACAAAGTGGATCAGCACTACGATCATGGTGGCAGAAATAACGTGTTGACAAAACAGCAGCTCACACCCAGGAGGGCCCAGCGTACCCAGCGTGTCCCAACACTGCAACCACATAGCAGGTCTTTGCTTTGACTCGCTCGGCTACAGCTGGAGGCAGACAACTGTCATTTTTTTTAATCAAAGGGAAACAGGAGGAACCATTTAGATCAGTGCTTCATATCAGCTTTTATATCTGTTGCATTTTGCAAAGATCTCTGTTTAGATAATATCTATATCGTGTCACTATGTAAAGGATTGGGAAAAATACATTTCAAAGGGAACATGTTATAAACTATGTCGTGAGGGGCTGTCAAGTCCAATGAGAAAATACAGGCCGAAAAAATAAACTGTTGATGCATTTGGCAATGAAAGAAAATACATTTGATTAAAATGTGCTTTTCGTCAAGATTTTTATATGATCAGTTCTGTAGTTTTACTCTGACTTCACAAGTCCAACTTTATCCAAATTCATAAAAACAAATGTGTAGATAATCTGCAAATATGCAATTTAAATATAAATTGTCCGGGATTATTTTCATCGGTTGATATTCAGGACATTTTGCAACACAATAGTGACTGTAACCCAAAGAAAGTGTTTTTCTTATGACAAAGTGTTTTGGAATAGGGCAGTCTCTGCATGGGTAAACGTTGCTGTAAAGGTTATGTACTTTCACCTCATGAACTCCATGTTTTTAAGAAGGCTAAAACAAGTAATAGTGTCCCTGGATGACGTGCACTCTGCAGGAGAAGAACCGCATTTTAACTCAAATGCTTGCTTGAAAACATCATCCAAGTAATCAACAGCAACATGTCGAGAAAAGATCCTTGTTTTAATTTGACTTAATGTTTGAAGTGTTACCTTAAGTACGATAGTTACGGCAATATATCAATACGCTTATATAGTTTTATTTATACAACTCATTATCAACTATATACATAGATGTTCATTTTTTGTATAGTCTCAGTTCTGGACTTTGCGGTGCACAGAATATCACAAAAGAACATTTTGGAACAAAGATGAATTTTTAACCAGAGTATAAAATAAATTGCTACAAGAATAAGTGAGCATTATATTCACTTTTATGAAAATACCTTTTCAAAGCTTGAGGCAACGTCTACAAATATTAGATTTTGAATTTAAGAGCGGCTCACGGCATTACCAAATGGAAAATGAGGTTTTGTGTGTGTACGAAAATGGAGGCCATTGTGTTCAGACCTGCCAAGTGTGGACAGTAACAAGGTCAGAAAGTAATTTTCCAGCCTGGATTTCAACAATAAAGCTGGGGAAGCCATTAAAGGATATTTTAAGGTATATTTGCGTTTTCTCGTCAACCAACCAGGTCAGTGAGTCAAAGCTGTAACCTATAATTGTGGCAAAAATTATAAAATGAAGACATAAAAAAACATGATCTCACTTCAGAGCGAGGGATAGCATCATGTCATTGTATAACTGAGGATTAGTACTTATTTGTGAGATGTTCCTCTGAATTTCAGTTGGCACTTGTAGAATCGTTCCTCTGATCCCCAAACATGTGCTGCTGGCTAATATTCAGGTCAAGAGATTTACACGAAAAGGAGCTTAATAGTAACCTTTCCCATAAGCAGACCACTGGTGACTAATCTGTGGTAACAAATGGGAACGTTTTTGGATACTGGTGGTTGGTGAGGAATGGAGTGATGTGTGCCACAACCAAAGTTAAAAAAGCTATCAAGGTACTTGTCTGCATGAATCTGTCACTTGCCAAAAAACTCAGAAACTTAAAAATGTTAAAGTTGATTCTTCTGGAACTTTTAGAATTTTATTTTAAAAAGAAAACGTATGATAACATTACCAAATTAATTACTGAGTTTTGTGGTAATGTTGATGTTTTCCATTACTTTTCTTGATTTAATGTGATATATACTGTATATATTTAGTTTTTTGTTAGCCCCTTGGGACTGCCTCTGTGCTATTTAAGCTAAATAAAGTTAAGGCATAGAAATGACAAAATAACTCAAAGGTTGGACCTTATAGCAGCTCACTTGACTCAAGATCCGAAGGCTTTTCAGATAAAAGCCAGGTTGATTTGCATCATACAGAGTTTTGAAAGTAAATGAAAACCACTATGCAGTATATGGGAATCGATTACCAAAATAAATATCTCTTGCTGAGCCAAACTGGCATTACAACATTACATAAAATGTATATATGTGGGTTGAAAAGAAGATTGAAAAACATAATCATCTGCAAACAGCTGCATCTTTCTTGTCTGAAATATGTGACTCAGCAACCTTGCACACAACTCACAAGTAGTTCTGCATGAGGTTTGTACTTTCATTCTTGGCAACGTATCTGCTGGAAGGCATTAGCACGAGACCAACAGCAAGAGCTAAGTTGCCAGGATGGAAACAGACTGTCAACTAGTGAAATAGACAAGAGAGCCACGGGGGAAAGAAACTACCACAGTCCGGGTGAAAACGAAAAACATTTCTCTTGAATTGTTGCATGTTTTGGTAATAAAAGTTTAACTTGTTCAATTTGACTTGAGCGTGATGTAGAGTAGTCTCATGACGATCTCCTGGAGTATCTTGGACCAAAGTGATATTCCCGTTCACATCCAGCTGCCCGGCTTTGTTACATAACCACGGAACACGGACTGAGCTAACAATCTCTGACAACACTCCAACCAACAAGCACCAATTAGCTGCATGTCTCTGCAAAATACACTGCTGACAACGTTGTTTTTAGACGCAATAGATACTGAACGGTTACACAAATAACAACGTTACATATCAGTGTCAGCGGACTGTGGTGATGCAGTGACATTACAATAAAGAGTGATGGATGAAGTAAAATAATAAATAAAATTATGGATATAATATATAACTACAATTGTAAGATTAAAGGAAAGGAGTCGGTTGTAAACTTTTTTTTTTCCGGATTCTACATTATGACATACGGATCATAAAAAGGATCATAAAATGGAAAAGCTTAACGCTGATTCATTTTAGTTTCGTTCTCAGACGCAGGGGGACAGCGAAATGTATGCGGCCAGCAGTTATGATTTTATTAAGGTATGGTAAGGTAAAAAAAAATGTCCAATAGCCACAGCAAATACAGCATTTTTTCATAAAAAATAAATCAAAATAAAATAAGAACAAAAAGAAATAAAGAGAAAGAACAAGATGATACAATCATAGTCTAAAGATAAAGATAAAGAACATAGATCAAAGAAAAATAAAAAAGACTAACATAGAACAGAACATTTTATTAAACTAGTAGATAGTGTGACAAAGGTTTTAAAAAACAAAACATTTGAAGGTCATAAAATGAAGAAAAAAAGAAAAAACGCCAAAAACTGAGGCTGTTGCTGATACCGAAATACAGATTTATTTTCATTTCTGTATTTAAAAAGTTGTCTTTTTTTTTGCAGTACTGGTTTAAAATATTGGTGCTTTATTTTTTTTATTTTTTAGAATTAAAAATGTTTGGTATAATGTCACGTTTCACATATACACCCCCGCTTGTTTTCACTTCACAACTGTTCCATAAAATATTGGTACAGCTTTTTGGTCGCGATTGTACCTCTTGAGTAGAGAAGAATCAAATACATTTTTGGATAAAGAATTATTCATAAAAAGTGAAGACTCTCAGACCTAAAGGAAGCAAAGTTTGATTGAATTGAATATTGTTCCGTACCCAGCAGTCCTTGTGAATTAATATTAAAATATTATACAGTATAATATATATGAAAACTAAAAATATTTTGTATTCTTTAATAGAACTTCCACAAAAGACTTTCAAGGACTTTTTTAGACGTTCAAGAGGTTGAATGCACGAACCAGGTTGTTCCAATGAAAGCTTAGATTCCAGTGATATAAAACCATTAAGTGTAACTCACCCGTTGCCGAGGCAGCAGTGTATAAAAGTGACTGTGTAAAAAAAAAAAAGAGAAAAAAGCATCTGGTATTTGATGTATAATAGACTAGTCAACTGACTGCAGCAGAAAATCTGGTGTACTTCCAAGTCTGTCATGCCTGTTGCACTGTGGAAGACAGTAACAGATGACTCGCTCAACTGTTTTACGGCTTGGAATTTTTCAAACCCAAAAAGACGGTGTGAATTATTTAGAAAAAGCTACAACCGTCATCATTAAGCTCCGACGAAGTGAAAGATTTATCGAATGTAAATGTATCGACCTCCGCGCGACGTCATCTTCTTCTTCACAGTTTGAGGTCATTGTGTCATGCAAATTTAATGGGCGCGGTGACTTCAACAACTTCCTGTTCCCGTAATAAACGAAGAAGTGTCACGCCGCGCTGCTGATAAGCCTCAACGCTATAATTGCTGAAGAAGAAGAAAAAAAAAAAGATCTGGATATAGAACAGTCAAGCATGTGAAACTGCGGTTGATTCCCAATTTGTCTGGCGAGCGGTAAAAAACCAGTGGCTTCGCCAACAAATGAGCAGGATGACGGACTCATTAGTATCAGCCCCTCATGACTGTGCATAATGTGGAACAGACTGAACCGACACGGGGGTCACAGTGGAGAAGGTTACCCACACATATTAGCGGAGATCAGGCAGTCGACGTGAAGAGAAAGAGGAACAACCGCACTCTGCTCCGCAAACATTGAAGCGTATAAATCCTTTTTTTTTATTTTTTATTAGGTACCGATTATGGAATTACATCCATCAATAAAACAATGACGACTGAATGACGAATCTGAACTGCGGCTTGAGTATTTATCTGACCTGGTAATAAAGATTATTATCTTAAATTCCCAGGAAGTCTACTCAGATCGCGGTCAAATGCCAGCATCTTCCAATTCTTCTCACTCAGGTTTTTATCTACAGGGAAAAAAAAGAAGGTTGAAGCCATTAGCTCTGCTCCGAGTCCAACCATAGAACCACAAACATCACTCGCTATTAACTGGAGTACAAACAAATGGAAATACTGTACATTTAATCTATTACATGCCCTAAAGAACTCCATGAATTTAATGTGTAACAGACCAGCAGCTATATTTGAAGCTAAGAAACTCATATTCGAATGTTTGGAGATTCTTTACGTTGTGATAACAAATAATTTAAATGTATTATTCAGAATAGAAAAATGTTTTTTCTCTAGTTTAAATATTTCGCATGAGCTAGACAAATCTATAATTGAATGTAACCTTTAATGATACATTTCCTTGGAGCAGTTAATTGTGTATTATAGTCAGGACACGGGCGTTCAAATAAAGTACATTTGTTTGGACAAATACGAAATAAAAAGATGATTATATTTTCTTTTTAAAGCTGATATCTAGACATTATCTGCGGTTGTGTTGATAATCACTAAATAAACAATAGCTATTATGTTTTATTTTCCATCACATGGTACAACACATGAGTTGTTTGCCAATCCGTTGTTTGAAGAACACAATCGCTCTCATTGTGTATAGATTTAAAACGTTAAAAGGTTATGAAACTATATAAACGAACGTAGCGCAACAATATTTGTTAATCGTTGACAATATGGTTCAGTACGATCGGCCAGATTAAAGACTGCATTTTCGCTTGTTGACTTTTTACTTTGTTTGGGACCAGCAAGTACAAGGGGAACCCTTTTAGTGAAGGACTTCTTCCAGGATTTCTCTATAAAAACTTGTATTAAACAACTTTTAAAGTAAATAAGAAGCTAAAAGAATGCATTAACAAAAGAAGGTTCCATTGACATATAACACTCTCGATTTGTAATTTTAAGTCTCATATTAAATGTGATGGAACATCAAGCGTTCTCCACGCTCTGTGGCCTACACTTCTACAGTTACAAAGAGAATACACGGATCAATGACGAGGTCGCCTACGTTCTGCTGAACCAGAAGGAAACCATCAGGAACGAGTGAACTTGCGATCGAAAGAATACTTAGTAGTTTAGTTTGAGGTCATTTTTTGAACCGTTTATCCTTTGTGATTGACAACATACGCTTGTTGCAGGTGTGTTGTTACACAATACAGGTTGTCAGTTGCAAATAAATTTCACTCACACCTGCCTCGAGATAAATAAAAAAAAAACTGTCTGGATTCTACTAAACATGCTGAAACATTGAAGAAGGATCTCTTCATTTGTTGTAAAGTTGGCAACTCAGCGTGGTTTCCTTCTGGTATTTTTAGTCTTTGAAGTTCACTTATGAATTTCACTCTAATAGTGATACCACATGCTGGCGAAAAAAGAAAGGGGGTGAAGGGATGCTCACGAACCATGGCAACATCACTAATACATTCATTATTTGCTTTAAAAGGCTTTCAAGCTCAGCGGCAACACATCACACACGTCGGCAGCAAGTTTTCTTTTGCCTTCCGTTGCTCAACAGGTGAAAGTTGGATGAACTTTTTGAGCGAGTCAGCAAATAAAAAGGGCAACGCAAAAGTGCGAAGCAAAAGGTTATCAGAAGTTTTTAACTTCACATTGTTTGAGTATCGTACTGAAAACGTTCTGGGTCACTTCTCGCTTACAAACGTCTTAACTGAAATTATTCGTCTGTGACTTCAGCTTATGACTCAGAAGTCAGTTTTATTTTTACACCAGCTGCTCAAGTTAAGCAGCTAAGGATCGCTTCAATCCATTGATTTATCGGCCAATTCATTTATCTTAAAACGGTTCAAATACCACAGCGATGACGCACATGACGATCATCAACCTCTTCACATCCATCAATCAGGCCATTATTAAGTTATTCCAGGCTACATAGTAGAAGAAAAAACTGTTTTGTTAAGGAATAATTTGCTTGACTTGTTTTAATGCATTTTATTTTAAATTAATCATTCTTTATGTTGTTAAATCATCCCTTAAAAAATGTATTTGTTCTCCATTATCTGGCCCTTACAAACTTTTTACTGTTCACTGAAATTCACACATTTTTACCCTCATGTCAACTAAGTTTTGGGATTATTTTAAGAGTATTTTAGAGTTTCTTTTTAAGATTTATAGGCGAAAATTGGCTTCCAGTCTACTGTCTACACTTGTGGTGCTTGTGATGTTTACCCAGAGTATTTCCCGTCCGTAGGATGGTAGCCCTTAAGCTTCTGCTACAAACAAGCTTAAACTATTGACTTGTTTAAGTTTGTTCTGGAACAATTCCTCATGTCGGGGCTTCATTACAAGGACGAGCATTATGGAGGTACTTGGATGTTTTTAAGTACATAATTTTGGACAAAGACAAGGACAACTGAGCTCCAGTCGCTACATTAAAATGAAAATACATTTTTACCTATAACGCTAAAAAGGAACAGATTATTCTAAAAATAATCCCAACCCTTGGTCAACTTGAGAGTGAGTAAAACATGAGTGAAATTTGAATTTTGGCTGAACTATCACTTTAAGTAAGTAAGTATGTAATTAATTTATATTTATAGAGCGCTTTTCCAGATCAGGGTCACAAAGCGCTTTAACAACCAAAACAATACTCAATAAAATAAATAAAATACATATAAAAGGTCATGATAACACCAAGAACAACACAGGAGTTCCAGAAAAATCAAGGAAAAGTCTGCACGAATAACTTCTATTATTTGACATGTTGCATCTCACAGGTGTGACAACAACAAAGTGGCTACTTAGCATGTTAGCTTTCTCAGCTAATTTAATTTTTGTAATATCAATTTAACAAAAGACAACAATACAAATAAGATAATTTAAATATATGGATGTATGAGTAATGTTTGTAACAATTGGATATATATATATATAAGAAAATACTATAAATTTCTGCTTTATTTGATACTTGTCCACAGCTAACATGCTTATATCATTTATATATGTTGTTTAGCATGTTAGCTTTCTCTGCTAATTTAATTTTTCTAATATCAATTAAACAAAAGACAACAATACAAAGAAGATAATTTAAATATATAGATGTATGAGTAATGTTTGTAACAATTGGATATATATATAAGAAAATACTTTTAATTTCTGCTTTATTTGACACTTGTCCACAGCTAACATTCCTTTAGCATTTATATATATTGTTTAGCATGTTAGCTTTCTCAGCTAATTTAATTTTTCTAATATCAATTTAACAAAAGACAACAATACAAAGAAGATAATTTAAATATATGGATGTATGAGTAATTATTGTAACAATTGGATATATATATAAGAAAATACTATTAATTCTGCTTTATTTGATACTTGTCCACAGCTAACATGCTAATAGCATTTATATATATTGTTTAGCATGTTAGCGTTCTCAGCTAATTTAAATTTTGTAATATCAATTTAACAAAAGACAACAATACAAAGAAGATAATTTAAATAAATGGATGTATGAGTAATGTTTGTAACAATTGGATATATATATACTGTATAAGAAAATACTTTTAATTTATGCTTTATTTGATACTTGTCCACAGCTAACATGCTGATAGCATTTATATATATTGTTTAGCATGTTAGCTTTCTCAGCTTATTTAATTTTTCTAATATCAAAAGACAACAATACAAAGATAATTTAAATATATGGATGTATGAGTGATGTTTGTAACAATTGGATATATATATATATATATATATATATATATATAAGAAAATAATTTTAATTTCTGCTTTATTTGATACTTGTCCACAGCTAACATGCTAATAGCATTTATATATATTGTTTAGCATGTTAGCTTTCTCAGCTAATTTTTGTAATATCAATTTAACAAAAGACAAAAAAACAAAGAAGATAATTTAGATATTTGGATGTATGAGTAATGTTTGTAACAATTGGATATACTGTATATATATATATATATATATATATATAAGAAAATACTATTAATTTCTGCTTTATTTGACACTTGTTCACAGCTAACATGCTAATAGCATTTATATATAGTTTTGATATTAGTAATGTTATTATTTAGAGCAGTTTTTACCTGCATTTTTCTTAACTTTACAAGTTAAACGCCACATTATTGACAAGCTTATTTGTTTTAAGATAACAGCAGAAACTTGACTTTTTCGACTCCAGAAGTCGGTTCCTCCTTTTTCAGCGACTCTCCCTGCGCTCCTCAGCCGGAGCAGCGCGCCATGTTTGCGGCAACACTCTGGATGAAAGTACGGAACACCAAACACACACAAAAACACACACAAACACAAACACACTCACCTTCGCGATCGCCTTCTTGTATCTCATGGCGGCTTGCTCGACCAGAGCGAGCACTCTCATATTCCCATCCCCGCACGGAACCACCACCCGGGTCCTCCCGAAACACACCGTCACCTTCATTCCTCCAGCGCCGGGTTTGTTAATCCCTCTCAGGCAGAAGAACGAACCATCCCCCGGAGCCTCAGCGCGGACTTGACGAGAAAGTCATTCCCCGTGGAAGAGAGACACCAGTCCAGAAGAAAAAAAAAAGGGGGGCGGCTTTGAGTTTTTCCTCCAGTAGTGCTCGGATCGGGCGGTAGTAGTTCCTCAGCTCTGGGACTTGGAAAGTTGTTCTCCGGCTGCAGAGACACGAACCCACTGCCACATGTTCCAGCAGGCTCGGAGAATGTGTCCAGCCCACGCAGCCAGTGACGGTGTCACCCACAGCGGCTCTGCCTATAAACACCGCGTTGTTCGTCCACTTTCAGAAAAAAAAAAGTGTTGATCGATCTTGTCAAACTATGACGTTTACATTTTCATCAATGGAGACTCAGCCTGGATCACTTTTTTCATATTTTTTTTTTTATTCGAGATTGAAACAACTGACATAGGTCCTGTACAAGATGAGAAAAGTAAAGTAGATTAAAACTGAGGACCTTATGATGAAAGACAACAACAATAACAATTGAAATAGACGTATTTATATTATCTTACAACTGAAAAAGTCACAGAAAACACATGTTTATAAGTTCCTATATACAATTCAAATGAATACACTTTAATCAATATAATACTTTCAATATACTTTCAATATAACTGTATAAATTGAAATGTAAATATTTGGAGTGCTTCTTTTAAAAATAGATTTGTGTATTTAGATAAATAAGATTCAGTCATTATTTTTATATAATGTTGACAGTTTACAATATTTATATTGTAATTTCAAATCAAATTTTAAACAATAAATAGCTATTATGTCATTGTATAAGCTGCTTAAGTGCTTTTTTTTATTTGATTTGTGTATTTATATTTACATGATGGTCATTATTTTTATATAATGTTGACAGTTTACAATATTTATATTGTAATTTCAAATAAAATTTTAAAAAACAAATAGCAATTATGTAATTGTATAAGCTGCTTAAGTGCTTTTTTTAAAAATATATTTGTGTATTTAGATAAATAAGATGGTCATTATTTTTATATAATGTTGACAGTTTACAATAATTATATTGTGATTTCAAATCAAATAAAAAAAAATTGCTATTATTTAATTGTATAAGTTACTTAAGTGCTTTTAAAAAAATAGTTTTATGTATTTAGATTTATAAGATGCACTTTATTTTTATATATTGTTGACAGTTTACAATAATTATATTTTAATTTCAAATCAAATTTTAAAAAACAAATAGCTTTTATGTAATTGTATAAGCTGCTTAAGTGCTTTTTTTAAAAATAGATTTGTGTATTTAGATAAATAAGATGGTCATTATTTTTATATAATGTTGACAGTTTACAATAATTATATTGTGATTTCAAATCAAATTAAAAAAATAGCTATTATTTAATTGTATAAGTTGCTTAAGTGCTTTTAAAAAATAGTTTTGTGTATTTAGATTTATAAGATGGTCATTATTTTTATATATTGTTGACAGTTTACAATAATTATATTGTGATTTCAAATCAAATTAAAAAAAATAGCTATTATTTAATTGTATAAGTTGCTTAAGTGCTTTTAAAAAAATAGTTTTGTGTATTTAGATTTACAAGATGCACTTTATTTTTATATATTGTTGACAGTTTACAATAATTATATTTTAATTTCAAATCAAATTTTAAAAAACAAATAGCTTTTATGTAATTGTATAAGCTGCTTAAGTGCTTTTTTAAAAAAAATTGATTTGTGTATTTAGATTTACAAGATGCTCATTATTTTTATATAATGTTGATTATACAACAATATGTCCTTTAATTTGAATAAAGGAGTGACTTTAACATTTGATAAAGACTTTTATTACTTTAAAACTAAATTCTTCCAATATTTTTTTTATTATTATTTCAGGACCAGTCTGGATCACTTCAATCCTGACGTCATTTTTATTATTTTTAACAATAAAACTGGTTGAAGTGAAATAAACTACTTTTAATTTTGTTTAAATAATCTGGAAAGATACATAAAATAGCTGTTAATATGTATCCTTAACACTATGTGTGTTCGAATAAAATGAAACTATATTAATATAAATAATATAATTATTATTGTATATTATTTAGATTCAAAAATGTATGTTATTCTCTATTGACACCACAGAAAAATAATCCTATGTTGTATTTACAACACTGGCAATTAAAGTTTCTGGTTCCGATGTTCTTGGTCTTGGTAATTGTTTATACCAGACCAAAGTGGCCCTTATAAGGTCTAAGATCATATGCAAAATAAACTTTTTATTTTTTGTTTTATTCATTATTTTCTCAAAATATGAGTATAGGGTTTTTGTTTTAGTACTTTTCTAATTTCTGTGAGTATTTATCGCACAACAAAGCCTTTTTCATTAATGTAATTATTATTATATTGTAATTTCAAATATAATTTAAAAAAAAAAGAGCTATTATGATATTCTATAAGCCGCTTTAATGTCATGTATCTTATTCTATTTTATTTTATTTTATTTATTCCTTGTTTTCCATCACCACAAACAAATTCCTGTGTTGTGTTCAAAACAGTGTCAATACAAATATTCTGATTCTGATAACAGGTGGGAAATACAACTGAAAATATAACATTTGCAACCATTAATTATCTTTTAAAGGATCATTTCAATTTTGATGTGTTTTCAAAGAAAAGCTAAAGGCATAAAAAATTGAATTTTAGCAATTTCACTTGTTAAACTACCATCATAAGACCAAAACTTTTGATTAAAACACACAAAAGTACCCTTTTGGCTAAAATGAAAGTAGATTCATGTTCAAGTTGATATGGTGACCTATAAATACCTCAGAGTTTGAGATTAGATAAGAAAGGAAACGGGATGATCGATGTCATGGAACACACAAGACTTCCAGTCAGATCCAAACTGAGGTTGAAGGAGTGTAACGGGAGTATTTGATGACGCAGAAAAAACAGAGATAATTAAGATAATGTCGAGCCTCCAAGGATGTAAAGTCAACATCTGACTCCGGTAAAGATAAAAACATATTGACACCCCTGCCATGTATTAATAGCATCAGTATGATGTAAACATTGCAACAAGAAACTTCTTCTGTGGGCCAGATCATTCAGACAAATGAAGACCACCAAACCTCTTTTAGACCACAGGCCTCATGTACTAAGGGGTCATGCTTTTCCACCTCAAAGTCCATATTTATCAATAAGGGAAAGAGTGTTAAAAAGTTATAATATAACGAACAAAATGATCTCTGTCCGATCGCTTCAGGTCTTTCTCGACGAGAGTCACAGACGTTCTTGTGGAACAACATCACGTCCGTTAGATCGAAGTGAAGCTGCAGAATGAAAGCAGCTAAAGTTCCCCTCATATGGTCACGTGATCAGAACGATCTCCTTGAAAAAACACACTTTTATAAATACAGCGTCACATGATATGTTCATTTGTGATTTGTAAACAAAAATGCTTTTATTTCATAGATGTAATAAGAATTTACATATTCATATGAAGCTCAGACCATCAGACCATCTTCATCATCATCATCATCACTACAGCGCTCTAAGTTACTGATTTACAGTTTTCATTTGTTTTTTTTCTGATCGTTGAGAGAAATATCACAGACTCTGGCTCATTTAAATATGATTTGAATATGTAAATGAGGGCGTGGAAAGGGACGAACAAGGCTGCGACGAATTCTACGTTGACTGGGATGTATAAAGGAAAAGTGGTTTTACTTGTGTGTACTTGTAGATTCATTTATCTGAACATATTTGTACGTGCACCATTTTCTGGATTCAAGTGACCATATTTAGTAGAAGATCCACGAACTTCTTTGTACACGAGGCCCCTGGACTGATTTAGATCAATGATCCCCAACCTTTTCACTGCAGACCAGTTTGAAGGGATGGTTCACCCAAAGTTCAAATGTCATGTCAACTAAGGGTTGGGATTATTTTCTAATTAAAACCATGTCTTTTCGGAGTTAAAGGCAGAAAAGTTCATTTGGTGGTCATGAATGGAGCTCCATTTACTTTGTCCAAAATCACACTTTTAATGTAACCTTTAATGTAATGTTCCTCTTGTAAGTAAGTAAGTAAGTCATTTTTATTTATATAGCGCTTTTCCAGACCAGGGTCACAAAGCGCTTAAACAATCAAAACAATATTCAATAAAGTATATACTTTAAAGAGCAAGATACAACTGATAACACAACAGGAGTTCCAGAAAATCAAGGACAACTCGACAAGAGGAATTGTTCCGAAAAAAAGTCTATATTTTACGCATGTTTTTTGAGAAGCTAAAAGGCTAACAAGCTACACCTGGGCATAGTGCAGCCCGGGGGCCACATGCGGCCCTTTGACTTTATTTATGCGGCTCTCGTAATGTCAAAGTATGATCGCGTATAAACAGTATTTATTATTCATTCACATTTTCACATAACACTTATTTACTTTTCCTTTCTTTCTTGTGTGCAATTTTTTTTAGTATATATTAATCCATCAAAACATTTTTTTTATAAGTTAGTTGAAGAAACGTTTTGAAAAAAACTCATATATTCAAGAATAGCTTATTTAACTTAATAAAAGTCACGGCCTAATGACGAATGTCCTTTTTTTTTTAGGGATTTTCTCGTCTTTCTTTTTGCTTGACGGCCCCTAACAACATTCCCAGGATTAAATGTGGCCCTTGAAGAATTATAATTGCCCACCCCTGCGCTACACCGACAGCTTTTAGCCACCAGTGTCTACTGTCTCTCGCGAAGTAAACTTGATCCAAACAAGTATCCTAAAGTATCCAGAGCCAAAGCTTAATGTCACTTCAGAAAAAGAAATACAATTTTCTCCTCAAAACAAAACCCATAGATTGTGTAACAAATGCCCGACAGACTGGTACCGGTCCCCGGACTCGGGTCAGGGAACCATTGCTTCAGATCACTGATAACACAATGCTAATGTCAACTAGCAAACATACTGTACTTTTCACATAGACCATCTCCAGGATCGCGTCACATCCCATAATAGCCCGACCTTCCACCCGTCATCCCCCTTCCTCTCATTTTGTCATACTTCATACTCAATTATGGGATGTTAATAAATAAAAATAATAATAAAGCCCTGTCCTGACCTGCACTAATGCCGGCCATTGACAAGATATCCTCGACTGGATACTAAGTCCACGACGCAGGAAGCAGCCCCGGGGTGGATCTACGACGGTGACCCACTTCACCGATAATAGCAACAAACCTCTCAATGAAGCGTCACTTTAGTTCCCCCGCGGCGTTAGCGCACATCGATGTATCAAGAGTCAAAAAGCTCTAACTCAGAATCTCACTTGGAAAAAAGTCGGCTTGTTGTTTCTACCGGCGATTTTTGGTGAGCGCAGCCTGGTCACTGCACACCCGGAATGCACACCAGGAATGGTGGTGGGAGTCGTTTCCTCTTTGGCTCGCTGTGTTCTGATGTCCAGGTAAGAGCTGCAAGAATGTCATATTTGTAATGTCATTTTTCTTTTTTCTAGCCTGTGATCTCAGCAGAGAGTTCCCGCCGACACTTGACGTGAGAGGTGTTTACAAAAGAGCGAACAAGTCTCAACAGTAACCGGGATGGCTTGGGTGTGGAGGGGGGGGGGGGGGGACATACCTGAGAGCACCTTGTCAAAAGAGTGACCTCACCAATATAGAATTTATGGCACAGGAAAGGTACACATGAGAGCTCCAGCGCTGATTGAGTCACTATCGCTTGTAACACAGAAAACACTTTAACTAGTGATGGGTTGATGGAGCTTCATGAAGCAGTGTCATGTTGTTTAGAGGTCAGTAGGTGGCGCCATCAGTGTATAAATGATGTGATGTTTCATTAGGACAGTTGTTCGAAACAAAGGAAAATAGTGCAGATGTCCCCATCTAGTGGACACTGAAAACAATGACACTGCTTCATGAAGCTTCACCAGACCATCACTAGGCATCACCATATAGTTTAGTCATGTTGAAAGGCCACTAGATGGTGCTTTATAATCCTACAAACTGGCTTCCTTTTCAAATTTAGAGTGCCATCTAGTGGCCTTTCAACGTTAAGTCACTGTATCATGAAAAGTAGTGATGTGTCTGATGAAGCTTCATGAAGCAGTGTCATGTTGTTTAGAGGTCAGTAGGTGGCGCCATCAGTTTAAAAATGATGAGTTGTTTCATTAGGACAGTTGTTCGAAACAAGGGAAAATAGTGCAGATGTCGCCATCTAGTGGACTCTGAAAATGAATGACACTGCTTCATGAAGCTTCACCAGACCATCACTAGGCATCACCATATAGTTTAGTCATGTTGAAAGGCCAATAGATGGCGCTTCATAATCCTACAAACTGGCCTCATTTTCAAATTTAGAGTGCCATCTAGTGGCCTTTCAACGTGAAGTCAGCGTATCATGAATAGTAGTGATGGTCTGATGAAGCTTCACGAAGCAGTGTCATTATTTTTCAGAGCCCACTAGATGGCGTTATTTGCAGGATTCATTCTTTTTGGGCGCCATCAGTTTTATAAAATGACGACGCCACCTGCTGACCTCCAAGAAACATGACACTGCTTCATGAAGCTTCGCCAATGAAAAGCCCCATCATGAAGACATGACAAAAAAGTTTTTTGTTCTATTGATTATTGAAGTCTGAAATGTCTGAAAAAAAGTAGGTGTTTGTTCTGACACTTATTATTATGACACTTCAAGGTCCTTGTTTCAGTGAAGTTTACAACAAAAACTTTAAACTAGAAAAATATAAATGCATTTTTCTCACTAAATTCGAATGAAAACCCTTTATTCTTTGAGTTCCAGATCGATCTTCTGACTGGGATTCGAGCTCATGTCACCAAACACCTGGCTCAGGAGATGTTTGAGGATCCCTACGTTGACGTTTACCACTGCAGCTGACAAACACACATCTTTGTTTTGGGCGTTTTGTACACAAGTTAAGTGTGTGTTTGGGTTTTTTTAACCACATAACAGGTCAAACAAGAACGTTGCTGTGATTTATTTGGAGTGGAAGTTTCTTTGAAGTCCAACCAAATAAACAGGAACTTCTACGTGACACTGGACCTCTGAGGATATTGTAACTCCTGCTATTGAATATAAAGAACACTTTGATTTGTAGTTTTTCTTCTTCTTCTTGAAATACCAGTTTTTATTTGATGTGTCAACTATTGAGTCAATGAGAGACTCAACGACTATGTTTGAAAAGCACGACTGCACCACTTGCTGGATTAAATCGTCCAAACATTCATCTTAAAAAATTGAAAGTAACATGTTTTAGAAAATGTATTCTTTGAATAATAAGTAATGAGTTACTACCATGACAGCAAAAAAAATATTGTATGTAAAGAGACGATTATTTGTAAATGTGGTATCACTCTAGGTTTCACTGTATTTATTGTATATTTGTGTATTTAATAATTAAAATAACTCAGGTGAACGTAACAAATTGCATTTATATTTAAGTATCATGAGAGTCAAGTTTACGTCAAAAACGAATTGACTCACTAAGAAATATCTCTAACAAATATCTCTCGAGTTTCCATCAACACTATCTAGATCCTAATATATTAAGATGTTAGGAGTACATGCCGCTTGAACAATTCATATTTAACTTTTAAAAATAAAAAATGCCTTGAAATACAAAAAAAAAGAAACTATGACCCCGACGTGATTTGAACACGCAACCTTCTGATCTGGAGTCAGACGCGCTACCGTTGCGCCACGAGGTCCTGTACTCCACAGCGTGGCAATGATAATAGATAAATATAACATCATGGTGCGATACGAAAGACCGTCAACTCGTCCTCACTTGTTCAATTATCTGATCCTTTTTAACTAATTTACACCGAAAAAGTCTCTATAATGCGAGCGCATTGTTCATTCCGCTAGAATCTATGTTACTAGCTCGTTATTACCCAGTCAGTCCCGAAGCGCATGCGCGTTTAATAAGACAGTACGTCACGTGATTAATTCCAAACAAAAACGTCAGTCAAAATAGCTCGCATAATAAATATCTGATCGATATTTACATTAAAAATATGTATAAAGTATGTCTTATCAATACAATTGCGTTTAAAAAAAGCATGTTTAGTAACTTTTATCTCAAACCACGTTTAACCATATATTCAGTCAGTTAAGCACAGACACACAAGACAAATCTTGTACATAAAATCCTTCAGTGTTATTTCTTTATTTGACAAGCAGCACGATCATGTGTTTGTCACCTTATTCTTTTTCTTTACATTTAAAAGTAGATATAGACAGTATATCAGTTTTATTACAATATTTGTCTAATTTTCGTTCATTTGACAAGGATAGTAAAATAAAAACACAGCAACTGCAAACGTGAGAAAAAAAACAAAAAAAAGAGCATTGCATTTCATGTTTTCGTCATCAATGTCACGACGCGACTTTCTCTCATTCAATTTCATCGCTTCGTGAGTCGGTCCAGCTCTTTTTTCTCCAGAGGCATCTTCTTTTTTTTGTTGTTGCGTGTCGGACACGCTGGTGCGTGGCACTGGTGATGTTGTAAACAGCTAAAACTCATACGGTGGTCAGTGTGGGGGGGGCGGGGGGGGAGATGTTGTCAAGCGGTCTGATGGTCAACCATGATGAGAAATAATCATAAAAAAAAAACAAAAAAAACGAGTAGATGAGTCTGTTCTGATGTTCCACTTCATGAGTTAAACCAGGTGTGACCAGCTTTACACGGCAGAATGTTTGTATGTTGGCGCCCCCTACTGGCTCACATCCAGAAGTTCTATGCGACGTAGCTGTACTCGTCTGCGGAGCTCTGACTCCGCTCGATGTACTGCTTGTCGATGAGCACCTCGATGCACTTCTTGATCATGCTGATACTGGGGTTGAACCTGGCTTTGGACTGATTGATGACCTGCACGACAGAGAAGAGGACGTCACTGTGACTCCATCGGAACCATACATGTTTAAAAAAAGATTATAGACATGTTTAATACGAGACAAATCTTCGGTTTATTTTGAACGACTTATCTTGAACGATGAACGTACAGCAGCTTCTAGGTTTTGTATATTAATCGTGATATATTATTGTGAATTTCTCTAAGGAGATGAATAAAGTATCTATCTATCTATCTATCATCTATCATTAAGGATTTCTACTAGATCAATACTACACAATGTTCTTTACAAGCATCGACAGTGTGGAAAGGTAATAAATACAATAAACTATAATTACAATAAGCAAGTAAGTAATTTGTATTAATATAGCGCTTTTCCAGACCAGGGTCACAAAGCGCTTAAACAATCAAAACAATATTCAATGAAGTATATACTTTAAAGGTCAAGATAACACAAAGAACAACACAGGATTGTTACTACAAGTTACTACTACTAACTTCTCACAGATCTCCATTAAGCGAAGAATGCATATATTGTCAGAAGTTTTCATCTTTTTTGATCCACTTCAAAAGTAATCTACTATCGTAAACCATATTAAAGCGAAGAATGGAAGAATGGATACCGACGAGGTAATGAATCAGATTTTGGATAATGAAATATGATACGCATTATGATGGCTTTGTAAATAAAAAATCTTTAACTTAGTTTTTGTACCGCAATTTACGGTATACAATATTATTGTATTACTCAAAACTACCCAGTGCTGCTTGAAGCCACTGCTATAAAATAATAATTTAAAATGAAATTCTAATAAACAGGGAGTTTACAACACGGCCAATAAGAAGTTTCTGATTCTGATAATTAAATATTTATTATACATTATATAATAAATATTTAATTAGTTATGAGTTTATGACGAAAACAATATCCTCTCACCTCCTGTATGAGGGCGTTGTGTCGCAGCACCTTGCGGGCCTTCATGATTCTGACTATAGCAGCTTGTAAATACATTTTCCGGTCCTCGTCTACGGCGCTCCTCGTCTGCTCGATCTCCTGGAAGTGACACAACGGTGTGTGAGCGGCCGACACTGACTCTACCGCTTTAAGAAAACGCTTCCCACCTGTGGCGTTTCTTTTTGCATCGCTGTGGTGATCTTGAACTTTGTCCTTTTACTGTTGAAACTCATATTTAGGGAAAACGTGGATTCGGCCTCGATCTCCTCCTGTGGAGAGTTGAAACTCGATGTCAGTGATGGAGGGGGAAAAATCTGAACCTCAAAAGTCAACATCATTATGTTTATATAGTCAGTACTTGGGTGACTTAGGTCAGTCTGTCAAACTGAGCCTGAGAAACCATTTTTATTCGTGCAGGCTTTTCCTTGATCTTCTGAAACTCTTGTGTTTGTCTCTGAGTTGTCTTGACCTTTAAAGTATATATTTTGTTGGGTATTTTTTGATTGCTTGAGAGCTTTGTGACCCTGGTCTTGAAAAGCACTCTATAAATACTAATCATTACTTACTTACTTACACAATAAAGAGTTGTTAGACAACCAATCACTTGAGAGGAACTAAACTTAAATTATACATCTATCTAGATGTATATGTATATATATATATATATATAAAATCTTCAATAATTACTTTATTTGGTTGGACATTATTTCGTCTTGTTAACCTAGTAAATCTGCACTAACCACATTAGCCAGCAGGGGTCACCATCTTCAGTTTTCTAGTCACAATTTACACTTTTAATATTTCTAACGCATGGCATTATATCATTAGACAATGCGTTTTTTTTAATGATGAGCATGTGTTCCATTTAATTGCCTGTAAACATCCTTGTCTATAATCATGTGACGATCATCGAGCAGTAGAGATGGTTAATCTCTTCATCTGACCTTTTGCAGGTCGTGGTTGAGCAACTTGACGTCCAACAGATACTTGATGGTCTTCTGCAGCTCCTTCTCGTTCATCTGGGTGCTGTCCTGCAGCTCCTTGTAGCTCACCGTCAGACTGTTGTTGAAGGCCAACAGCACCGCCATTTGATAAGTGGTCACCATGGCGACGTAGGGCTTGGCCAGGTAGCTCATCTTCACTTCACCTTGGGGTCACAAAGTACGTTTGAGTGGCGGGGCTCAAAAGATCATTTTAAACTGGTGCCCGAGTCGAGTAGCTACCCGTGCCGAGGTAATGAAGCCAGGTCAACTTCCTCCCGCTGAAGTGCTGATTATAGAACAACTCGAACTGTAGACGCATCAGATTTTATTAGTATGAATAATCTAACGTTCTTCAGAAACACCACTCACCATCTGCACACTCTTTTCTAGCTCTTGAGGGATGGCGAACGTCGACGAGGGAACATTCGTGAGGGGCCACGCGCCAGCCTGCAAACACATGGACACACAAAAGTGAAGTCGCTTGAATCGGGTGGAAGAGGAAGAAGAAGAGGCTGAAATCCACTCACTTGTAATACATATATTTGAAAGCTGATACCCAGGTCCACCACCGTTTCCTGCGTCTTGATGAAGTTGTTAAATTTGTTGTTGAGGTCCGCGCTCACGCTCATGTCCGTGTACATTCTGTGGAGTTTGCTCGTGAACTCGTAGCCACAAGCTTGCTGAGAATCAAAGAATAAAAAAAAATAAAAAAAACATTAGAGGCACAGCTTGTTATTTTTATGTTTTCTTGGTTTCAATATGTCACACAAGCCATGTTGCCACTGTGGTCTAAGGACATGAAAGAGGAGGATTACTAGGGAGGATGAACACGATTCAGTTAAGGTGACGACCCCTGATAGGACTCCCCGAAGAATTTGAAAAAACAAACACTTTTTTGATTATGTCCATGCAAAACTTAGTAGTACATGTTGAATATTATTCGGATTAAACAAGTATATACACATGCACTAATGAAATATTAATGGTCATAAGATCTTGGAAGCAGATCTTAAAAACATGAGCCAAAAACATATATAAAATTGAAACTTACATAAATATAAAGATTTTTTACATTCAGCAACGAGGTGGTTTACCTTTAGCTTGTTGATCATAGCTTCTTCAGAATCCATTGACAATGATAAACCATGTATTAGCCTCTTTGCTAACATTCTGGCATAATACTGAAACAGAAAATGAGAGAGTTAAAATGAATGCAGCGCTCCAGACGAGAGTATCAAGGCCACAACGATGATGAAGGGATATCTAAGAAATCAATCTAAAAAGAGAAGATTTAATTGTTGAGAAAGTGTTTCGATGACGTTTCCTGAAGCGATGTGCGAGTGGAGGAAAAACAAAAACCTTTTGAAAGATGTCCTTGTCGTCTATGTACTTGAAAACTGTGATGAAGCTGGTCAACTTGTCTTCCACCTCGTTCTCCGTCATTCCCTTTGCGGACTTCTTCAGAAGATTGTCGCAGTACTTGGCCAGCTGCACAAACAAAAAAAAGTCGTGAGAGACCGGCTCACAACGTGGGTTATGCAACTTTGCACGTGCTCAAGGATATGTGGACTGACCAGTTCTGGAGCCCTGCAGATGGTCTTGGGCTCCCTGAAGTTCACTACGGACGTCAGAGCCTGCATAATAAACACACGTGTCAGAACACACGTTAGTCAAACAATAACAAAAAAAAAAAATGAATCCACATTTAAAAACAGAAATGATACACGTACCTTATCAAGTGCACTCATAAAATGTTGATCTCCATTTAGAACCGTGTTAATGAGCTGAACAAATTTACTGTGAACCTCCAGCACTGACTCCACAAACAAGGTTGGCATCTGAATGATAGCAGAAATAACTTAATTGACAGTATTTTATTTAAAAAAATGAAGAATTCCTAATCATTTATAAAAACATTTTTATGATTGAATGTTTAAAGATTAAAACACCAACGTTTTCCTGAGAAAGGTTACTGGTGCCTCGGATGCCTTCGTTGTGAATGTGAACCTGCAGCTCATGGATCATGTGAGGAAGCCCGTTTGTCACGGCCCTCAACAGGGTGTACATGTTGGCCATGTCTGGAGAGCAGATGATTTTCAAAGAAAAATGTTTAATTCAGGAAATCAGTTTCTACATCAGTCAATCACAAAAGGTGTCCGAAAGTGAGGAAAGGAATTGTTGATACATAACATTAATACATTAATCAGGGAGCTGTAAATGAAGAGGGATGAGGAATTTGTTATACGAGGGGTTTAAGGTAATGCGTGTGTTGAGCTACACAAAACATGAGAAAAGTCTGCCATGTTAAGTGAAACTATTTAAAGTTCTTGGGTTAGGCCTGCTCGGTTGGTTTCAGATCCCATTAGAGAACAATAGGTTTCATTGTGACAACTGTCCATGGAAACAGTTAGAAGAGGACAGGCCCATAAAGATTATAAGTTACTCATTTTTGTCTCATTTAAGAACTACTAGGTCTCAACTAAGAAATGAACAACATGAGACCTTTAGGTTCAAGAATAGACAGGACATATTACATTTAACATTTAAACTATGATGTGTGCTTACTATTTTTTAAACAACTGTTCATATAAAATAAAAAAAAACAGACATTTAAAAATATTGAGCACTTTAATACACCAAACATATCTTCCGTTTTAAAACTCACCTTCGCGCTTCTCCTGCCGGATAATGCTCTGACACTCTCCATGAAGAAATCGCAAATGATCCGCCACCATCCTCTGCTGACATTCGTGGATGACTTTGGCGTAGGAGCTCGGATGCAGGTATTTTCTACACCGAACTTCCTCGTCTTTTAACCTGCCCAAAACCTGTGGAAGACCAGGTGCAGAGTCAGCATCGCTAACTGCAATACTCAGAGTTCAGGTATTGTTATCAAGCGTGGAGTATATTAACTTTTTGACTTCAGTTTTAAAATAAGAATGACTTCAAATCACCAAAATATTATGATGCAAACTGCAGTTGTTACAATATTTAACATAATAACACTGTGAAATTAAAAGTCGTAATATGTAAGCATAGACGCAAATGTTGACATTTGTGCAACAAGCTGTTTACTAAATGCTACGAGAGGTATGTCCACCATATTCACAGCCTCATTTCGAACAATAGCTTTTTTCAAGCCATTTTAGGTATTTTAAGAGTTTTTAACATTGCAACTTTCATTAATTATTTTATTCTTGTGATATTATCAGTTTAAATTCGTAGTATAACGATATTTAGTCTAGTAACATCATGACTTTTAAAGTTGTCACGTTATAGCTTAAAGTCGTATAATTTCTACTTTTAATCTCAAAACATTAAGCTTTTTTAATATTGTAAAAATGATTACATATTTTAACAAAAAAAATGTGTGTGAAGCCTAATACTCCGTCACTCCATCATAAGTACACAGTTACTGTACATGATGATATGAATGCTTTGAACGAAACTAAGAAAGCTTACTTTAGGATCAACTTAAACAATTTTGAATTTCTATTACAATTCAAATTAAGACACAGCTGAGTGCAAGAGGCAAACTAGACTTACAAGTCTAACCTTTGTGCTGATCCTTATGTGAATACAGGACATTTACATTGCATTTGGATTTGTTGATGCAACACAATAGATAATTCCATTACTTTGCCTTAACTTAACATGGCCTGTATAACAACAAGTGTATACTCTACATAATTTGCTCTAGTGTGTGTACAACTGGATTCCCAAGCAATTGATTTTGTCTGGAAAAACAAGTGCATTTACAGGAACAAACCATATAGTTTGACGCTTCCTGTCCCGAAAAATGTGATTCAACCAAAGAACAAGCGTCTCATGTTGCAACTAAAGTTCTGAATCGTCGTGAAGTACAAGGATGAACACTGGGCCCGTTGAAACAGATGTTGGACCTTAGGGCTGTCAGTTACATTGATTATTCCTCGCGTGGGAACAGGAAGAATAATAAACTTCAAAGCTTGATGCGATAAAAACCTGATAAGGATGTAATAACAAACAACATGGGATAATTACAAGATTAAAAAATATGATCTAATCATATTTAATAGGTGGCAATAAAAAACACTTGTTTTCTATGGTGGTTGGAATGAAGCTGGACTCACTGGTGACAGTTGCTGAGAGGAGATCATTGAACAAACTACTGTCCATCATGGACGATGACAGTCATCCTCTGAACACTGTCATCAGTGAGCAGAGAAGCAGAATGAGTGCAGGAATGCTCCTTCCCAGGTGCAAAACAAATGGACTCAAGGACTCATTCCTTGGGCTATTAAATTGTACAATTCTGAGTTCGGGGGCAGGAGTGGAGTAAAAGTATCTGGATGTTCTGTTCTATGTTAATCTTTGTATCCTTTGTCATTGTTGTTTTTCTTTGATCTATGTTCTTTATCTTTATCTTTAGTCTTAGATTGTGTCATCTTTTTCTTTCTCTTTATGTTCTTGTTCTTATTTTATTTTTATTTTTTTATAAAAGAAATTGCAGTATGTATTGGCTATTGGAAAAAAAACAATTTCCCGAAGAAGACCTCCTGAGGGATCAATAAAGTTTTACCTTACCTTACCTACTGAAGGTGCATATGATCCCACCAATATCAAAAATATATTATTAAGGAACATGGTAAGCTATGAGAAATACCTTCTCCATGTACTGTGAGCAGTTGGATTCTTGCAACAGATTGGAGGCCTCCTGTTTGTAGTACTCTCCTGTTTTTGTTTGAAATGGTCCTTCGAATATCTCCTGATAAAACTGACAAAACAGAACAAAGACTTAAAAATGTGCATTACAATGTTTTCCTCAAACTCTCCACGTGACTCTTGTAACTCACTTTTAGTGGAAATTTCTTCTTGTACTGTTCAACATGAACAAAAGAGTTGATGACCCCATGAATGACTTTCTGGTTGGGGTTGTCGCCGCAACGGTCGCTGTTGATCACAAGATACGTTATGAATGTTTTAATTGCAATCGATGTTTTTTTTGTTGTTGCCAGAACTCACTTCTCTATTTCATTCAGCAGCATCCGGATGAGCACAGCTTGAAGAGGTTCAATCATCAGCTTCCTCCACATATCTAGAGCCAACTGCAACAAATGAATGGACAGGTATTATAGTTTTTTATTTTCACACACACACACACGTGTCAGTCATCCTCACCTCTCCGATCTCCATAAGGGGTTCATTCATATCAACGCCTCCATAACCGTACTGCAGGTCTGCTTCAGTGAGTTTGTTCTTCTTGATAAACTGAGTGTTGAGATACCTGCAAGGACATACAGCCACAGGCAGCAATGATTAGTTGCAAAATCCACAAATATAAAGTCATAACAACAGCACCTAACCTCACATATAAAAGGCATAATAGTTGCCCCCCCCCCTCCTTCATGAGTCGTATTTAGAAGTACAAGTGAAAACGATGATTGATGACACTTGTGTTCGGTGGCTTTACAGGAGTGAAGCGGCTAAATCGGTTGGGCTCAGATGACGCAGTTTTTCGCAGCTGTGCCATCTGTCTTTGTCAGCAGTGTCGTAATGAGACCAGATCTCACATCATCACAATGAGTTGCGAGGCAAATATAACCGACAAGTGTTTGCGACCATGAACTCAGTACGGATGATGTCTGCTCTACTTTCTTACTGAACAAACAATGAGATAAGTTGTGTAGGTATGTTTATTAAAAACCTTTTGCTGTTGTACAATAAAGCAAAATTATTTTATATTTAAAAAAGTAAGATATTCATGCAGACTAGGGGTGCAACCGATCCGTAACTTGTATCAAATATCAGTCCGATGAGGCCTCTCTAAGTCGGATCGGGTATCGGTGAAATAGCTGCGATCCACGCCGTTTAATAACTATATTTGCGGTGGCGTTATGCGCCTGTGAAACTGTGAGCGGATGTTCGGAGGAGATAAGCTGATAGTTCGCTAACTATCAGCATCTAAGACACATCTGTAGTACACTGTAGAAACGAGGGAAGCTTTCAGTCGACTGCATGAAAGTCAACAACAACAAGAGTACTTTTTAGCGTGTTCATTTTTTTAACTTCATCATTGGAATCCGCCTCAATACAATAAATGGCGAATTTGTGTTTAATACTCGTTGAATAAACGCTGACACCGTTGTGTTCCGTGACGTCAGCAAAATACATTCAACAACTTAAGTTACAGTCATAACACCCTTAAACGCTTTACTAACTTACTGTTAAATTGTGTTAATCACGGATCATATGATGATCCAAGTTTGAGGATCGCGAATGCAAATATAATTCAATAAATCATGCACCACTCAATATCTGTCATAAGTAGTGCGATTACTGAGTGTTTCTTGTTTAAAATTGTGTTTAAAACTGCGATTATGAACGAAAGTCCTCCAGACTTCCTCTGTACTCCCAGGTCCCTCACACACAAATGTACATTTTGTGAATCAGATCAGAACAAGTTTATAGTATTTGTTTACACCTTGATGTTCTAATATATGATTATATCGAGTTTTATTCTTTTATTCACATTTATTCGCAAAAAATAACTCATTTTGAATTAATTGTTGCATTTATTTTACTTGTTTATTACAAAAGTGTTATTATTATATAGTTCTGGGGCCTCATGTACAAAGGAGTTTCCGAATTTCCTACTAAAAATGCTCAAATCCATAGAACGGGGCATGTACAAAAATATTCAGATGTATGAATCTGCACGTGCACACAAATACAAACACGTTCCCAATCAACGTAGAATTAATCGCAGATGGTTCCTCCCTTTCCACGCCCTAAAAATTAACAAATCGGTGTATTTATATAACTGTGTTTTTCGATTGAGATCACGTGATCACATTAGTGAAACTGGCATTAGCTGCTTTCATTCTGCAGCTTCAGTTTGATATAACGGACGTGATGTTGTTTCACAAGAACGTCTGTGACACTCGTAGAGAAAGACTTGAAGCGATCATAGGCTGATCATTTTGTTCGTTATATTATAAAACAAGCTTATAATTCATTTACATTTGTTTCTGATTAGTGTGAAATAGCGGATTAAAATATTCAGTATAGAACGACTGATGTTGTCTTTATACAGATCATCCATTTGGGGAATGAGAACATGTTTATAGGTTTACATTACGTTTGTGAATAATTTAATATCCAGTTGTGTTTTCTGAGGAGGCTTCGATCATTTATTCTGAGGAGGTTTCGATCATTTAACATCTGCAAGAAGCTCCTCTGCATGTTCTACCAGTCTGTGGTGGCCAGTGTCCTGTTCTATGCTGTGGTGTGTTGGGGTGGAAATGTGTCCAAGAGGAGTGTCAACAGGTTGGACAGGTTGATCAGGAGGGCTGACTGTGTGGTTGGAATGAAGCTGGACTCACTGGTGACAGTTGCTGAGAGGAGATCATTGAACAAACTACTGTCCATCATGGATGATGACAGTCATCCTCTGAACACTGTCATCAGTGAGCAGAGAAGCAGAATGAGTGCACGAATGCTCCTACCCAGGTGCAAAACAAATAGACTCAGGGACTCATTCATTCCTCGGGCTATTAAATTGTACAATTCTGAGTTCTGTGTGAAAGTGGAGTGAAAGTATCTGGATGTTCTGTTCTATGTTAGTCTTTGTATCCTTTGTCTTTGTTGTTTTTCTTTGATCTATGTTCTTTGTCTTTATATTTAGACTTAGATTGTGTTATCTTGTTCTTATTTTATTTTGATTTATTTTTAATTTTTTATAAAAAAAATGCTGTATGTATTGGCTATTGGAAAAAAAAACAATTTCCAGAAGGAGACCTCCTGAGGGATCAATAAAGTTTTACCTTACCTTACCTTACCTTTGTGTTAATGTTTGATCAATAAAGTTTTACCTTACCTTACCTTAATATTGATCGGTAATGTACAGGACAGGAATCTGAGCAGTGAATGAGGACAAATGTGTCTGGAAGTCCAAACCTTTTAACACTCTTTTCCTTTTTGATACATATTGACGTGGAAAAGTATGTCTGCGCGTTTTTGGAGAATACGATCCCTTAGCCCAGGAGTCGGGAACCTATGGCTCGCGAGCCAGGTGTGGCTCTTTTGATGATTGCATCTGGCTCGCAGATTTCGGCTTTTCAGATAAAACATAAAATATTATCACTTGTTTCAGGGGTGGGCAATACGTCGATCGCGATCGAAGCTGTTGCGAGTAGATCGCGTGATTTAATAAAATATGATATAAGAAAATAGTAAAGAGAGCTCTGATTGGCTGCTGTACATATTAATCAAATGGTTATTGTGCCGATTGGTTGAAAATTTGATTGACATGCACAGCAGCCAATCAGAGCTCCTGCCTCTTCCACGGAACGCACGGAAAAGATCATATGAATCGAGAATAAAAAGAGCAAAACGTGCGACAGTCATTTTACGCAATTCAGAAAAACGATATAGAATTATAAGCTTGTTTTTTTTAAATAATATATCGAACAAAATAATGCGCGTTTGATCGCTTCAGGTTCTTCTCTAGAGAGTCACAGAAACATGACGTCAGTTCCATCAAAGTTAAGCTGCAGGTTTCAATGAAAGCGCAACAAATGCTGGTTTTCCTTTTGTGATCGAGTCCTTAAAACACACTTGCATTAATACACCATCACATGATGACTATTTGTAAATTACCTTTATCTCACGAATATAATAAGAATACGCTCAAACCCAAACACATTAAAGGAAGTATGGGTTATTGTAGTTTGACACAATAGTGACCAAATATATGGAGCAACCGCACATCACATACCTGAGGTGAGCCACACATTCTAATGACGTCAGAGACGATCAGACAAAGCGATGATGATGTGAAGTTACTGATGAACAGTTTTATTCTCGTTAAACTTCATCTGAAATTTAATTAATCCACTTGTGTGATTCATATCAGACATGTTTAAAATTAACAAATATAAACTGTTAGTTTGAATTCATGTTTTCATTTGTTTTTGTTTTTTCATGATCACAGAAATGGAGAAATGTTAGTCTTGTGCTTCATTTAAATATGATGGACATATTGAAATGGAGGCATGGAAAGGGATGAACCCGTCTGAATTCTTTGTTGATTTTGATGAACAAAGGAAAAGGGCTTGAATTCGGGTCAAGCACAGATTCTTACATCTGAATATTATTTATATGGCTCTCACTGAAATAAATTTCCAAATATTTTGCTTTCATGGCTCTCCGAGTCAAAAAGGTTCCCGACCCCTACCTTAGCCCCTGGACACTTGATAGATTGTCTGCATTTTGAATACAAATGGTCACTCGTATTTTGTTTCACCAACTTGTCAACTTCATATACCATCTACAATTTTTTCAAATTATAGGAAAACAAGATTACAATTTAACTTTTTTTTTCCTTTTCCTTTTTTGCTGGTAAACGTTCAATGATTTATTTGAATAGATACTATCTTTGTATTTCTATATGTAGTATTTTTTGCGTTTTATTAAAAGCGTAAGCAGTTTTATTTCCCTATAGGGAAGAAAGTTAATATTTGAAAACCGGTATCAGATCGACAACGTTGGTTATTGACAGACTCCATTAAATCCTGATAGAAAACATGATGGTCGTGTTTTCAAGCTTCAGACGGTGTCAAAGTTTGTTTTCTTCAGAGATATTTGCTCTGACGGCAAACATTGGTGTTGATATTTTAAGACAAGCGTGTCACTCAAGTCACATGAAGAACATCTTGCTTAACACAATTTTGTACTGTAAATCTACTGCACAACAAGGACAATAATAATAATAATAATAATAATGATAGAAAAAGAGCGAAAGATGTATATCATAATTTACAATTCAACCAGATCAACAAAAATGTCATGTTTCAAGACTATTTTAAAATCGTAAATCCATTACGATAAACTGTATTGTATAACAATTATATGCTGCGGAGTTAAAGGAAGTATGGGTTATTGTAGTTTGACACAATAGTGACCAAATATATGGAGCAACCGCACATCACATACCTGTACAAGCAGTCCATATAGTCGGCGCCTTTGCTGTACTCATCCCAATATTTGTGGTACATCACTAAAACCTTTTCCTCCGACTCCAGGACTTTCTAAGAGGAAACCGAACAAGATCCAGTTTAACACAACAGGCACGTTACACAGATTTACAGCAGCATGTATACAATAGGCTGCACCCTCTGCTTACCTTGTACAACTGTCGCACATGATTTTCAAGGAACACCTTGGTTTCTGTGTATAATCTTTCACCTAAGGGCTCGGGGTATGCAACACACAAGGCATAAATATCACTGGGGGGGGGTCAAAGCTCAGGAATTTTTTTTCTTTTAAGTTGTGGTAGTTATAACATCAAAGAAATGCACTTGAAATATTGGCATTAAGCAAAAAGCGGTGGTAGGATACGAGAAGCGATCATTCCATGTTGCTCTCTCCACATAGTCGAGCATCACAACGGCCTTTATCGTCGTCAGTAACTTGTTCCATGTCTCGTCGAAATCCACCACCCGCGGCTTTAAGGACATTGTACTGTTGGCTCCTCGAGGCTGTTGGAATAAAAAAAGAGAGAAATTAAATTTAAAGAAGATGATGTAAAATAAAACTTGCATATAGACCTAGCCCTTGATATATACACTTTATTCCATTAGAGAAAAAGTAAATATCTACAATAATAAATAGCCGTCTTTTTTGCCCACCTCAAATCAATTTTACACATTAAAATTAAGTTTTATTTTTATGGCCCCATTAATCCAAATTTGCAGGATTAGAAAATGATCCTTTAATTGCATTTGGTACTTTGCCATTTCAAATTCAGCCAAGAACTGAGTCAGAGATGAGAAAGTGTTCCGCCTAATACGCTGGAATCCAAAATGATGTTCCTTAGAAGTCCTGTATTTAGCTTTCATTTGAAACTGATGAGATTATTGTAAGCAGTCTTGAGATAAATTTCCAACCGGAACTTGAAAGAATAGGAAAAAAGGCTTATTAAAACAATTGAGTACATGATTATAATTCAAACACAATAGTTGTACAATACCTTTTTAGGCCTATGGTAAGTAAATAATAATAATAATAATAATAATAATCTCTATTTATATAGCGCCTTTCTAGACCAGGGTCACATAGCTCTTTTTAAATCAATTATGATCAAAATATTCATAATATAAACAACAATTGTCATTTTTGCGGCACAGAACAATAATGAAAACAGTCAGGAACACACACTTGTTGGAACAATAATTAAAATGGTATTTTAGCATTTATGCGTTTGAGACTTATTTCAACTTTTTTTATTTTCAACTAATGTCCTGGGCTTTAGATGCTTATCTCAGTCCTCCATCTGTGGACAGCTAATGTACACTGTGCTGCAGAAATGACTGAAAAAAACAAAGATTTAAGTAACTTCATTTTAATTATCTGACAAGTAAAGGAACTGTATTATGTTCCTTCAACCAACAATTTAAGAATTGACAATCAACCAAAATTTGGAAAAAAAACCCCCACAATTTTACACAATTTATTTACATAAAATAAACAGGACATTTTATTCAACTATAAACAGAAAATCCATGACTTCTGTGGCGATGATTCTAAAATGTTGCTGCACAAAATGAACTCTGCCTCATACACAATTTCTGGTACCGCTTTTAGCCCCGAGTCAAATAAAATCCCTATTCCTGCATGACACGACGCGCACCCAGAGTTGTCAACATACTGACATTTCCAACTCTAAAGCAATACTCACGGAAATTCTCGATGCTCGACGGCATTTTTGATAACACAAGGATAAAATAAAAAACATACTTTAATCCAAAAGAAATGTTTTTATTAACAAGAAAAATGAAAAACAAAACAAAACTCTTTTACAAAAGGCGACAAATAACTAAGCCAAACGTTCAGTTGAGCAAAGAGAAACTGAAACTATGACAACAAGTTTCAGTCTGAGGTAGTGCAAAAAAAATAAATATATATATATATATAAAAAAACGTTTTGGGTGGTATTGTTACCTTTAAGTATCGATCATATTTTGAGTTTCAATACTTTTGACAACCCTACAACCACATTAGTGTTTAGTTAGTTCTGTTGTTGTGATCGGGCATTACAAGTAAATTTGATTCCTTTTTTTTGCTAAATATTTTTAGATTTAAAACATAAAACGTAACTCATCATTTGTTCACATTTTTAAGACTTTTTCCATTTTGATTTGGGGGGATTTTAATGCCAACTAAGGCCTTCATTTTTCCTAAAAGAGAAAAAAAAAGTAAATAAACTACTGGACTGAACTAAGAGCTTTTATCAACACAACGTTGAGTAAAGAGATGCTTCAGCTTCTCTATGGTGGTGAAATCCCAGAAGCTAAGCATTGCATTCCCCAATGTATTTCTCATTTTAAAATGACCATTATTGTTTTTATAAAAATACAAATATTCAAAGTACAGACAAGAGACCATTGTGTTGACATTAAAAAACACACGGTAATCTGGGCCCCATTGATGTTCACCCGTCATTCATACCAGCTCGTCTGACACCAACACACACAGCAACATCATCACACACTTTTTCTCCACCACTAACGGTAACTTAACAGAGGCCATAACCGCTCAAAAACAAACAACCGTCGACGCTGTCGGACACTTACGAGTGTCCCCACGGTAATAACATAAGCTAACATTGAGCTAGCGACATGCCAACAACCCCTCCACCCCCCAAAAATAGGATGGTTAGCTAACAAGCTAGATAGCGGTGGAAGCTAGCCGCAAGCTAACGCAGAGCACGGCTACTAACCTCACCCTGCCGGCGACAGCTCGGTTAAACGCCGCCGTGGTCGTGGAATGAAAGAGTGCACTCGTGTGGTGTGTTACGCTGCCCAACTGTACATACCTGGGTTGTGTTTTTCTGGGAGTAAAAGTCAAGTTTTCTCCGCTGTCACAAGCCGAGAAGTGTCTTACAGGTTCTTCCTACCTCCTGGGTTATACCATCGTGTACCAAACGGGGACATCAAGAAAGTGTTGTGGTTCATATTGAGGGGGGTTTTCTTCGCCCTTTTTTTGAATGACTATTCAGCAGTATCTAGAAGTAGATTGTATCTTTTGGTAGCAAATAAATGTAGGTTTAACCTCGATTTTATTTTTTAATTCATTTCGCTGTCACGACCACACTCGAATGGTATCGCCCAAAAACTACGGAAGCCATCGAGGGGTCGAACGGGAAAATTATGTCAACCGAAATTGCCGTTGACCACAAAGATTTTTTAATTTTTGACTGCGTCATTTTTTTTGACAAGTTGTTTATACTGTCAAGCGTATGATTTATAGCACTCGGTAGTTGTATTTTCAACGCTTTGGTTCGTCGCATTTATAAGTCAGTAATTACCAGAAGAGTCAATGTAATTGAAATTGTAACCAACGTCCTAACTATGTCATCCCGTGCCTTTGAATCGTCATATTTGTAAAATATTAATCTCATATAAAATGAATTTCCACAGATGTGGGCTTCTTTAGATTAACACATTAACAATTTCGTGTTACTATTCTATTGCCAAAAAACAGAAATATAGTCTTGTGTTGATGGTATATAATAGAATGAATTAAAAAAACATTTCACATTTAAAGGTACTCATTTATCGGTATTTCCCGTCAAACGGAAATATGAGAGCTTTTTCAAGAGATATGTATACATTATTTATGTGTGTAAATGTGTGGCTGATGGTTTACCACCGACAGTTATTTCAACCACGTTTTTATTTGTTCAGGCTTTTCCTTGATTTTCTGGAACTCCTGTTGTGTTTTCAGTTGTATCTTGCCCTTTAAAGTATATACTTTATTGAATATTGTTTTGATTGTTTAAGCGCTTTGTGACCCTGGTCTAGAAAAGCGCTATACAAATAAAAATTACTTACTTACTTACTTACATATGTATCCATAACAAAACATACACTTCCAGAGCATGTCCATTATTTTGAAGAAATTCAATAATATTTTCATGACAACTAAAATCATACGTATACGTTAATTGTAGTACTATATATCCTGGTTGATGTTTATATTGAACACAAGCTGTGGGATTGTTCCTTTTTATTATCTCGACTGTGCTGTTTATCAACAAGTCAGGGCTTGTTTGCATCTTATATTCAATCATTTACATCTCAATCTTATCTGTGACTAAGTAATGACAAGAATGCTCGTACGTAAGGTAAGGTAAGGTAAGGTAAAGCTTTATTGATCCCTCAGGAGGTCTCCTTCGGGAAATTGTTTTTTTCCAATAGCCAATACATACAGCAATTTTTTATAAAAAATAAAAAATAAATCAAAATAAAATAAGAACAAGAGAAATAAAGAGAAAGAACACAATACAACAAAAGACACTGCCATTAGGGGGCAAGAACACAACACATATATTATCTTATCAATGTCAGTGTAGCTGAGTAAAATACTGTCATGTGATATATTAACAATCCCTAAACATATTCGATGATAAATAAAAAGTGTAATCACTTTGATTCATGCTTGAATATTGACCAACTGCTAACTAAAATGTAAGAAAAAAAAGTATACCGAATGATAATAAAGCTGTAATTACATATTATAGTCAGATGTTTTTAACATAATTTTTTTTTTGTCGATTTATAATTTTATGTTAATTTCTTACGACACATTTTATTTTATTTTTTTAGCTTTAATAATTCCTATTGATAATTAACACCATACATTGGTAAAGCGTTTGCTTTCTTTGACATCTTACAGAGTGGGCTGTTCATTTGATGACAAATAAGTAAAGCGAAACCTTTATTAATTAATTTTTTTTGGTTTTGTAAAACAAATACATCAAATAAAACTGGAAGAAACTACTCACCATAACTCAACATAAAGCTGGCAACTTGTTCAATGCAAATTATTTATTCCTGATGCTTCTCCAAAAGTATAAACATCAATAAAGTTTTACCTTATGATGACGCCTGTGCTCTGGACAAAACCAACATTAATGTGCAGTTTATGTTATCTAGTATATGTAGTTTTCCATGGTAGTGGAATCAACTTCCCAAATTAGCCAAGATTTACTCATAAACATGCTAATGATGTTTTGTCTTTATTTAATTTTTTCAAGAGTTTTGATATAATAAGTAAATTGCTTTCTACCACGAGTCACTGTATTTGGCTACTGTATTTGCATGAGAGACAAAAAAGCCTGTACATCCCTAAAAAGACACGACTTTTATGTAATTACTGGTTCTCATTTTTTTAGTTTTTTTGTTTGCTTTTTGTTTACCCAATTTTTTTCTCATTGAAAAAACAAGGGTGGAAACTAAGAACCGACTTTAAAAGGGACGTAAATACTGTTCATTCCATTCGTCCATCCATATATCTTTCGCCAGTTGTCTGTGGCAGTGAAAGAAAGACCCCAGCTAAGTAAAACCTTTTGCTTTATAAAATCAGACACATGGTGTCACATTCTCTGTCTAAATTTCAGATAAGATAATTATAATAAATGATCCATCTTTTTTCAATTAATCATTTTGGAAATCCAAACTCTAAAAAAAAGATAACGTTGACTCAATTTGTTCTGAGTGACCCTTTTCATAATTAAAATACACTTTGTGTTTCATTTTCAAAACCACACACACTTCATTGCAAATATTTTACATAATCACTGATAAATTACTCTACGGGATAAAACCGGAGTACCCGGAGAAAACCCACACATGCACAGGGAAGTACATGGATGGTCGTCAATGTTTGTGAAGGAGAAGATCCTTCTTCTCAATGGGCTCCTTGACAGCCTCTCAAGGCTTGAAGTTCTTCCACAAGATCTTTGTTTTGTTTCTCCAGCTCAGTTACTCGATTCTCCAGACGCTTCAGATATTCTTTCTTCCTTTGCCGACATTCCCGACCAGCTTTCCTGGAACCAAGAGAACAATAGAAATGCATTATAAAAGCAGCGTGAATAAGAAGTAAATGAAAACCTTTGTTTGTTAAGTTTAAAACCTTTTTGGCTAATCTTGTTTTTTTAGTGTGACAATTTCAAATATAACAATGCATCACTACAGGAAAATGTCCCTCTACCTGTTCTTCATCAAGCGGAGCGCCTTCTTCTGTAAAGAGTCCTGTGTAAGCTTCTTATACATGGGCTCATTGGACTCTTGGACCACGACTCGCTGAAGCCTGGATAAGGTGTTGCGCAGCTGGTAGGAGCTCATGTCCCCAGCACTGCCTGGATGTACATAGAGATTAAATTGAAATGTAAAGCTAATTTGAGTGAGAATTTAACTGCATCGAAAAACACCTTATGATTTATTTACATTTAGCATATTGTCTTAGCCAAATTAGACTACTTGTTATTATGAATTTATCTTATAATTAAACAACTATAAATGGATATGTATTGTTTTAATGTCATACCTCCTATGTATAGTAAGGAAGACTTTCTATGAAATATGATATAGACATTAAAAACTTTAAATTAAAAAATGGTTTCTCATCTAGTTTTGTTAACCAAGCTATTTTAAGAACTGTTCTGTACTTAATAAGTTGATATCAATTGTGGACAAAATGTGAACAGTGACATAATTTCTTATACAAAAGTTCCACATTTAAAAGGCCTATATCTTCATTTAGTTCATTGCTAGATAAGGAACTCAATAGATCAACTTTTTGCAGCTCTTAGGATCTTTTCAGACAAATATCTTTGGACACGCCAGCTATAGAACTTACCTGGTATTGTTTGAAGAGGACAATTGTCCCGGTAATGCCCTAGATCGTCATAGTAGTGAACGTGACCGGAAGAGGGGTTCATTGTGTTGTCTATATTCAAAGTGGACATCACTCCTGTGGAAAGAAAATAATAAAAAAAATGTTCCCGAAAAAAGTATATTCATCACGACAAGATATTTTCAGCTCATTTTTCCAGATTGACAGCT